>NC_090450.1:404587480-404890511 GCF_031143425.1 Pleurodeles waltl | reverse complement strand
ATAAATTGGAACCAACAGAGGGAGATCTGTTCCTAACAGCTTGGACTCTAACAACCTGGCCTCTAGGAATAAAAACATCCCTACTATGATGGGAGCTCCTATTACTACCAGCATTGCTCTGAGGTTGCTGAGGGGCAGATTTGGAAGAGAACCCTCTACACCTCCCTCAAGGGGTTCCCCTGAGTCAGAGTGTGAGCTCTCTACTAACTTCTCAATTGAAGTGCCAGCTAGGGTCTTATCATTCTCAATGAGCAGGTTAAATAGAAATTCTCTTGAAGGATTCTTTCCTATCACTAAACCTCTCTCAATGCAGAGACTCCTTAGGCTCTTAAAGTTTAAATTGTCATACGTTGTATTGACCATTTTAAGAGAAGTTCCTACATCAGACATGATAGAAGAAGGTTTAGAGACAGTGAGAAGAGAGAAAAAGTTTCAGAACTTTTTAAAGAACAGGAAAAAAAACTTTTTCAAACTCTTTGGAAACTTTTAGAAGTTTTAGGAGTACTTTTCAGCACTTAGCAGAATGTGTAAGAGAAGAAAAGCAAAACTTTTTGGTTAGGTGTACATACACTGAACTTGTTTTGTATATTATTCTCTTATGAAAAGTACAAAATGACAAAGTGGTAAGTAGTTACAAGAACTTATCCCATCGCTGCACAACCAATGTAGGAGGCTGGCCTGGCTTGTAGTGGGTACCAGAGGTACTTACACCTTGTGCCAGGTCCAGTTATCCCTTATTAGTATAGAAGAGGTGTTTCTAGCAGCTTAGGCTGATAGAACGTAGCTATGGCAAAGCAGCTTAGGCTGAACTAGGATACATGTAAAGCTCCTACTATACCACTGGTGTCATATGCACAATATCATAAAAAAAACACAACACACAGATATACTAAAAATAAAGGTACTTTATTTTTATGACAATATGCCAAAAGTATCTCAGTGAGTACCCTCAGTACGAGGATGAGAAATATACACAAGATATATGTACACAATACCAAAATTATGCAGTAATAGCAAAAGGAAGTAATGCAAGCAGTGTAAAGTTACAAAAGATTGCAATAGGAGCACATAGGTATGGGGGCAACACAAACCATATACTCTAAAAGTGGAATGCGAACCACGAATGGACCCCAAACCTATGTGAGCTTGTAGAGGGTCGCTGGGACTGTAAGAAAACAGTGAGGGTTAGAAAAATAGCCCACCCCAAGACCCTGTAAGGTAGGTGTAAATTGCCCCAGAGAGCACAGAAGTTGTGATAGGGGGATTCTGCAAGGAAAACCAACACCAGCAATGCAACAACAGTGGATTTCTGGACCTGAGTACCTGTAAGACAAGGGGACCAAGTCCAATAGTCGCGACAGTGTCGAAAGTGGGCAGTAGCCCAGGAAATGCCAGCTGAGGGTGCAAGGAAGCTGCCACTGGAAGGAAGAAGCTTGGTGTTTTGCAAGAACGAAGAGGACTAGGAATTTCCCCTTTGGAGGATGGATGTCACACGTTGTGAAGAAGCTTGCAGAGGTGTTCCCACGCAGACAGACCGCAAACAAGCCTTGCTAGCTGCAAAGATCGCGGTTAGGGTTTTTGGATGCTGCTGTGGCCCAGGAGGGACTAGGATGTCGCCACTTGGATGAGGAGACAGATGGGGTGCCCAGCAAGTCAGGGAGCCCTCACAGAAGCAGGCAGCACCAGCAGAAGTACCGGAACAGGCACTTAGAAGAGGAGTGAACCAGAGTCCATGCAAAGTCACATAAGGGAGTCCCACGACGCCAGAGGACAACTCAGAAGGTTGTGCACTGCAGGTTAGAGTGTCGGGGACCCAGGTTTGGGTGTGCATGAAGGAAATCCTGGAAGAGTGCACAGGAGCCGGAGTAGCTGCAAATCTCGCGGTACCCAGCAATGCAGTCTAGCTTGGGGAGACAAGGACGTAGCTCCACCAAACTTGGACTGAAGAGTCACTGGACTGTGGGAGTCACTTGGACAGAGTTGCTGCGTTCCAGAGACCACGCTCGTCATGCTGAGAGGGGACCCAGAGGACCAGTGATGCAGTCTTTTGTTGCCTTTGGTTGCAGGGGGAAGATTCCGTCGACCCACAGGAGATTTCTTCAGAGCTCCTGGTGCAAGAAGGAGGCAGGCTACCCCCAGAGCATGCACCACCTGGAAACAGCTGAGAAAGCCGGCAGGATGAGCGATACAAGGTTGCTAGTAGTCGTCTCTGCTACTTTGTTGCGGTTTTGCAGGCGTCCTGAGCAGTAAGAGGTCGATCCTTTGGCAGAAGGTGAAGAGGGAGATGCAGAGGAACTCTGGTGAGCTCTTGCATTCGTTATCTGAAGAATTCTCCAAAGCAGAGACCCTAAATAGCCAGAAAGGGAGGTTTGGCTACCTAGGAAGGAGGATTGGCTACTAATAGAGGTAAGAGCCTATCAGAAGGAGTCTCTGATGTCACCTGCTGGCACTGGCCACTCAGAGCAGTCCAGTGTGCCAGCAACACCTCTGTTTCCAAGATGGCAGAGGTCTGGGGCACACTGGAGGAGCTCTGGGCACCTCCCCTGGGAGGTGCAGGTCAGGGGAGTGGTCACTCCCCTTTCCTTTGTCCAGTTTCGCACCAGAGCAGGGCTGGGGGATCCCTGAACCGGTGTAGACTGGCTTATGCAGAGATGGGCAGCATCTTTGCCCATGAATGCATTTCCAGAGGCTGGGGGAGGCTACTCCTCCCCAGCCATCACACCTATTTCCAAAGGGAGAGGGTGTTACACCCTCTCTCAGAGGAAATCCTTTGTTCTGCCTTCCTGGGCCAGGGCTGCCTGGACCCCAGGAGGGCAGAAACCTGTCTGAGGGGTTGGCAGCAGCAGCAGCTGCAGTGAAACCCTGGGAAAGGTAGTTTGGCAGTACCCGGGTCTGTGCTAGAGACTCAGGGGATCATGGAATTGTCTCCCCAATGCCAGAATGGCATTGGGGTGACAATTCCATGATCTTAGACATGTTACATGGCCATGTTCGGAGTTACCATTGTGACGCTATACATAGGTAGTGACCTTTGTATAGTGCACGCGTGAAATGGTGTCCCCGCACTCACAAAGTCCGGGGACTTTGCCCTGAACGATGTGGGGGCGCCTTGGCTAGTGCCAGGGTGCCCACACACTAAGTAACTTTGCACCCAACCTTCACCAGGTGAAGCTTAGACATATAGGTGACTTATAAGTTACTTAAGTGCAGTGGTAAATGGCTGTGAAATAACGTGGACGTTATTTCACTCAGGCTGCACTGGCAGGTCTGTGTAAGAATTGTCAGAGCTCCCTATGGGTGGCAAAAGAAATGCTGCAGCCCATAGGGATCTCCTGGAACCCCAATACCCTGGGTACCTCAGTACCACATACTAGGGAATTATATGGGTGTACCAGTATGCCAATGTGAATTGGTGAAATTGGTCACTAGCCTGTTGGTGACAATTTGGAAAGCAGAGAGAGCATAACCACTGAGGTTCTGGTTAGAAGAGCCTCAGTTAGACAGTTAGGCATCACACAGGGAACACATACATATAGGCCACAAACTTATGAGCACTGGGGTCCTGGCTAGCAGGGTCCCAGTGACACATAACAGACATACTGACAACATAGGGTTTTCACTATGAGCACTGGGCCCTGGCTAGCAGGATCCCAGTGAGACAGTGAAAACACCCTGAGATATACTCACAAACAGGCCAAAAGTGGGGGTAACAAGGCTAGAAAGAGGCTACTTTCTCACAAGATTTTTTACCGAATCGGTAAAAATGTGCAAATTGCGAGAAATTTCGAGAAAGCACACCCGGAGGAGCCTGATGACATCACCAGCAGGAAGTGAGTCATCCCAGGCAGTTTCAGGTGCCACATCCAAACCAGCATGCAGAGAGAGAGCAGCCCAGCCACACAGAGCAGCACTCTGAAGGAGGCAGCACACCTGAGCAAGGATGGACACCTCAGCCCAAGGAAAGGAGAAGGGAGAGAGAAAGAGGAAGCTCAAATTCAGCGAGGAAGAGCTTGAGGTGCTGACAGAGGAGGTGGTCAGGAGCCATGACCGCCTTTTTGGCAAAAGCTCTCTCCAGGTGCCTGAGAGTAAGGAAAGGAGACTCTGGGCAGATATCCAATCCAAAATCTGCGCAATTGGAGTGGCACAGTGCTCCATAGAAGAAATTAAGAAGAGGTGGTATGACCTGCGGTCCAGTGCGAAGGAGAGGGTGGCAAGAAGACTGCAGGAGGCCGGGGGCACAGGAGGCGGTCCACCCACAGAGGCACCATCCACCCCATTACAGGACCTAGTGGAGTCAACACTCCTCCCTGAAGCTGTGACAGGGGTCACAGAGATAGACACCTCCGGCACACCAAGTACCAGCCAAGGTAAGTGCAATATTGATTTGTAACCCCATATGTGTATGCACAAAAGCCCCTTATGAGAAGTAGTCCAGTCCACATCTTAGAAGCAGCACAACAATGCATTATGGGAGTGGCAGTCTACAACCCATAGCTGAAAGTAGCACATAACATGTATTTCAGTAGAGCGATACCCAGAGGAACACAACGCCCACAACACAGTTTAGAGAAGTACCTGTACCTTTATTACCATTGTGTGACCGTAATTGTAACAAACATAACTGACATGCTGCATATTGTCCATGCAGGTGGGCCAGGCCCAGCAGCCACAGCATCAGCAAGCGTAGACGAGACTGACACCCATCCGGCCTCTGATTCCAACACCAGTGGGTCTCACCATTGCGCCTGTCTGACGCAGGCCCAGGGCACTGCCACTGCCAGAGCTCAGCCTAGACTCAGATGAGCAGCAGGAAGGGCCAATTTCCCCATCACCAACAGGCAGGCGCAGCCAGATGCAGGAGGTCAGTTGTCAGCAGACCACAGCACCCCGCAGGATGGCGACAAATTCCGGTGCACAGCAGCATGAGGCAGGTGAGGGTCCCTCCTTCTTTGGTGGGCTGGAAACTGCTATGTTGCAGCAGCAGCGCCTACAAAATAAAAGGATCCTGGGATTACAAAATAATTTGCCCCAACATAACACCAACATGGGGCGCCTGCATCGCCAGCTTGAGTCCCTCAATTCTAACATAGA
The DNA here is from genome assembly GCF_031143425.1 of Pleurodeles waltl. Classification (NCBI taxonomy): domain Eukaryota; kingdom Metazoa; phylum Chordata; class Amphibia; order Caudata; family Salamandridae; genus Pleurodeles; species Pleurodeles waltl. The sequence continues at coordinate 404,885,420 of NC_090450.1, read as the reverse complement.
ACTGCTGCATGAGGGACAGGTGCAGGCATCACAGGACACCAGAGAGCTCACAAGTGCTGTGCGTGAACTATGCCAGGAGCTGTGCCATGAGAGGGTGAGCCACCTCAGACAGGAGCGCAGATTTATGAACATGTTTGGTGGCTTCTGTCATTCTGTGAACAGGGTGGCAAATACAACGTCACTGATTGCACGTTGTGCAGTGGCTGCACAAGTGGAGGCAGCACACAGCAGCAGGGATGTTGCGAACGGACTGGTACAGATCACCAATGTGATCGATAACATAATGGGACAGAGGTCAGCCACACCTAGTGAGCTTGCACTGGGGGACACAGAGGACAGTTCCAGCCTCAGCAGTGTAGCTGTACCAGCATTGGACACTAGACGGCGCAGTGCCAGGCACAGCACTGCCACTGAGGCGGACAATAGAGGTGCCAGTGAGGTAACTGGGCACCCGAGTGGTGTGCGTGGCCGCAAAAAATGACTGTAGCTGCCAGTGGAGTTATGTTTTCACTATGACGTAATAGTACATTACTCAGGTCCTTCATTGTTTCTAGTTTTTCACATAATCTTTTTTTGCAATTCGTCAAACGAACATTACCTGACTTAAGGTAATACATTTATTTCACTACAGGTACAGTTGTCAGTGGATTTGTGTCATTCATACTTATGTCTGAAATGGTTGTGTGTGATGTCAGCACTCCTTTGCCTTCCCTCTGCTGCACTGGTCCTGTCTGCTGGCTGTAGGGGTGGTATGGGATCATCATCCTCATCAGATTAAGTATCACATATTTCTACAGGTATGCCCCTGGTGGTAGCTATATTGTGCAAGATTGCACAAGTAGTCACTATTCTACATGTGGTCTCTGGACTGTACTGTAGTGCCCCTCCACTTTTGTGTAGGCTCCGGAAGCGACTCTTCAGGAGTCCAAACGTGCGCTCCACCACGTTGTGGGTTGCCCTGTGTGCTGCATTGTATCTCCGTTCAGCAGGTCTTGCAGGATTAAGGTAGGGCGTCATCATGTAGGTGCGCACTGCGTAGGCACTGTCTCCTGGAAGGGACAGAGGGTATGATGAGTAAGTGAGCCATCTGACATCAGCACGCCATCAATGCGCCATTGTATAGAGGTACAATACCTAGTAGATATCCTTCTCCAAACTCCCCAGCTAGCAGTCTTGAGTGTATGCCGCTGTGGCGAAAGATGTATGAATCATGTGTGCTCCCTGGGTACCTGGCCACGAGATCATTTATGATTTAGGAAGCATTGAAAATCACCTGCATATTCACTGAATGTTGGTATTTCCGGTTGCGGTACACATACTCTGTGGCTGATGGTGGACAGATTGCCACATGTGTCCCATCTATGGCACCTAAGACGTGGGGGAACTGTGCTATCTGGTAAAATTCAATTTTTGTCTGCTGTATTTCCTGTGGGGTGTGGGGGAATCTGATGTACTGGTGTAGTTTGCTCAGCATGGCGTTGATAAATGCATTGAAAAATCTGGAGAGGGTACTCTGTGAGACCCCTCCAGCTGCTGCTATGACCCCTTGATAGCTCCCTGAGGCGAGTAGGTGGAGGGAGCATTATACCTGCACATGGGTGGGTATGCTGTGAGTCCTTAGTGTTCTGCGCTGCAGTATGGGTTGTAGCTCAGCTATCAGATCAAATATCATGGCTGAGTTCAACCTATACCTCTCATATATTTCCTCCTTTGTCAGGTTAAAAAGTGTAATGCGCACTCTGAAAATGCGCTCCTGTCTCCTCCTCCCTCTCCTCAAACCTGCCAAGATCCTCATCCTCCTCGCCATGACGTAGAGTGCAGCCAGTGTGGAAAAGAGTCTGAGGCATTCTGGGCCCTTTATATAGGTTGCACCTGGTTACCACCTGGTTTCACTTAGTGGTATTTTGCATGTGCAAAATGCCATTCTGCGAAAAATTGCAATTTGCGATTTTTTTATGCATCTCTTTGCAACTTGGATTTTGCGACTCGCAATTTGCGCCTCGCAGTTTCCTACTGGAAATAACGAATCGCAAAATGCGACTCGCAAAACCAGGTCGCAATGCAAAAAAGCGATATTTTTTCGATTTCTTATTTTTGGTCTGCGAATGCCTTTCATGCATCGCAGACCACGTTTTTGCACTCGAAAAAAAGTTTCATACATCTGGCCCTTGGTGCGGTTGCTGGTGGAAATGGGCTTGATGATCATATGTGCGTTCCTCTCAGGCTTGCCGATGGGGAGCCTAAGCAACAAAGTCTGTTGCGTGCTTGGGAGACAAACTTGGTCAGCTGGATATTTAAACGGGTATTATCAGGGTTAAGTGAGGCGATTATAGCTTACCTTCAAGTACAGACTCCCAAGGTGAATCATTTCTGCTTTTACAGAATTTTCGGTTTGGCCAGCAGAGCATAAATGCACAACATGTTTGAGGGATACCTCATGCTGCCTACAGTCCCTGCAGGTTGTGCTTTCATGTGGTCAATGCCAACTGGCAAGGTGCTTCAGGAACGGCCACTCTCCCAGCCTCAGAGCCATGAGTCTTACCTGCAGTTGACTGGAGGATGTGCATGACCAGTAAGAAGCGGACGATACTGTAGGAGGCTGGACTGGCTTGTAGTGAGTACCAAGGGGTACTTGCACCTTGCACCAGGCCCAGTTATCCCTTATTAGTGTATAGGGTGTCTAGCAGCTTAGGCTGATAGATAATGGTAGCTTAGCAGAGCAGCTTAGGCTGAACTAGGAGACGTGTGAAGCTACTACAGTACCACAAGTGTCACTTGCACAATATCATAAGAAAACACAATACACAGTTATACTAAAAATAAAGGTACTTTATTTTTATGACAATATGCCAAAGTATCTTAGAGTGTACCCTCAGTGAGAGGATAGGAAATATACACAAGATATATATACACAATAGCAAAAATATGCAGTATAGTCTTAGAAAACAGTGCAAACAATGTATAGTTACAATAGGATGCAATGGGGACACATAGGGATAGGGGCAACACAAACCATATACTCTAAAAGTGGAATGCGAACCAAGAATGGACCCCAAACCTATGTGACCTTGTAGAGGGTCGCTGGGACTATTAGAAAATAGTGAGAGTGAGAAAATTAGCCCTCCCCAAGACCCTGAAAAGTGAGTGCAAAGTGCACTAAAGTTCCCCTAAGTACAAAGAAGTCGTGTTAGAGGAATAATGCAGGAAAGACACAAACCAACAATGCAACAACGATGGATTTCCAATCTAGAGTACCTGTGGAACAAGGGGACCAAGTCCAAAAGACACAAGCAAGTCGGAGATGGGCATATGCCCAGGAAATGCCAGCTGTGGATGCAAAGAAGCTTCTACTGGACAGAAGAAGCTGAGGTTTCTGCAGGAACGAAAAGGGCTAGAGACTTTCCCTTTGGTGGACGGATCTCGCTCGCCGTGGAGAGTCGTGCAAAAGTGTTTTCCCGCCGAAAGAACGCCAACAAGCCTTGCTAGCTGCAAATCGTGCGGTTAGCGTTTTTGGACGCTGCTGTGGCCCTGGAGGGACCAGGAGGTCGCAAATTGGACCAGGACAGAGAGGGGACGTCGAGCAAGACAAGGAGCCCTCTCAGCAGCAGGTAGCACCTGGAGAAGTGCCAGAAACAGGCACTACAAGGATGCGTGAAACAGTGCTCACACAAAGTTACACAAAGGAGTCCCACGTCGCCGGAGACCAACTTAGAAAGTCGTGCAATGCAGGTTAGAGTGCCGTGGACCCAGGCTGGACTGTGCACAAAGGATTTCCGCCGGAAGTGCACGGAGGCCGGAGTAGCTGCAAAAGTCACGGTTTCCAGCAATGCAGCCCAGCGAGGTGAGGCAAGGACTTACCTCCACCAAACTTGGACTGAAGAGTCACTGGACTGTGGGAGTCACTTGGACAGAGTTGCTGGATTCGAGGGGCCTCGCTCGTCGTGCTGAGAGGAGACCCAAGGGACCGGTAATGCAGCTTTTTGGTGCCTGCGGTTGCAGGGGGAAGATTCCGTCGACCCACGGGAGATTTCTTCGGAGCTTCTAGTGCAGAGAGGAGGCAGACTACTCCCACAGCATGCACCACCAGGAAAACAGTCGAGAAGGCGGCAGGATCAGCGTTACAGAGTTGCAGTAGTCGTCTTTGCTACTTTGTTGCAGTGTTGCAGGCTTCCAGCGCGGTCAGCAGTCGATTCCTTGGCAGAAGGTGAAGAGAGAGATGCAGAGGAACTCGGATGAGCTCTTGCATTCGTTATCTAAAGTTTCCCCAGAGACAGAGACCCTAAATAGCCAGAAAAGAGGGTTTGGCTACTTAGGAGAGAGGATAGGCTAGCAACACCTGAAGGAGCCTATCAAATGGAGTCTCTGACGTCACCTGGTGGCACTGGCCACTCAGAGCAGTCCAGTGTGCCAGCAGCACCTCTGTTTCCAAGATGGCAGAGGTCTGGAGCACATTGGAGGAGCTCTGGACACCTCCCAGGGGAGGTGCAGGTCAGGGGAGTGGTCACTCCCCTTTCCTTTGTCCAGTTTCGCGCCAGAGCAGGGCTAAGGGGTCCCCTGAACCGGTGTAGACTGGCTTATGCAGAATTGGGCAGATCTGTGCCCAAGAAAGCATTTCCAGAGGCTGGGGGAGGCTACTCCTCCCCTGCCTTCACACCATTTTCCAAAGGGAGAGGGTGTAACACCCTCTCTCAGAGGAAGTCCTTTGTTCTGCCATCCTGGGACAAGCCTGGCTTGACCCCAGGAGGGCAGAAACCTGTCTGAGGGGTTGGCAGCAGCAGCAGCTGCAGTGAAACCCCAGGAAAGGCAGTTTGGCAGTACCAGGGTCTGTGCTACAGACCACTGGGATCATGGAATTGTGCCAACAATGCCAGGATGGCATAGAGGGGGCAATTCCATGATCTTAGACATGTTACATGGCCATATTCGGAGTTACCATTGTGAGGCTACATATAGGTAGTGACCTATATGTAGTGCACGCGTGTAATGGTGTCCCCGCACTCACAAAGTTCAGGGAATTGGCCCTGAACAATGTGGGGGCACCTTGGCTAGTGCCAGGGTGCCCTCACACTAAGTAACTTTGCACCTAATCTTTACCAGGTAAAGGTTAGACATATAGGTGACTGATAAGTTACTTAAGTGCAGTGTAAAATGGCTTTGAAATAACGTGGACGTTATTTCACTCAGGCTGCAGTGGCAGGCCTGTGTAAGAATTGTCAGAGCTCCCTATGGGTGGCAAAAGAAATGCTGCAGCCCATAGGGATCTCCTGGAACCCCAATACCCTGGGTACCTCAGTACCATATACTAGGGAATTATAAGGGTGTTCCAGTAAGCCAATGTAAATTGGTAAAATTGGTCACTAGCCTGTTAGTGGCAATTTAGAAAGAAATGAGAGAGCATAACCACTGAGGTTCTGATTAGCAGAGCCTCAGTGAGACAGTTAGTCACTACACAGGTAACACATTCAGGCACACTTATGAGCACTGGGGCCCTGGTGAACAGGGTCCCAGTGACACATACAACTAAAACAACATATATACAGTGAAAAATGGGGGTAACATGCCAGACAAGATGGTACTTTCCTACAGATACTGGTCAGTAGCTGTTGGTGACTCCCGAAGAGTGTTTGTATTTAGCCAATGCAGCCCTGTCTGTATGGTATGACAAGGTACAGATGTGATTTTTAATATCTAGTTTGAAGGCTTTTTGACTCAGGTTACTGTCACAAAGATCTTTTGCATCTAGGAGCTGCTAGGAGTCCACTAGGAACTGATTATGTGCTCAATCAGGGTCTCTGGAATTTATTTTGGCCCATAACAATACTTCTAAGTGGTCGCGCCTGGCTGCACACTGCTTATGGTACAGTTTAAAGTAGGCACCAGCACTTACGGCTCGTGATTAAGTAGGCCCAGTTCCAGCCTAATCTGGGCAGCGGACAAAGGCCTTAGCAAGTGAAGAACACTTTTGTATATTCTTGTAATGTGTTTGTTGAGTTCACTGCTATGTTTCCCAGTAATGTTTCGCTGCCATAAGAGAGTGTGTGAGAGATTTTGGCTCTCATAACTTCCAATAGAGGAGATCGGGTTGGACCCGAAAGGGACTTTGAGAGTTTTGTCTGGGCCATCTGTAATGTCAGGGCCTTGGCTTCAAGTCCCTTCCGGTATGGTATGAATGAGCCTTTTGTGTCTAATAATAACCCCAAGTACTTGTGTGTGTAATCCACTGTGAGTCTGGTATTGCTGTAGAACCAGCCTTCCCGCAGTATTTTTTCCTTCCTACTCTTACTACCTTGGTTTTCTTCAAGTTTACCGCCAGGATGCTGGTAGTTGTATATGTTTGTAATTGATTAGGCAGACATTGTAACTCAATAAGTGTAAAGTTGAGCAATTCAGGTCATCTGCCTATAATAGGGAGCTGTTCCTTTCATCACCTAACTTTGGGGGGTGGCTTTTGACTGATTTGAGGGATTGCGATAAATCAGCAATAAACAGGTTAAAGCTTAGGGGGGCCAACACACACCCCAGCTTTACTCCTTGCGTTCTAGGAATTTCCTTGATGCGCATGCTCCATCACCTAATGTAATGTGAACCCAGGTCTTGGAGTGCAACTGGATGATTGGTTCCAGTTGCTTTGATGGGATTCCCCAGGCCTTTGATTTGGAAAAGGGCGCCCCTCTTTGTACATGATCAAATGCCGCTTTTAAATCGACACAAAGTCACAGTGTAGCAGTGAGTTTGAGGAGATTGCTTTGTCTAACAAAACTGAGATTGACAACAGGTTGGAGAGCGTGCCAGATTTTGCAGTGACCCCCTGATTGATTTTTTGGAATAAGAATCTTCAACTCCACCCATAGATGTGGGTCTTCCAGAAGCAGGCTAGCATGATATTAAGCTTCATTGTTGAGAAGTGCTATTAATCTATAATTGCCCAGTTCATATCTCAAGCCCCCTTCGTAAATGGGATGAATAATGATCCCATGCCACGAGTCAGGGATTGTCAAACTCATCAAGCAGTAGTCAAGGAGCGGAGAGAGCCTTTCTGCCCTGAATGAAATGTTTTGTTTGAAAAGAGCTTGAGGGAGGCCATTTGGCTCAGGTGACCCATCTGTTCTGGCCTTTGAAATCACATTACCCAGTCACTTTGTTCGGGAGGCCATATGCATGGCTAGGCGAGTCAAACAATATTGATCTTGAGAACCGCAGAAGTGGTAGATGTTTCGGGGGGTGAAGTCCATCATATAAACCTGAGTCTACACCCCACCTTGCTAGGGAATTCTGGTTTGGTGAGGGCCACACAGCCAAATCAGCATGATCCATTCAGCTGCTTGTTGACCAGGGCCCAGTAGTTCCTAGAACTGGATTTCTTACTCTCACGTAGGAGGATCAACCAGAAATGATTTAAGCGTCTTAGTTTCTTTGCATGAATGGTCAGCTGGAATTTTTTATGGGCCAGCTTAAAAGCAGCAATAGCTCTTTTGTTCCAGGGTTCTTTCTTGCTCTCCTCATTACCGTAATGTGGGCTTTCTTTAGACCTATGGTCGTTGCCGATGCAATGGCTGGTTTGGGGTGGTTATACCGGCGTACTGGACATAAAAAGTTTGCAAGGAGCTGAGCAGTGAGACCTGTCAATGCGGTGATTGGATATTCTGTACCCAGATCCGTTTCGTCAACTAATTTGTTACCTTCAATCCTGATGTTGGCACTGATGGATTCACTCCATTTAAGGCACGTTAGATTGTCAGTGTATACTTCTTTGCAGGATACAGTAGCTGGAACGTCAGGTGACATGTCTGAATTTATTCTGATGGTTTGAGGGCGATGATCACTTTCAATACAGGAAACAATGCTGACCATTTTGTACTGATGGAAACATTTCTGTGTTGCATATTGCATAGTCCAGATAAGAATATGTTTTTCAGTCGATTCTTGACCGGTTTGGTGGAATGTTTGAGGCAACCTATCGTTCAGAACTTTAAAAAACACACTGTTACGCTGCAAGACCAGAAGCTCTCCCAAAGAGCAGTGTTGGCAGCCCCTTCGTCTAATTAGATCTGTGATATTTGTCTTGATTGGCGGAGGGAACTCGTCTGTTTCCTCTTGATGATCTTGAAAGAGATTGGTGTTGAAGTCCCGAGTCATCATACAGTCGGCTTGCAGACACTCCCTAATTACATAACACAGGGTCAAAATAAACCAATTTAATTTTGTCCTTGTCTCCTTTACACTGGGGCTCACATAAATGTTAATCAATAAAAGAGGATCCTGTGACCTCCAGTTGCTTAATTTGATTCCTAGCATCCAGCTCTCTTAGATTGTTGTTGGCTTGATGTTCCCTTGTATTTTAATCAAGACATATATTGACAGGCCTCCTCTTGATGTACCAAACTTGGTCTCTCTCTATGGGCTGGTTTCCAAGGTTAAATATTTCCCATGATATGGTTATTCTTCTCAGCCTGTGTTTCCTGTAGTACAATTATATCATGAACTTTATAAAAATCTGATAGGTTGAAAGACTGCAATTTCTGCAGGAAACCCTTGATGTTCCATTAACACAGGGATAGGGTAGAATGCTTGGGGTGCTTGAACGTCAGCTGATCTGTTCAGTTCAAACTTCAATGTAAAACGACCGTAGGCAAGCAGTTCCAGCAATTTCCTGAAAGTCAACTACTGCTGCTCTGGGTTCAGTATTGGATGGAATAGTGCTCCCTCTGGAGTTTTTTAGAATAGAGTCTGGCTCTTTCCTAAAGGTCCTAGAGGGCTGGGGTTTTGCCAATACTGTAGGTTAGCCAATTGCTTTAACAGGGCTGGTCTTAATGGCTCACTGATGGAATATACCAGATCTGGAAAGAATTAGCTGCACAGAGGCTGATTAGACAAAGGTCACCAATGTGGTTTCTGTTGTGTGCGAACCCATGGAGGGGAGAAATGCAATTGATATAATATCATGTGAGTTCAGGCCACGTAGATCTGGGACAGCTTGTAATAACCTTAGAATGTTCCCCCCATTTAGGATACCATGAGGGCTTTGTCAACTATGTTCTGGAATAAACAGCAGCTTAGTGTTAGTCGGATCCAGGGTTGCTTGTAGTTGAGCACAAGGTATCCTAGGGAGGTCATTGCTTGCCTGGGTAAGCACAAGAGAGCTACCAAGTGCGCCTGTGGGAACGATCTCTCTGTTAGGGGGTGGGACTGAGTGGCGATTCAGAGATTGCAGAGACCTTGTTATCACCACATGGAGTGTATCCTTTTTTACCTGAATTGAGTCACATTTGACCGGAGCTGAGGACCTTAATTGATCAGCAGGAAAGCTGTGGCTTCCGGTTCCGGACTGGAACTGGAACTGAACAGATAGATACAATGTACATCTCTGCAGTTTGGATTTTGCAAGCTCTGTTGGTTTGCAGAGGACTCACTCGAATTGTTTCATGGCGTTTGTTGTCTAGGACCATTTATTAACTCCTTAATTTTTAACAGGTTGATGTTAAGAAAGGATGGGAACGATGTCAGACTGTCTGCAATGGGGGAGCAATAACAAATTGACTCTGTGAAAGTTGCAGTGGATGGTGCTCTGAAAATCAATTAGGTTAGATTGTCAGGCTTGTTGTTGATCCCTGCTGTGAAGACAGCCAGCAAATTCAAAAGGTCGACTTGGAGGTCCAGTTTACTTGAGTGGTAATTTAGTGCAGAGACAGTCGATTGAAGTGTTTGCAGTAGTTGAGATCAAATAGCTGTGTAAATGGCCGTTTTCATTTCAGGAGCAATTTTGCCTCCAATTGGTGATCTATGAGTTGAGTCTGTGAGATGAAGTGACATTTGTATGAGTCTGGCCTGGTTTGTAGTGGGTACCTTGGGCACTTACACCTTACACCAGGTCCAGTTATCCCTTTTTAGTGAATGTAGTAGTGTTCTAGCAGCTTAGGCTGATAGAGATAGGTATAGGAGAGCAGTTTAGGCTGCACTAGGAGTCATGCAAAGCTCATGCAATACCACTTATAGTTATACAGTACTTATACACAAGTAAAGACAATACTCAGTGTTACCAAAAATAAAGGTATTTGTTTGGGTGACACAGTACCAAAAATACCTTAGAGACAATACTCCTTCTGGAGGTAAGTATTATACACAATATATACACTAGACACCAAAATTAGACAAGTAAATAGTCATAGAACAATGCAAACAATAGGAAATGCTATAGAAAGCAATGGGAGAAAATAGGTCTAGGGGCAACACAAACCATATACTAAGAAAGTGGAATGGGAATCACAAATTCCCCCCTAGACAAGTGTAGTGTGTGCAGAATCGCTGCGAGAGTAAGAATACAGTAAAGGAAAGTAAATTACCTCACCCTAGAGCCCAAAAAAGCAGGACTAAAGTACTGCAAGTTTCCTTAGGATACACTACACCTCATTTTTGGGTTTTGCAATAGCCAACCAAGTCTGCAAAGAACAACTGCAGGATTATTCGACCTGAAGACATGCAAAGGAAGGGGACCAAGTCCAGAAGTTGAAAGAAGTTCCAGGAAGGACAGAGGAGCCCCTGACAACCCAGAAGAGGGACCAAAAGAAGAGTCCCTTATTAGTTGAAGACTGCAAAAAATGCACCCTAGAAAGATGCCAGCAGGTTCCTCCATAATGCAAAAGATGTCCCACGGCATGAAGATTGTTGCAGATGAGATTTCGTGTTGGAAGACACCAACAAGCCTTGGCTACGACAAAAGTGTGTTTTTCATCAAAATGGCGCTGGATGGACCCAGGAGGGACCTGGGGGCTCAACTCTGTGTGAGGAGGAAGAGGGGTCTCTCAGCACTTTAGAGAGCCCTCAGGATGCCAGCCAGCACCCCCAGAAGCCACAGGATCCGGGTTCAAAGGAGGTCAGTTGATGCAGCACAACAACAGAAGGTCCTACGCTGTCAGGGAACAACTCAGCAAGTTGAGCATCACAGGGTGGAGTGCTGGGACCTGGGCCAGGCTGTACACAAAGGAATTTTTCAAAGAGTGCACAGAGGCCTCAGGAGGCGAAGAAGACACAAAACAAAGGGGTACCATCGTTCTCGGGGATGGCAAGGTCTTACCTCCTCCAAATTGCGTCAGCAGGACCTCAGGACAGTCTATGTCAATGATGTCTACCCTCTGTGTCCTTAGGAGCAAACTTGTTGCGGGAGAAGAGTCCCAGGGTACCGGTCATCGCCTTGGAAGGTGCCTGCTTGGAGCAGGGGAGTGACTCCGTCACTCCACGGGAGATTTCTTCGTCCTTCTGGTGCAGGATGAAGACAGGGAGTCCTCAGAGCGTGCACACTGTGGAAACTGTTGCAGTTGCTGGCTGGAGCTGAAGTTGCAGAAGAAAAGTATCCCTTGTGGATACTTTGCTGCTGTTACAGCGGTTCCTGGAGCGGCTACGGTTGATCCGAGGTCAGAGGATGCTGAAGTTGTTCCAGAGGATCCCTGAAGGAAACTTGCAAGCAGAATCTGAAGAGAACCCACAGGGGAGACCCTAAATACCCCTGAGAGGGGGATTGGCTACCTTATCAGGTATGGACCTATCAGGAGGGGTCTCTGACCTTACCTGCTGGCACTGGCCACTCAGGGCCTTCCAGAGTGCCCCCACACCTTGCAAAGAAAGAGGGCTGAAGTCTGGGAAACACTGGAGGAGCTCTGGGCACCACCCCTGGGGTGGTGATGGACAAGCGAGTAGTCACTCCCCTTTCCTTTGTCCAGTGTCCCGCCAGAGCAGGGGAGAAAGGGTCAGTGAACCGGTGTAGACTGGTTTATGCAAGGAGGGCACCATCTGTGCCCTTCAAAGCATTTCCAGAGGCTGGGGGAGGCTACCCCTCCCCAGCCTGTAACAACTATTTCCAAAGGGGGAGGGTGTAACAGAGGAAATGCTTTGTTCTGCCTTCCTGAGACTGGGCTGCCCAGACCCCAGGAGGGCAGAACCCTGTCTGTGAGGTGGCAGCAGCTGTAGCTGCATTGCAAGCCTCAGAGAGCTGGTCTGGCAGTACTGGGGGTCCATGGTGGAGCCCCCAGGATGCATGGAATTGGCTCCCCAATACCAGATTTGGAATGGGGGGAAAATTCCATGATCTTAGACATGTTACATGGCCATATTCAGAGTTACCATTGTGAAGCTACATATAGGTATTGACCTATAAGTAGTGCACACGTGTAATGGCGTCCTTGCACTCACAAAGTCCTGGGAAATGGCGCTGAACTATGTGGGGGAACGTTTGCTAGTGCAAGGGTGTCCTCACACTTAGTAATTCCAATTGAAATTGGTAAATGAAGTCACTGGTCTACAGTGACAGATTTAAAAGCAGAGAGAGCATAAGCACTGAGGTTCTAGTTAGCAGAGCCTCAGTGACACAGTTAGGCACTACACAGGCATAAACATTAGGCCACAAACTATGAGCACTGGGGTCCTGACCAGCAGGATCCCAGTGAGACAAGCATGCCAAGGAAGATGGTACTTTCCTTCAACAGTTCCAAGAGAGATCGATCATTTAGTTCCATACCACTAGGTCTCAGGTCGGTGTTTCCTGAGCAATCCAGGATGGACAGCTATGTGGGCGATAGTGGAATTATATTCCTGGATGATGCCCCAGTCCATTGGACTGCTGAGGGACTAAAAATACAGTCCATTCATGTAGGAGACTGGTCTGGTTTGTCGTGGGTACCACTGTGTAGGAAAGTACCATCTTGCCCGGCATGTTACCCCCATTTTTCACATATATGTAATTTTGTTTTTGCCTGTCTCACTGGGATCCTGCTAGCCAGGACCCCAGTGCTCATAGTTTGTGGCCTGAATGTGTGTCCCTGTGTAGTGACTAACTTTGTCACTGAGGTTCTGTGAATCAGAACCTCAGTGCTTATGCTCTCTCTGCCTTTAAAATTGTCACTATAGGCTAGTGACCATTTTCACCAATTCTAATTGGCACACTGGAACACCCTTATAATTCCCTAGTATATGGTACCTAGGTACCAGGGTATTGGTATACAAACACTTCTGCAGGTCTCCCATTGCAGCCTGAGTGAAATAGTGTAAGCACTATTTCACAGCCATTTATTTTCGCTCCACCAGGTCACTTATAAGTCACTTATATATCTAACCTTCAGACCCTGAAGGCTAGGTGCGTAGTACCTGTGTGTAGGGCACCCCTGCACTAGCAGAGGCGCCCTCACGTCATCCAGGCCCTTGTTTCCAGACTTCGTGAGTGTGGGGACGCCATTATCAGTGTGCACTACAAATATGTCAATACATATCTGTAGCTTCACAATGGTAACTTCGAATATGGCCATGTAAGTTGTCTAAGTACTGGTAATTGTACCCCATACTGACTCTGGTATTGAGGGACTAATTCCATGCACCCTGGGGGGCTCCACCACGGCCCCCAGTTCTGCCTAACTAGCTCTCTGAGGTTTCCACTGCAGCCCCAGCTACTGCCACCTCACAGACAGGCTTCTGCCCTCCTGGGGCTTGAGTAACTCAATTCCAGGAAGGCATAACAGTGCATTTCCTTTAGGAGATGGGTGTTACACCCTCTATCATTGGAAATAGGTGCTACAGGCATGGGAGGGGTATCCTCCCAGAACCTCTAGAAGTGCTTTGAAGGGCACAGATGGTGCCCTCCTTGCATAATCCAGTCTACACTGGATCAGGGACCCCCAGTCCCTGCTCTGGCGTGAAACTGGACAAAGGAAAAATAAGTGACCACTCCCCTGTCCATCAACACTCCAGGGGTGGTGCCCAGAGCTCCTCCAGAGTGTCCCTGGGTTCCGCCATCTTGTTTTCAGGATGGTCAGAGCACTGTGGGAGCATCTGAGTGGCCAGTACCAGCAGGTGACATCAGACACCCCTCCTGATAGGTGCTTACCTGGTTAGGTGACCAATCCCGCTCTCAGGGCTATTTAGGGTCTCCCCTCTGGGTGTTTCCTCAGAGTCAGATTGCAAGACTCCATCAGGAATCCTCTGCAACCTCTGCTTCACCTTCTACCGTCGGATCAACCGCAGAACTGTTCCAAGAACTCTACAACTGCAACAAAGTATCCAAGAAGGCTACTGCAACTCTGTAACTTCAGCTCCTGCCAGCAACTGAAACAGTTTCCAGGTTGTGCATGCTCCAAGGACTGCCTGTTTTCATCCTGCACCAGAAAGACTGAGGGAATCCCCAGTGGAGTGGCAAAGTCACTTCCCTGCTTCAGCAGGCACCTCTCTGCAGTGACAACAGGCATTCTGGGTCCCCTCTCCTGACATGAGTCCTGGAACAGAGGTGGTGGACCAAAGTGACTCTGATTGTCCAAAGGTCCAACTGTCCAAATTGGGTGGAGGTAAGAGCTTACCTCCCCATGCCAGACAGTACCTCTGTGCACCACATGTTTTGCAGCTCCTAGGGTTTCTGTGCGCTTCTCTAGGGAATCCCTCATGCACTCTAGCCAGTGATGCTCATCTCCCTGAGTTTTTCTCCGGCGGCGTGGGATCCCTTTGTGTAGTGCTGCTACAACCGCAATTTGCAACTCCCTTGTGCCCGTGTCCTGGGACACCTGTGGGTGCCGTCTGGTCCTCTGAGGGCTCTCTGAAGTGCTGAGAGTCCCCTCTGTCTCATCAGTCCGGGTTGAGACCCCCAGGTCCCTCCTGGGTCCAGTTAGCGCCTTTTTCCCACCAAAGGCATCTCTTGCATGAGCCACAGCTTGTTGGCGGAATCCAGCAATGAAAACCAGCCTGCATTCATCTCTATGGCATGGCACATCTCTTGTGCCAAGCAGAAAACCACAGCTGTCTTCTTTGGTGCATCTCTTACTTTTTCTTCCAACCAGAGGTTCCACATTTGCACCTTCATCTGGGTTAGCAGGGGGTCCTGTCACTCCTGGACTCTTCGTCTGTTCTTGGACTTGGTCTCCTGTCTGTGCAGGTCTTCAGGTCCAGGAATCCATTGTTGGTGTCTTGCAGTCTTGCTTGGTTTTTGCATAATTCTTTATCACAACTTCTAGTGTGTGGAATATGTAGTCGCAAGACTATAGTGACAAATTTGGAAACCGAGAGAGCATAAGCACTGCAGTTCTGATTAGCAGGACTCCAGTGACACAGTCAAGCATACTGACAAAACAGTAAAACATATTGACATGTAGGCCACAAACCATAAGCACTGTGGTCCTGACTAGCAGGATCTCAGTGACACACTCAAAACACACGGACAATCAGGCAGAAATTAGGTGTAACATGCTAAGATAGATGGTATTTTCCTACACAACCCCCATAAACGAGGGACAATAAGGCTAACCTTGCCCAGATGAGTCTTCATTGTCTAATTGGAAATATCTGGAGAGACCATCTGCATTGGAATGGATACTCCCAGGTCTATGTTCACTGTGAAGTCCATCCCCTGTAGGGAAATAGACCACCTCAACAATTTAAGGTTTTCTCCTTTCATCTGTTTTAACCATAAGAGAGGTTTGTGGTCTATCTGAACAATGAAGTGAGTCCCAAACAAGTATGGTCTCAGCTTCTTCAGGGCCCAAACCACAGTAAAGGCATCCCTGTCTATGGCTGACCAGCGCTTTTCTCTAGGGATCAACCTTCTACTGATAAAAGCAACAGGTTGATCCTGGGCCTCTGAGTTTAATGTGATAACACTGCCCCGACCCCTAGTTCAGAAGCATCTGTCTGGACAATTAACTTTTTAGACTAATGTGGGCTTTCTAGGACAGGTGCAGTACACATAGTGTAGGAAAGTACCATCTTACCTGGTATGTTACCCCCATATTTCACTGTATATAGGTTGTTTTAGTGTATGTGTCACTGGGACCCTGCCAGCCAGGGCCCCAGTGCTCATAAGTGTGCCCTGTATGTGTTCCCTGTGTGATGACTAACTGTCTCACTGAGGCTCTGCTAACCGGAACCTCAGTGGTTATGCTCTCTCTGCTTTCCAAATTGTCACTAACAGTCTAGTGACCAATTTCACCAATTCACATTGGCATACTGGAACACCCTTATAAGTCCCTAGTATATGGTACTGAGGTACCCAGGGTATTGGGGTTCCAGGAGATCCCTATGGGTTGCAGCATTTCTTTTGCCACCCATAGGGAGCTCTGACAATTCTTACACAGGCCTGCCACTGCAGCCTGAGTGAAATAACATCCACGTTATTTCACAGCTATTTACCACTGCACTTAAGTAACTTATAAGTCACCTATATGTCTAACCTTCACCTGGTGAAGGTTGGGTGCTAAGTTACTTAGTGTGTGGGCACCCTGGCACTAGCCAAGGTGCCCCCACATTGTTCAGGGCAAATTCCCTGGACTTTGTGAGTGCGGGGACACCATTTCATGCGTGCACTATACATAGGTCACTACCTATGTATAGCGTCACAATGGTAACTCCGAACATGGCCATGTAACATGTCTAAGATCATGGAATTGTCACCCCAATGCCATTCTGGCATTGGGGCAACAATTCCATGATCCCCCTAGTCTCTAGCACAGACCCGGGTACTGCCAAACTACCATTCCTGGGGTTTCACTGCTGCTGCTGAACCCCTCAGACAGGTTTCTGCCCTCCTGGGGTCCAGCCAGGCTTGGCCCAGGAAGGCAGAACAAAGGATTTCCTCAGAGAGAGGGTGTTACACCCTCTCCCTTTGGAAAAAGGTGTGAGGGCTGGGGAGGAGTAGCCTCCCCCAGCCTCTGGAAATGCTTTGATGGGCACAGATGGTGCCCATCTCTGTATAAGCCAATCTACACTGGTTCAGGGATCCCCCAGCCCTGCTCTGGCGTGAAACTGGACAAAGGAAAGGGGAGTGACCACTCCCCTGACCTGCACCTCCCAGGGGAGGTGCCCAGAGCTCCTCCAGCGTGCCCCAGACCTATGCCATCTTGGAAACAGAGGTGTTGCTGGCACACTGGACTGCTCTCAGTGGCCAGTGCCAGCAGGTGACGTCAGAGACTCCTTCTGAAAGGCTCTTACCTTTCTTACTAGCCTATCCTCCTTCCTAGGTAGCCAAACCTCCTTCTCTGGCTATTTAGGGTCTCTGCTTTGGGGAATTCTTCAGATACCGAATGCAAGAGCTCATCAGAGTTCCTCTGCATCTCTCTCTTCACCTTCTGCCAAAGGATCGACCGCTGACTGCTAAGGACGCCTGCAAATCCAGCAGCTGGTGGTGCCTCCTTGCCCTTCCCTTTGGCACCTGGTGGTGCCTCCCCGCCCTTCACTTTCACAGCTGGTGGTGCCTCCTTGCCCTTCCTTGATGCACCTGGTGCATGCACACTTCCAGTACTGCTGGCTGGTTCCTGGGATCCTCTGCCGCCTGCAGTAGCTGTGGACACTACTGTGGCCGTGGGCTGGGTGGCTGAGGTGCTCACCTGGTTTCTGACCACCCTGGCCCGATGTGAAGGCTGGGGGAAGGGGTAGGGAAGAGGTCAACGGTGGAGAGGAAAAGCTTCTTAGGGCTATTGGGGTGGGAAGAGGGTGAAGGTTTGGGAGTGGAGGAAGAGGAAGTGGTTGTAGGAGGTGTCAGTCTGCTGTGTTTGGATGCAGCTGCATGGGCTGGATGCTGTTGTGAGGTGGATGGCTGTTGGGTGTATGAGTGCTTGCATCTGTGTACTTTGGGAGGAGGGGGCACAGACACAGTGGGAGAGGACACAGGGGACGCGTGCGTGGAGGTGGAGGTGGTGACTGCCATGAGGGGTGTGTAGTGATAGGCGTGATGGGGATGGAGGTAGTGGATGAGGATGTAGTGCATGCAGGTGTGAGGGTAGATGTTACTGGGAGGGAGGTGGATGAGGAGGAGGAGGGGGGACACAGCGGAGGCAGTGGATGTTGGTATGTCTGCATCTGGATGGTGTTCGTGTGAGTGCCTCTGGGATGATGTGTGGTACTTGTGTTTGCCTGAACCACTCCTGTGTGTTGTCCTGGGTGCATGCTGGTCTGCCTGTGTGCTTGGGATAGGTTGGGGTTGAGGGGAATGGGACTGGGTAGAGGAAGTTGGAGGGGGGAGGCTAGAAACAGGGATAATGGCTGCCATCAAAGAGGAGGCCAGAGCCTGGGTTGATCCCTGTTGGGCCACCATGCCAGAGTAAATACCCTCCAGGAATGTATTTGTTTGTTGCAAATGGCCTGCCAGCCCCTGGATGTAATTCACAATGGTTCACTGCCCAACAGAGATGGATCGCAGGAGGTCAATAGCCTCCTCACTCAGGGCAGCAGGGCTAACTGGGGCAGGGCCTGAGGTGCCTGGGGCAAAGGAGATACCCACCCTCCTGGTTGAGCGGGCACAGGAAACTCGCCAAGGGGCTGCTGGGAGGATTGTGCTAGTACGGGTGGTGGCGGTTGTACCTGTAGTTGGGGTGGCCACAGAGGTGTCCGCCACCACCAGAGAGCTTCCATCGGAGGAGGTATCACTGTCCGAACTGTCCCCTCCTGTCTCTGCCTTGATGCTCCCCTCGCCCTCCGTCCCTCTGGTGCCCTCACCGTCGGTGGATTCGGCCTCCTGGGCCCTGTGGAATGCAGCTCCCTCCATCGCCGGTGCCTCTGCTCCTACCCAGAAGATGCTAATGCACAGAAGGACAGGGTGACAAAACAAGAAGGGGGTGAAGAGACAATGGATACACTGGGTCAATGGCTGTTCCAACACCACCATTGGCATACACGAAACACACACAGTGAACAGCCCTACGCATAAGGCAATGCACTACCAGTCACAATGCTAGTCACCAGCCCATGGACAGTTATACCTAACGCCACTAACAGCATACCAGAGACCCACAGGCCCCTGCCCAGTAGTGGATGCCTACTAGTTTGGTTGGAGGTGGTTCACATCATACCCTGCCCAGCATGGGACCTACCCTGCAAAGTCCGGCCTGGCCTAGGGGCACCCACAGGCCCACATCCTCCATCCGGGGACCACCCCACCACACGCAAGTAGTATATTTGGAAACTGTACTCACCCCCTTGTGGCTGCTGTGATGCCCTCAAGCGCCCATCCAGCTCCCTATAGGCCACCGCTATATGCGGGTCATCAGGGGGGTCAGGTTTTGACGGGCACCCCTTCCTCGTTGGGAGGCCATCCCCAGCTGGACCTCTGCCCTCTTCCTTGCCAAGGTTCTCAGGTCCTCCCACCGTTTCTGACAGTGGGTGCTCTGCACGCCATAGACCCCCAGGGTCTGCATGTCCTTGGCGATGGCACGCCATATACCCTTTTTCTGATGGCTGCTGACCTGCAGAAAAATGCACATAGAAAAAAGGTATCAGTCAGACCGTCCGGTGTGTTACACTCATATCCCACCATAGCACTCCCCTCCCCTTACGCACAGACATTGCCCACCATACATGCAGCACACTGCCCAGGACCCTTCCACCACCCCCCCTTACACGAGGCCCTCACTCACAGCACTCTATGCTTTCATGCCCCATGCATCGTGCTCACAGTGTACTCACTTGTTGGTCTGGAGGCCCATATACATTCGGTTCTGGGGTAGGACCCCATCCACTAGTCTCTCCAACTCCGCAGCAGTGAAGGCAGGGGCCCTTTCACTAGTCACACGAGCGATGGTAGGTTCCAGACACAGGTCACAGCAGCGCTTGCAGTGTAGGTCCTCCCCAGTTGAAGGTCAGGTACAAATTGGGTGAACAGATAGAAAATGGCAGTCACGTCCACGGCGGTGCGTACCATCACTGTCAGCGTACATCACCATTGGCCACTGTAACCCGTAGGGCCCAAAGGGATCCAATGAGGAGTTGCCCGGCGGTTTTCTACCGCCTCCCGCAACGGCGCACAACATCAGCGGAATTACTTCATTTCCACATGTGACTCCATACAGGACAGGTCGGATGCGATTTCAGGGGGGAGGGCAGACCATGGCTCCCAACTGCGTCACAGTACGCATATGCACCATTTGGGCCTATACAAAAATCTTGTATTACAGTCACAACATGCAATACAGTGTAGTGTTTTGAAATATGGGATACTGACCAGCTACTCACCGTCTGCCCCCTAAACTGCAACCACTGTGGATGAATTGGAGATGAAGACATCCCCCCGTGTACAGGCCCCTGGTGGACTTTGCAACAGTGGAGGACAGGCACATTATAGTCACCTATAGACTGGACAGGGCCACAATCATAGAGCTGTGTGCCCAATTGGAACCTGACCTCATGTCTGCTATCTGTCAGCCAACCGGGATTCCCCCTTTTGTGCAAGTCCTATCTGTGCTCCATTTCCTGGCAAGTGGCTCCTTCCAAGTGACAGTGGGCTTGGCAGCAGGAATGTATCAGCCAATGTTCTCAATAGTGCTGACCAGACTGTTGTCTGCCCTGATTAAACACACGTGCAGCTACATCGTTTTCCCCCAGGTGGAGGACTTGACCACAGTGAAAGCTGATTTCTATGCAATGGGACATATCCCCAACATTATTGGGGCTATTGATGGTACACTTATTGCATTTGTCCCCTCTCTGAGAAATGAACAGGTGTTCAGAAATCGAAAGAGCTTTCACTCCATGAATGTGCAGATAGTGTGCACTTGCGGACCATTACATCTCCCATGTCAATGTAAAGTATCCTGGGTCTGTACATTATAGCTTTATCCTAAGGAATAGCAGCATCCCGTATGTGATGGCTCAACTCCAGAGGCACAGGGTGTGGCTAAATGGTGAGCCCTGGTTCCCACCCAGTCGATGTTGGTGTATGGGGTGGGCCCTAAGGGTCAGTGTGTGTCTAAGAATTGTCCCTCGATATTTTCAGGTGACTCTGGTTACCCTAACCTCTCATGGCTACTGCCCCCTGTGACAAATCCCAGGACAAGGGCAGAGGAATGTTACAATGAGGCACATGGGTGAACAAGAAGAATAAATGAAAGGACATTCGGCGTCCTGAAGGCCAGGTTTCGTTGCCTCCATCTAACAGGTGGATCCTTTTACTACTCACTCAAGATGGGCATCTGGCAGCAGTGGACCCTGTGGACAGTGAAGATGAGGAGGCAGAGGATGAGGACAACAGAAGTGCTATTATAAGACAGTACTTCCAATGACACACAGGTAAGACACTGTTATTATACTTTACATTGACAGTTTTCTATTTGACATTGTCACTGGCAGGCTAATTTTCAAAATTCTATGCCCACTTACTGTAACCTTTGGCATCTCTATTTTCAGATATTTGTGTTCCACTATCACTCATGGTGTGTTAACTGCAGCCAACTACAGGCCATTCCTATGTATACAATACTGTACAGTTATATTGCAGTGTTTAAAGCTTGTTAAACGAATACATGGTTAAATGATTTGACAGACTCTATACATGTATTTTTTCAAATGGTGTTTATTTAAGTGCTAATGATTAGAGGGGGATGTGCAATGGGCTGGGTTGATGATGGAGGAAAGTCCAGTATAGAGTCCAGTCTATTTGTATCACAGGTGCATTATCCAAGGGGGCATGGCAATGGGAGCAATGGCAGTTCAAGGTGGACAGGGTGACAGAGTGGGACACAAAGGTGACATTCAGGAGAGTCCTATTTCCTGTCGGGGTCTTGGCAATGTTCTCTGGCTTCTTCCTGGACTGCAGGGACAGTTTGCAGGGTGGTTCCCCTTCTGCCGGGGGTGGGGTGCTGGTGGCCTGTTGGTCCTGTGGCGAGGCCTCCTGTCCACTAGCGGCAGCGGAGGTGGAAGGCTGTGCATCAGTTTGGCTAGTGTCAGGGACCCGGTGGTGTGCCACTGCCTCCCTCATGGTGTTTCTCATGTCAGCCAGCACCCCTGCAATGGTGACCAGGGTGGTGTTGATGTCCTTCAATTCCTCCCTGATCCCCAGGTACTGTCCCTCCTGCAGCCGCTTGGTATCCTGCAACTTGTCCAGTATCTGGCCCATCGTCTCCTGGGAATGGTGGTATTCTCCCAGGATGTTGGTAAGTGCCTCATGGAGAGTCGGTTCCCTGGACCTGTCCTCCCCCTGTTGCACAGCAGTCCTCCCAGCTTTCCTGTTGTCCTGTGCCTCTGTCCCCTGAACCGTGTGCCCACCGGCACTGACCCCAGGTCCCTGATCGTCCTGTTTTTGTGGGGTGGCCTGGGGTCCCTGTAGTGGTGAACACACTGCTGATTGTGTGTCCTGGGGACAGAGGTATGGGCCCACTGGGTGGGTACTGTGGTAGTGTTTCCTGAGGGTGGAGGCTCTGTGTGGTATGGGACTGTGCCTGGATAACCGACTGTCCGGAGATCCCTAATGGGCCAGGTTGGTCATCCAGATCCAGGCGTCCAGAGCTGCTGTCATCACTGTGGGCCTCTTCTGGGAGTGGACTGGAAGTTGCTGGCACCTCCTTTCCGGTGACGTTGGGTGAGGGACCTGGTGGGTGTAAATGCAGTGTTATTGTTTCTGCGTGTGTCATCTTGTGCATGGGTGTGTTGCCCTGTATGGTTACATGGGTATTATTGCCCTGGCACCTTTGCCTTGTGTGAGTAGTGATTTTGTGGGCTAGGTGAGTCTCTCTAGTGTGCATGCTGTAGTGATAGGTGTCCATGCAGGTCTGTGAGTGGTGTCCATGCATTGGTGTTACATGTAGGGCTTGGCATTGGGATGAGTGGGTTGTGATGGTGAGGTATGTGAGAGGTGGTGAAGTGATGGGAATGAGGATAGGTGTGGGGATTTGTGATGGCATGCTGGTGGGGGGTGATAGTAATAGAAATTTGACTTACCAGAGTCCAGTCTTCCTCCTACTCCTGCCAGGCCCTCAGGATGCATGATCGCCAAAACTTGACCTCCCATATTGTTAGTTGTGGGGGAGGAGGTGGAGGTCCACCACCAGTCCTCTGTACAGCTATTTGGTGTCTTGCTGCTATGGAATGTACCTTACCCCGTAGGTCGTTCCACCTCTTCCTGATGTCGTCCCTTGTTCTGGGGTGCTGTCCCACGGCATTGACCCTGTCCACGATTCTCTGCAATAGCTCCATATTCCTTGCAATGGACGTCTGCTGCACGTGTGATCTGAATAGCTGTGGCTCTTCCCGGATGATTTCCTCCACCATGACCCTTAGCTCCTCCTCAGAGAACCTGGGGTGTCGTTGCAGTGCCATGGGTGTATTGTGAGTGGTGTGGGTGAGGTTGTGTGGGGTGCTGTGTTGGGGTGTGTGATGTGGGGTGCGTGGATGGTGTATAGGTGATGGTGGTGTGTGTCTGTGGTCTTGCTATCTCTCTTGTGGCACTTGTTTGTAATGGTAAAGGGTTGTGGGTAATGTATGTGTGTGTTTTATAGTGGTGTGTAGGTGTGGGTGTGGTGTGGGTATGGGTGTCAGGTGTGTGTAGTTTGAATTGTCCAATGTGGTATTGTTTTGTATGAGTATGTGTATTTTGAGCACGGTAGTATGTACCGCCAATGGTTTAGTGCCATTGAATGTCTGCTACGGTGATTCGTGGGTCATAATGCTGTGGGTGTAGTTCTGTTGGCGCAACGGTGTGGGTTTTGTCACCACCAGTTTATCACTGACCTTTGGTCTGGCAGACTTGTGTGTGGGGCTGTATAGTGATGGATTGCTATGTGTGTGTCATAACATGGGTGGCAGTAATCCGCTGCAGTGGCGGTATGCTGGCGGCAGTCAGCATGGCGGTAAGTGGGATTTACCTCCAAGGTCATAATGAGGGCCATAGTCTGCTGAAGCTCCTCAAAAGCTTTTTGACAGCTGGCTGACCATAATACCTTCTTGGGCATTTTCTTTGAGGTGAGGTCATTAAGAGGGGCAACAATGGAGCCATAGTCCTTAATGAACCTCCCATAATACCCATTGAGACCAGGGCTCTGACCTGGGTCTCAGTAGTAGGGGGAGCCCAGTCTAAAATAGTCTGGATCTTCCCCTGAAGTGGTTCAATCTGTTCCCCACCAACTAGGTGTCCCAGATAGACCACTTTCCCTAGGGCCTCCAAAACATTCCACAGGTGGACCAGGTGGTCATCCCAGATGGAGCTAAATACAGCAATATCATCTAGATATGCTGCACTGAATGCTTCCAGACCTTGGAGGACTGTATTCACCAGCCTTTGGAAAGTGGCAGGTGCATTTTTCAGACCAACAGGCATAACTGTAAATTGGTAGTGCCCTCCAATGGTTGAAAATGCAGTTTTTGGTTTAGCATCTTCTGATAGCTTGATCTGCCAATACCCTGCAGTCAAGTCAAAGGTGCACATATACTTGGCAGATGCCAGTGTATCTATCAGCTCATCTGCCCTGGGTATAGGGTGAGCATCTGTTTTTGTAACTGTATTGAGCCCTCTGTAGTCTACACAAAACCTAATTTCCCTTTTTCCATTTTTCCATTTTGACTATGAGGTTTGGAGAGAAGCACCATTGGGCTGGCCAGGGGCTGTCTGATTGCTCAATTACTCCTAGGCCTAACATCTTCTGAACGTCACATTTAATACAGTCTCTGACATGGTCAGGCTGCCTATAAATCTTACTTTTGACAGGCAAACTGTCTCCATTATCAATAGTATGCTAACACCAAGTAGTCTGACCAAGTGTGATTGAAAAGAGTTCAGAGTCGTGGCCTAGGAGGTTCTTGCAGTCCTCCTTTTGCTCTGCTGTAAGGCAGTCTGCAAGGAAAACCCCCTCCACTGAGCTATCAGAGGCAGTGATGGAGAAGAGGTCAGAGAGAGGCTCACTCTCTTCTTCCTGCCCTCATCAGTGGCCATGAGTAGGGTCAAGTCTGCCCTATCATAATAGGGTTTTAGGCGGTTCACATGATGTACCCTTAAGGGACTTCTTGGAATGCCTAGGTCTACCAGATATGTAACCTCACCCTTCTTTTCCACTATGAGATGTGGACCACTCCATTTGTCTTGTCCAGTACCCACATTTTAAGTCCTGGGTGATACTCAGTCAGGACAGCCTTCTGATCATACCATTGCTTTTGGAGCTCTTGGCTGGCCTGAAGGTTTTTAGTGGTGTTTGTGCTGTACTCAGCCATTCTAGATCTTAGGCCAAGCACATAATCCACAATGTCTTGTTTATGGGGCTTCAAGGGTTGTTGCTACCCCTCTTTGACAAGTGCAAGTGAACCCCTAACAGGGTGACCAAAAAGGAGTTCAAAGGGTCTGTGGCCCACTCCCTTCTGGGGTACCTCCCTGTAGGCAAAAAGGAGGCATGGCAGGAGGACATCCCATCTCCTTCTGAGTTTTTTACAGAGTCCCATTATCATGCCTTTGGGAGTTTTGTTAAATCTCTCAACCAGCCCATTTGTCTGTGGATGATAGGGTGTGGTGAATGTATAGATTACACCACATTCCTTCCACATTGCTCTTAAGTATGCAGACTTGAAGTTACTACCCCTGTCTGATACTACCTCTTTAGGGAAGCCCACCCTAGAAAATATTCCCAGAAGGGCCTTTGCCACTGCTTGAGCTGTAGTGGCCCTTAAGGGGATGGCTTCTGGATATCTTGTGGCATGGTCCACTACCACTAAGATGAATCTGTTTCCAGAAGCAGTTGGAGGGTCAAGGAGGCCAACAATGTCAACCACTACCCTTTTAAAGGGCATACCAACCACAGGCAGTGGGATTAAGGGGGCCTTTGGGGTGTCACCAGTCTTGCCACTAGCTTGTAAAGTGACACAAGAGCTACAGAACTCTTTTGTGTCCTCTGACATGTGAGGCCAGTGTAAGTGAGGGACCAGTCTGTCCCAAGTCTTACTTGACCCCAGATGTCCAGCCTGGGGAATATCATGCACAAGAGCTAGGAGGAATTCCCTATACTACAAGGGAATGACCAGTTTCCTGGTAGCACCAGGTTTTGGCTCCCATGTCTCATTATAAAGGAGATTGTTCTCCCAATAAACTCTATGTGATTCACTGATTCCCCCAGCTTCTTGTTTGACAGCTTGCTGTCTTAGATCCTCTAGTGTGGGACAGGTCTGCTGTGCCACACTCAGTTCCTCCCTGGCAGGCCCCACTGCACTCAAGAGTTCAGCTGTGTCAGCCTGAAGCTCCTCTGGTGTAGGTTCTGCACAAGGAGTTGACTCCTCCACATCAAAAGGGGAATCTTCTGGAGAGGGAGGGATAGCGGACAAGGGCTTTCCCTTTATAACCCTAGTTTTTGGGAGCACTTGGTCCATTGTTCCAGGATCCAAGTTTCTCTGTCCTCTTTGCTTCTTGGCCTGAGCCCTGGTAAGAGCAAATATGTGCCCTGGAATGCCCACCATGGCTGCATGGGCCTCCAACTTCACTTCAGCCCAAGCTGAAGTCTCCAAATCATTGCCCCGTAGACATTCTACAGGTAGGTCAATGGATACCACAACATTTTTAGTACCAGTAACCCCTGCCCCCCCCCAGTTGAGAGTCACTACAGCCATGGGGTGGCTAACAGTGTTGTTATGGGCGTCAGTAACTTGGTACTGATGCTCAGGGGCAACCAGTTTTTCCATCACCGTAGTGACACTGGCTCCTGTGTCCCTGTAGGCCTCAATCTGAACACCATTAATTAGGGGTAGTTGCTTGTACTTATCCATATTAAGGGAATAATCAACGAAGGTGCCAAGGTCAATGCACCATCAGAGATTAAAACAGTCTCAGTGGTCTCCCTAACTAGACCAACCCCCACTACAGTACCAAAAGTGAGACCAGCTACACCATTAGATTGGCTATTCGTAGAGTTTTTCCCACCACCACCACTGCTATTATTAGGGGCACTAGAGGAAGCAGTGGGGGTTGTGGTGATGGAAGGTTTGGTGTTCTTCTTGGGACAAGTGGGGTCACTTGCCCAATGGCCTTTGCTTTTACACAAATAATACCAAGGCTTTTTCTGATGCTTGGAAGAGAATTTGAGCCCACCACCCAAGAGGATTTTTGTGGTCCTGATGTGACTTACTATCCTTCTTCTTGTTGCCCCTGTCACCCCCTGTACGAGCTTTTCTGCCCACCCTTGTTCTGACCCATTTGTCTGCCTTCTTTTCTAATTCTTGGGGATAGGTCATATCTGAGTCCACCAAGTACTGGTACAACAAGTCAGGCACACAATTGTTTAGAAAATGCTCCCTCAGGATTAGATTATATAGAACCTTATAGTCAGACACTTTGCTACCATGTAACCAGCCTTCTAAAGCCTTCACTGAACAGTCCACAAAGTCTATCCAATCTTGTGAAGATTATTTTCTGGTTTCTCTGAACTTAATCCTATATTGTTCAGTGGTTAAGCCATATCCATCCAAGGGTGCTGTATTCAAAACATTGTAATTATCTGAATCATCTTCTCTGATAGTAAGGAGTCTATGTCTCCCCTTGCCAGAGAAGGACAACCACAGAACAGTAGCCCACTGCACCCGATGGACCCTCTAAACTTTACAGGCCCTCTCAAGTGCAGCAAACCACTTGTAGATGTCATCCCCCTCCTTGTAAGGGGGAACAATCTTGTGCAAGTTTCTAGGATCAAATGTGTTCTCCCTAACACCATAACGTCTGAAACTGCTGTTGCTGCTGCCACCATGGGAAACTAACCACAACCCCTGTCTTTCCCTTTCCACAGCTATGGATTCCCTATATAAGGCCAACTGTTGCTGTTGCAGCCTCAGTCTCGCCTTCTCCAACCTCAGCTTTCTGAGTTCCCTATCTAGGGAGTTGTCCACAGGGTTGGATGTGTTTGACACTTCTGAGACTGAAGTGACATGGGAGTGAGCAGCGGTTGATCTCTCTGTAACTTGTGTAACCCTAGCTACCTGGCTTCTAGGTATAAAGGAAGCCCTACCTGTGTGTGACCCCTTCCGACTACCAGCTACAGTGGGAGGTTTGTTAGTGGAAAGATCTGTGGAAGGACCCTCCCCTAGATCTTCAGGACCCTCTCCTGAATTTACCTGGTTAGAATCTCCTCCAACTCCTCTTCTACCTGGTGCCCAGACTGTTCTTGGTCATCCTGGAGAAGGATGTTCAAAAATAAATCTTTGTTAGGATTCTTCCCAGTCCCTAGGCTTCTCTCCAAGCAAAGACCCCTCAAACTTTTAAAGTTTAGGTTCTCATAAGTAGCCTAGGGGTGGCCTCAGAGGAAGACATAGAGATAATAAAAATTTGAGTAAAGTTGAGAGAAGAAAAATACATACTTTATCTAACTTTTAGAAGTTTTAGAATTTTTAGAATGCAAGTGAGACTGCTAGGTATATTTGTAGGAGGCTGGCCTGGTTTGTAGTGGGTACCTTAGGTACTTACACCTTATACCAGGTCCAGTTATTCCTTATTAGAACATTGGAATGCTGGGGGCTCCATTGAAAACAATGGAGTGCTGCGGGCTTTTACTGGCCGGTAAAAGCCCGCAGCGCCAACATCCCAATGTTCGCTTTGTTCACAGCAACAGCTGTGAACAAAGCCTCACGGAGCCCGAGGGGATTTTAATTCCCTCGGGCTCCGTGAACATTTTTTTTTTTAATAGAACATTCTGCCCTGAGTGGCAGAATGTTCTAATAGCCTTAGAACCCGCCGTAGCGGGCTCTACCGGCTATTAAAGTCCCTCTCCCTTGTTAAATGCCCACGCCTTCGGCTCGGGCATTTAACGCGGGGAGCGGGCCTTTAATAGCCGGTAGAGCCCGCTACGGCGGGTTCTAAGGCTATATTAGTGAACTGTAGTAGTGTTCTAGCAGCTTAGGCTGATAGAGGTAGCTGTAGCAGAGCAGCTTAGGCTGAACTAGGAGGCACGCAAAGCCCCTGCAATACCACTATAGTTGCACAGTACTTATACACAATAAAAGACAATACTCACTGTTACCAAAAATAAAGGTATTTGTTTGGGTGACACAGTACCAAAAATATCTTAGAGAAAATACTTTAGTTTAGTGACACAGCAAAGCATTTCCAGAGGCTCTGGGAGGCTACCCTTCCCAAGCCTGTAACACCTCTTTACAAAGGGAGAGGGTGTAACACCCTCCTCCCAAAGGAAGTGCTTTGTTCTGCCTTCCTGGGACTGAGCTGCTCAGACCCCAGGAGGGCAAACCCTGTCTGTGAGATGGCATCAGCTGTAGCTTCAGTGCAATCCTCAGAGATCTGGTTTGGCAGTAATGGGGGTCCACGGAATTGGCTCCCCAATATCAGATTTGGAATGGGGGACAATTCCATGATCTTAGACACCTTACATGGCCATATTCGGTGTTACCATTGGGAAGCTACATATAGGTATTGACCTATATGTAGTGCACAAGTGTAATGGCGTCCCTGCACTCATGAAGTCCGGAGATTTGACCCTGGACAGCGTGGGAGTACTTTTGCTAATGCAAAGGTGCCCTCACACTTAGTAACTTTGCACCTAGCCTTCAGTAAATGAAGGTTAGACGTATAGGTGACTTATAAGTTAATTAAGTGCAGTGAAAAGGGCTGTGAAATAGTTTGTGCACTATTTCATGCAGGCTGCCATGGAAGTCCTGTGAAAGGGTTTGTCTGAGCTCCTTATGAGTGGCAAAAGAAATGCTGCAGCCCATAAGGATCTCCTGGAACCCCAATGCCCTGGGTACCTAGGTACCATATACTAGGGACTTATAAGAGGGGGTCCAGTATGCCAATCTGGAGTGGAATATGTAGTCACCAGTCTATAGTGACAAATTTAGAAACAGAGAGAGCATAACCACTGAAGTTCTGATTAGCAGGACTCCAGTGACACAGTCAAGCATACTGACAAAACAGTAAAGCAACCTGACATGTAGGCCACAAACCACAAGCATTGTTGTCATGACTAGCAGGATTCCAGTGACACAGTAAAAAAACACACTGACAATCAGGCAGAAATTAGGGGTAAAATACCAAGAAAGATGGAACTTTCCTAAAATTTGTTTCTCTGGGGTTGGGCCTGGTCGAGAATTAGTTACCAATTGCCAACAAACATTGGACTGAGGATCTCTGCTCCTCGCGATTGAGTATGGGTGAAAATATATTGTGCG
The DNA here is from genome assembly GCF_031143425.1 of Pleurodeles waltl. Lineage (NCBI taxonomy): Eukaryota > Metazoa > Chordata > Amphibia > Caudata > Salamandridae > Pleurodeles > Pleurodeles waltl. The sequence continues at coordinate 404,855,555 of NC_090450.1, read as the reverse complement.
AAGACTCATGAAGAAGGGCTGTTCCAGGTGACTACAAAAGTGGGGCTCTTGGGCCGGTAGTAAGCACAGGACTACGGACTGGTGCTGCTGTCCTAGAGGTTGATTGATGGCAGATCCTGTGGCTGTGGGCCATAGTGATCGAATTGGCATCAGGATTCCTAGGTGGAAGCATCTCAACTGCAGCTTCCTCAGCCTTTGTGCTTGAGGCTTCACACTGCAGTCCTGGATAAATCCTGTTGACAGAATGGGGTGCACAAGGGCCTGGAAATTTAGTTGCATCAGCCTTTCTGTCTTCTAGGCCAGACTACCAAGAACGGCGTGATTGCCCCGTCTTGCTGAGGCGACCAAGCTGGATGCCACGGGGGGCTTTTTGAAGAAGTCTAATAGGGTGGTAATGCAGGGGCCACCATGCCCAACCATTCTTTTTGTTTCCAATGGAGTGACCTTCAAGGGATCGAGAACTGTTATTTGGTCTGGATGCTTACAGACCTCAGTGGCGGGGCTGAGTTTGAGGTCCTGCGAGAGCTCCATTAAGGGGGCAAGTTGCTGGCTAAGCTCTGAGACTGGAGATGAAAGCTCCCAGTTCGCCGGGTCAGAACTTGCCTGTCCTGCCTTGTTCTTCCTGTGCCTTGAAGTTGGTGGAGGTTAGTTCCGCATCTTGCCCGATCTTCCTCCTGAGCAATGGGCACAAGGGCAGGATGCCTCTTCTAGCGCCACCTCACCTCCCCTTCACTTTTGCTAATACTGCCCTTCGATTAGCGCAGGATAGGGGCACGAGCATGCTGTGTTGAAGAGCCATGGAGTACAGAGTTAACCTGCAATGTTGAAAAGGTGCCTCAAAAGGCTTATAAGGACTTCAGACTATAAAACTTTGATCAGAAGAGTGGCATAGTTTAAAGTCAGTTGCTCAGCTACTCACTTTCTTGCGTGCCTTTGGAGGAAACAGGATTTTCCTTGTGGAGATTTTTCGACGGGTTCACACAGGCGTTGCTGTCTTGTGTCCTCTGTTGTTGAAATCACAAGGTAAAGCCAGGACACTGCAGAGCAGTTAGCGGGCGGTGATGGGGCTGAGGAGAGCCTGTGGAGCAGGGCACGCAAGTGAGGAGTTACATGCTGATGGTTGCTGTCTGATAAACACGGGGACAAGCGCACACTGCTCGCAAGCTGCACCTGGTCTAAGTTGGGTTTCTTTCCGCAGATCAAGGAATCAAACCAACGATAGCAGAGCTTAAACCTACTACTCCTGTGCAAGCCACTATAAAAAGCATCACTGTCCAAAGGTTCTCATTTAGCCACTTTGTGCAGTGGAAAATAAGAGTCATTGCCATGCTGAGATCCAAACCAGAAGCCTGCAGTTATTCAGTTCATTGCAGCAGGCAATCAGCCTACTGAGCTAGCCTAGAACAACTTGGTAAACACTTAGAGAATGGTTGGCACAATTTTCATTGACGTACGAAAAAACGGTCTTCTAAAAGAGCTACATCCTCACTTAAAATAGGGTGCTAACACAATTTGAAACCAAATTTGAAATCACAGGTTTCATTCAAAGTGTGCATACAAGCCAATAAATCTATTAACCTTACACATCGATTTCTGAAGCATATTTCATGCTTATTTGCATCTAGTGTAAAACGTATATACCATCTAAATGGTTTTCAATTTGAAATAATCCACAAATAATTCTGAAACCATGCCACAGGTTAAAACTTTCTAACGAAAGTGAAAACAGAATGATAGTCATGGTCCTGAGGTAATTAGTAACGCATCCTTAAATCATCAGGAAGCATTTCCATTTGTTAGTACTTGGGAAGTAATTTGGGAAGTCTGTTTTTAAAATAGGCTCAAATCCTCAAGAACCATCCCGTCTTGTGGTGTAATCAGATACTCATTTCAAATCATCAGCAATAATCCCATTTTGTGAAATCATCAGATACTCATTTTTGAGTCATCCTGAAACCATCAAGAACAACCCTAGCTTGCCAAGTAATCGGACAGTCATTTTCAAGGCATCCTCAAATCATCCAGCACACATTTCTAAACTCTGCTGATGACTTCAAGAGCTTGATGATGTCAGATGATGAGAAAATGACTTCTAAGATAGTTTGATGATCATCCAATTACTCTGGGATGGCTTCTAAAGTAATCCTGTTTGACATGGGACTGCTTACTGCTTGCTGTCCACTACTCTTGCCAAATTTAAAGCGCTGGTAGAAACTTAAGGCAGCTTTGAGAAATCTTGATGAGACAACGGTACTGTGCTCTCTGTGCCTTCACGGGCTCCTTTGCTGCTGTGTCTGGGGAGTCTGTGTGATTAGCGCTCGGTGGCCTTAAGGCCGGGCTGTAGCAGGCCCACATTGTCTAAATCACTGTTCTGTTCTCCGTGGGAAGGTTCTGCAGACTACGTGCTGGAGCGAGAGGGGGGCTGAACGGTGAGAACTAGCCGGGGGTGGCCGGGGGTTGTTACTGTTGTCGTTACCAAAGGCCTCCCCACTGCACAAGTCTCACCTTGACAGCTCACATTGCTCACCGCACGCCATATGCTGCTTGCGGCCCTGCTTCGCTCCACACAGCTGCTCGCACAGCTCGTTCGCTTGTCTGAAAGCTTCGCCTTCTCTCACATCACAGGCTCCACGGAGCAAGCTGCTGCTTCAGATAAGACGCTGGTAAACTTGTAAAAACTCTGGAAAGCGGGGCTCAATCCGGTTGACACTATGAGACAACCGTGTTTGACATGGAAAGAAAATACATTTATTACAAATATGTCACAAAACACAATACTGTCTTACCCAACTGCACACACATACCATACATTGAAAAGCTTTTTATTTTACTTAAGCTTGCCACTGAAGGTCATGTTCCATATCCTACAGCACCACTTTTTTTTGCATTAATAGTCAATAATAGGTTATTATTCACTTTTAATGTAATAAAAAATTGGCAGAAAAGGAGGTTGGAGTCTGACACTGTTAATGCGAGCCGCCCTTGAGTTCTTGGCAAGGATGTTGCCACATCTCAAGGAAGGGAGCCCAAAGTCAGTGGCAAGGGCTACAGGGGTCAAACCAGGACTCAAAGCTGAGACCGCTGGCAACCCGTAAATTAAGTCCATAGCAAGCAAAATCACTTTACCACTGGTTAGCAGGAGTGTGCTGAGCATTTTGGCGAACAAAAACAGGTTAAACCAAAGAAGTAAAAAAATCTGGGGCATGCAAAAGATGGTAATCTCCAGCACTGGCCTAATACTTAAAACATTACTAAATCTCAAAAGCTTCCTCTCTTGCCAACATCACAGATGATGGGTTTAAAAAGGGCAGCAAACAAAGCTCTTACTGTATATCTGTGAAATATCTTCTAATTACATTATGTCGTAATGAACACACCTATGTGAAATATCTCTTCACTCAAAAATGCTAAACAAGCATATTGATTAGTTTTCTGGATGTCATTGGAGGGGGTAATGCCCTGAGGCCTAGTTTCTAGGAGGTAGCACAATGTGTGTTGATGCATGCCACACTGTAAGATAAGTTCATTGTGAGTTGAATGGTGTACATTGTTGAATTTTGTACTTCATCTCTGAATGTCAAGCATACAAACTCTGCCAAACGTATGTGTGCCGTGATGTCTAATATTTTGGATGAACTGCCTCAAAAATTCATGCATGGAAACCTCTTTCCATCCCTGAATACGCATTGCTCTCACATGCCAGCATTTTAGCCGGCAGCTTCCCAGTGCATGAATGGGCTACTAGTGGTTTGAGGCCTGTAGTCAAATTACTACTTGACAAAAGCAACAAGAGAATAAAGGACAACTGTGTTGTTGTGCCCAGACTCCAGCACATTGTCATCCTTTGCTTTTAATATGTATCCGCAAATCTATACAGAAATAAAAAAAAATCAAACCTAGGCATGGATGACACCACTGTTGGTAGTTTTCTGTATGGCAGTTATTTTAAAACAACTTTAGGCCAGATGAAGAATCAATTCATTAAAAGTAATTCCAAATTGTGCACAAACTTTTGCCGAATTGTTTCTGATTTTTAGAACCGACCTATGTAATTATAACTAATAAGTTAGTTTGGAAAATCACTATTTGCAGTGGGTCACAATCTGACTTCTACACCAGCATGCTTGGTGTAGGTCACAAATTGCAATCCATTACGATTGGCTACAGCCACAGGGATGGTGTGCTGCTGGGGTCAGTAGACTACCATGTTTGTGATTGCTGTTCACTAAAGGATCTTTTTTTTATTTAATGCTGCCCACGTTTACAAACAAATTAAAATGTTTACAAACCTTTTTTAAGAGTAAGCAGTGGTCCCATAGACTACTACCTACTCCTAAAAATGGTCTTTAAACATTCCCTAAGGGGAAAGGGTCCCCTAGGGACCCCTTCCCTTTGTTAACAGTCACTTAAATGTTAATGTTTTGTAACTGGATTTCGGTTGAAAATATTACTCCATCTCATTGAGAATATCTATTTGGAAGGGGAACCTTAAACACATCCCTTCTAAATAGTGATTGGGCATCTAGTTGCTAACCCAAATCGCCATTTGGTAACATGTTACTGGATCGCAGTTTGGGTGTGGCACATGGATTTTACAAATCAGATCTTTTGTGACCGCAAATTTCCTTAAAACATCTGACCCTTTGACTATTCTGGCTGTATTAGTGACAAGAAAAGTAATTTTATTGAAACATTGATTAAAACATTTCACCACTGAGAGTCTAGGATTCAAAACCCAACTTTAGCTTGCATTATCTAGAAAAGTTCAATATCATTTTTAAGAACCACAAATTAACAGTGCTATGTAATCCGGTGAAGGATACCTAAGGTACAAACACTTGAGATCATTGAGGATAAGGAGAACTCAAACGATTAATACATACCTTTCCAAAGTGCAAAAGAAGAGGATACCTCTTTAGAGGCCACTCCTGTTTGCAAATCCAGAAGGGTCACAAAAGCCCTTCTTTGGTTTGGAGAGACCTTTCAGATTCCTACCAGGGATTTCGAACATTGTTGAAAGATTTTTCTTGCATTCACAAACCCTGTGTTATTGTAAAACACAGTCTTTCCAACAGCAGGCATCTTTTTATACCTGATTCTGTATCTCTTGTGACAGGTTTCACTAAATGTATCATACAATGTTGTTGGCACAGGAATTTCCTGTGCATAGTATATGTGTGTGTTACCCTGCCCTGAGTGCCTAACTGCACATAAAAGTGGCATCCTGACTTTTCTTTTGGCCCTGGTGTCACGCTAATCTAGCATGAGCACAGAGGCCTAGGCCTTTCCCTGACAATGTGAAGCATAGAAGCTGGTTTTGACATCAGTGTGTAAATTAAACAATTGATTCTGTGACATGAGTGGTAGTAGCACTCAGGGTGTGTGTTTGAGTCTGAGTAGTGAAGCCTGTGGGATACATTTTGGATGCTCCAGTTTGTAGCACGGCACAAGATGGAGGGTGAGGATAGCTTCCCCACACTGTTGAACTGTATTGCCTGCATTCATGTGGCTTTAGGGTGGAGACTGAGGCACTGAAGTGAGGAGGATGGGGACAGAGCTACCTTTAGAAGTTCTATGAAGCCTCTTTGAACAAAGAGCTGCTGATTAGTTCTTCCTGACCTGTACAATTTAGTAAACGGTTAGGCTCAAATTTAAGAAAAGTTAGCTTCATCTTTGCATCATTTTTGTGATGCAAAAGCTGATCTAACCTTGCACCATATTTAGATATTGTTGCTAGAGTAGTCTAGCAACAAATTTAACGACTGTGTGTCATTTTTAGGAGCACCTCTTCACCTTGCGCCATTTAACGACAATGCTATGCAAGGCGTTCCCTCCTAAACAATGACGCTAGCCTGCTAGCGCCATATTTACAACCTGATGAATTGGGCCCAATAAATGACAATAATTATGATTACCATCAAAAATGTAACGCCTGGTCAGACCAGGCATTAAAAAGAGTCCCAACCACAAGTATATAAGGAAAACACACAGAAGGAACCCTGGCAAGCCACTGGACAACATGGACCTGTTACTCCTACAGCTTGCCACCTGGAGAAGACGATGGCAAAGACGTTAGGTGCCACCAGCACCACTGCAGCAACCTCAACCACCACAACCACAGCCACAAAGGCAGGGCAGAAGGAGGGATAGAATCTTCTACACACGTGCATCCATCCTTGGCCTCAGGGATGAATAGGTCATCAGACTGTACCGTTTAAAGTGGCGGTCCATTGTACGGCTGCTCCACCACACTGCACCTGACGTCACAGCAAGAGTGGAAAGTCACACAACCATACTACCCATGACCCGACTCCTGGCCGTCCTCCACATGCTGGCCTCTAGATAATTCCAGACCCCTGCAGCATGAGTGGTTGGTGTCTCACAATCATCCCTTTCTACATTCTTGCCTACGGTATTAGACGCCATCATCTGCCTCACACCCAGCCACATCCAGTTTCCCAACACCCAGCAACTGCAGCAGGAGAACAAACAAGGATTTTACCGAATTGCTGGGTTCCCGCATGTGCTGGGTGCAATGGACTGCACACGTGTCCAACTTGTCCCTCCTGCTGCAACGTAACATTGCTTCAGGAATAGAAAGCTCACACAATCAATTAATGTGCAGGCCACTGTAGACCATTGTGGACTATTTAACAACATCCTAGCAAAAAGACTGGGCAACGTCATGATGCGTACACCTTCAAACACTCAACAATCCATTACCGCTTCCAGAACTAACAATATGGCAATGGCCTACTCGTAGGTAAGCCATCTTACACTTCATAACACAGACAACACACTAAACCTGTGGAAGAAACAATACATACACCACACTACACACACTTGGACACGGTAACACAGAAGTGTGGACATCAATACATATGTCACATACCTCACCACCTCGCACTCAATGCACATCACCTTCACATACACCCATATGTACAAGTTCTTAGCACAACCTGACTGACACTTTACATGATGGACTGGTGGAGCAATGTACCCTTTGCATTCAAAAGCTGGGGTCAAACCACTACATGTGTCCACGTGTTTATTACAAAATACAGAATCTTTACACATAACACCTTGCATGGAATAGCTCATCTATGTATATAGCATGGGTCATACCACCATCAAACAACTCATATATTGGCACAGCCCCACATTTACCATGCTGAAGAAACCTGAGGCAGCACTGGCATTGATGCAACCCTATTGGTGGCATCACCATTGACATATCATTAAAATATACCTGATATACTCATTGTGTTCACCTTTTCCTTGTGTAGTGCATAGTACAGCACACATTCAAATAGATCATCATCATCATTAATAAATTATGTGTAGGAATGGACACCTCAGAGCACACCAACGATCATACCCATAAATCCTACATCTCCCTAACATGATACAAGGGTGTTAACAGTGGACTGTGGCGGCTGAACTACTGCCAGTGCATTGGTAGAGGCCAGAAACACACAATAATAAGGAGACTTGGGACTTTGCAAGACTTGATAGGTGATGCAGGGCAGTGCAGAAAAGCACCTCATGCCCTGTACTGTCCCATAGGTGTCTGGAAACTCGTTGCATTCCTCACAATACATCCCACACAACTGTGCCACACTGTGCATATGAACCACATGCACATACCTATGCTAGCCAGCAATTGGCAACACCAACACTTTGTGTAAGGGAGGTTTTTCAAGGCCAAGGGGTGAGATTCACATGCAACACATAGGGCGCCACACCTGTCTCATGACACACAGCACACAAAATAGGTACACATTACACAGACATCTCTCTTCTGAAGGTCTAAAGTAAAGGGACTAAGGGGTAAATATAGAAAACACCACACATATTCTGCATGGGTGAACTGTCAGACCAGAAAGTAATCAACAATCACCAGGTCCCTGAGGCACAACCCATGACTGGAAAATGAACCACCACACATCAATACCACCATGCATTCAAACAGGAACACACACAATACTAGATGCAAGTATCAATCATCACTCTACTGAAAACAAATATGTGCCATGGCACATAGCAATTAACAAAAATGCACGTCTGACATGTTTTCTCATATTCCATTGCAGCGGACCAAGGTTATGGCATCCAGACATGGGTCATGACCACATATGGAAATCCACAAACTGATGCTCAGCAGGCTTATAATGAAGCACACAAAAGGGCACAGAATGTGGTGGAGAGGACATTTGGCTTGCTCAAATCCCGGTTCATGTGTATAAGTCTAACAGGAGGAATCCTGTTATAAGCACCACCCCTTGTGTGCAAAATAATACTTGTGTGTGCAATTTTGCACAACATCTATGTACGCACCAATGTCCCCGGGGACGCACAGGTAGATGTCCCCTGTGAGGAGGATAAGGACAATGATGCAAAACAGTAGGATAGGAAACAACAAAACTCTGCTGCTGGAGCACGCAGAAGAGACCAAATTATTTGAAACTTTTTCAGTTAAAGAATGTACTCCAAGCATCACTATGAAAAAATGTGTAAATACATCACTTGAACTCATAATTCTCATGGCGTACTTCTTTTCAACATCACATACCTATTTAACTCGCCCACATCTTAGAGAGCGTGACGCAACCTCAGCAGATGTAAATAGCTTAGGAACATAGTCAGGAACTAAAAACATATTAAAACAATGCACTACCACATGAATGTGTGGGTGAAATGTAGGCATAGTCCATAGCACTAACAATTTACATTGTTGCACACATATCACACAAGTGTGTCGGCTTGACATATGCCTGCAGCAATCCTGGAAATACACATGAAGACGTAGACACAGATGTATGGCCTAGGAAGGAAAAGAGTAGCAATTACCTACAATAGCAGGTTTGTATCTGCCATGTAAATAAGCAATGTCTGAATGACACTATCAAAGGTGATAACTGAAAACATGCTCCTCAGTGGCACTCACATGTTTGACCAAGAGAGAGTGACACTTAAATGTCTAAGTCTCTCACACTCAATCCAGATTGGAATATGCCTGTAAATCAAGCAATGTCTAAACAAGTCACAGACCCTTGCCAAATTGTACTTTTGATGAAGGACACAGATAGGTTGAATGTTGCAGCTTCTCTACTCATAGCTGTAACGAGTCATCACACAATCTAAATGCCCTCATAGTGAATGTGACAAAGGTTGTAGAATGCAGATGTCAGTGTGTGCCCACATTGAATAAATGATGTGGAAGGACAGCTGAGAGACTCCCTTACGTCACTTTGAGATCCAATATGTGGAGCTCCCTCAGACACTATCAAGTGCTGTGGGTGGTGTTCTGTAATGTGTGGGGGTCAGTCGTGTGATCTAGGAAAGCCTGGAAATGCGAGGGTAAATATTACTTAGCCTGCAGAAGAAGCTGTGTCCATCTACAAAGTCTACAAGTCTGACTTACTATGCTATGCATGAAGGAATGGACAATTTAGATGACAAAGATGGGTACTAAGGGTAATCTGCAGAAATTATGCCGGCAATGTTGAACTAGAAGTATACCTGACAAAATATGCCATCAATATGTGTGATAGGAACACACATAGGGGGTCATGCTAACCCTGGCGGTCCAAGACCGCCAGGGCTAAAATGACGGGGGCACCGCCAACAGGCTGGCGGTGCCCCGCTGGGCATTCTGACCGCGGCGGTTCGGCCGCGGTCAGAAGTGGAAAACCGGCGGTCTCCCGCCGGTTTTCCGCTGCCCAAATGAATCCTCCATGGCGGCGCAGCAAGCTGCGCCGCCATGGAGGATTCTGACACCCCATACCGCCATCCTGTTCCTGGCGGTTCTCCCGCCAGGAACAGGATGGCGGTATGGGGTGTCGCGGGGCCCCTGGGGGCCCCTGCAGTGCCCATGCCAATGGCATGGGCACTGCAGGGGCCCCCGTAAGAGGGCCCCAATAAGAATTTCAGTGTCTGCTTTGCAGACACTGAAATTCGCGACGGGTGCAACTGCACCCGTCGCACCTTCCCACTCCGCCGGCTCAATTCTGAGCCGGCGTCCTCGTGGGAAGGGTGTTTTGCACTGGGCTGGCGGGTGGCCTTTTGGCGGTCGCCCGCCAGCCCAGTGCAAAACCCAAAATACCCTCAGCGGTCTTTCGACCGCGGAGCGGTATTTTGGAGGGGGGAACTCTGGCGGGCAGCCTCCGCCGCCCGCCAGGGTGAGAATCACCCCCTTAGTCTAATACTCACTGTACAACACAACAATGTTTCCATGTAGCACCAGACATATATTCACAGAGATTGTGTAAGTCTGTATATATTCCAGTCACATTGACAACAACTACAACTATGTTCTTGGCCAGCATAAACAAGTTTGACAGAAGCAAGTTACAAATGACAGTATGTGTAGTTTGGGTCCGTAGTTATGACCCAGTTCAACAATCTGTGAATGACCTAATCAAGCGCCATAGGAATAATATCACCTATGTATGCTAAGTCATGTCAAACCATAGCAAATGATGACACATGTCTAACACAAACAAACTGCGAGTCCCTAGTAAATAATAGGGCAAGCCTGATATCAACATACTCAAAGTTAACTAAACATACTTGACCGAGGACCACAAATGTGCTGGTGTATGTCTGCAGGTGACTGTGCATTGCTGCGCTAATGATTGATCTTGAGAATGGCAGGCCCCCCCATGCCAATCCCCAGAGGAGGCTACATTGACTCTAGACACAGGCAGGGGCCTCCTGCCTGTGCACAGTGAACTGAGCTGAGGTGATGACAGTCAACCTGTGTCAATACATGCAACAATGGGCTTGTGTGTCCAATACAAAGTGCCACTGGAGCACTGATGACTAGGGTGCCATCACTGCCTGAGAGCAGCCCTGCCATACAGATAGTATGCTAATAGGGAAATCTGGCTTAAAAAAGGGTGAGCCAAGTGTATGTGCTAATCATATAATTCCCATATCTTACCACAATTGTCTCACCTAGGTGGACCATGCTTGGTGCCATCTATTTGCGTACTGACGTAAGAGAACCATTTACATATGAAAATGTGTATGTGTCACATATTTACTTACAAACTTTTATGAATAGTACATATGTTTCCACATAGGGAAACATAGTAAACACAGATATGAGTACACAGTCATGAGAAAATGGGCTACATATATCCATGCTGGGATAGACAATTGGTAGTTGTCACATCCCTAAACACATCACTGAAGTATGCATTACTTGTCATACATGAAACAAATCTTTTCACACACAAGCATATCACATACATAACAACGACACATCAGCACACCATCTCCAACAATTTGCATGCATGGGGAACTATACGTTACACGTGTTGCTGCATCATGAAGTCTGTCCCTTAGAACACAACAAAGTGTGACACACACTTGCACTGACATTGTCATGGGTTACCGGATCATACCCCAGCCTTAGTCAAGAGCATTCTTTGCTAAACATTTGTCAAGGATGCATGAACATGTTTTACAGATGGCCCATCCTATCTTATGCTGTGTTGTGAAACGGACAGTGTGAATTCTGACAGAACAATGTGGTACACGTACAAATTTGAGTTCCTTCCCATATGTACACTCACAGTACACATATTGTACATATGTGTAAACATGTATGTGGAAAAGAGTCTTCATACACATGCAGATTTGCAAACAGTATCAGTCCTCCCATGCATCACACACAGCTACAAATATATGAAAACCTATTCCTATGTTACCGGCACACATTGAAATACTCATGCGTATCTATGTTGCCCTGCCATACAAAACAACAAAGATGTCTAGCACCTGTAACTAGGAATGTGAATCTGGGTGCCCTGTCAGCCTTTCCTCTAAAATTCATGAATGCCCGTCATGCGTAAAAACATGACGCATGCAGTAGTTCTACATACATCGCAAATATCAAAAATGATGCCTCTCACCTGTGGATCTAAACTAAAAGGTTATGCCTTATCAGTCTTCATACAAAAATCAGCGCATGGCCGTCATGCATAAAAAAACAATGCATACTGTAGTCCTTCAAACATTACAAATGCAAAAGATGACACCTCTCACTGCGTGTCTAAACTAAATGATTATGCATTGTCAGCCTTCATACAAAAAATCCACAATGGCTGACATGCATAAAAGAAACAATGCATTTCAGAAATCATGACACATACGCCCAGGAAGTGATGTAATAGGACTTCTTTGCTGCACACATGGAAAAGTGAACTTACTTTCACTTTTGCTTTACAGTTTTGTAGTCTGTGTTTGAGAGATGTTGCGTGGTGGTTGTGCAGGTTTGAGGAGTGGTGGATTTTGAGTGTTTTGTGCTGTGTCTTTTTTATCTAGTATTTGTTGTTATTGTATTGTCAATTTTTGTCCTGTTATTGTTTCAGTATTGTCGGGTGTCTGTCTTGAGGTATTTAAGTTTGTTGGAGTAGTTGGCGTTAGTTGGGGAATAGTATTTTTCTTATTTATGTTGCAGTGGAAGCAAACTGCAACATGTCAGGGAAGGGTGCAGAGGATGACTGGGGATGAACTGGGAGGGTTCATCTGGTTGGTGTGCCACTATCTCTTAATCCCTGACTTTTTCCCTCAGGTGCCAGGCCTTTTTTTGGTTATTTGGGGCAGTTCATGCTTAGGCCCTCATAACTTTTTGCCCACATAAGCTACCCACGCCAAATTTGCATCCTTTTTTTCCAACATCCTAGGAATTCTAGAGGTACCTAAAGTTTGTGGGGTCCCCTGGAGGAGATCAAGAATTTAGCCAAAATACAGCGAAAATGTAGTTTTTTTTAAATGGGGAAAAGAGGGCTGAAGAAGAAAGCTTGTGTTTTTTTCCGTGAAAATGGCATCAACAAATTGTTTGAGATGCTAAAATCACCATCTTCCCAGGTTTCAGGAACAGGCAGACTTGAATCAGAAAACCACATTTTTCAATATAATTTCGCCATTTTACTGGGACATATCCCATTTTTACTATTTTTTGTGCTTTCAGCCTCCTTCCAGTTAGTACCAGAAATGGGTGTGAAACCAATGCTGGATCCCAGACAACTAAACATTTCTGAAAAGCAGACAACATTTTAAATTCAGCAAGGGGTCATTTGTGTAGATCCTTTGAGGTTTTCCTACAGAAAGTAACAGCTAAATTAGAAAAATATTGAAATTGAGGTACAAAAAGACCCAATTCTGTCCACGTTTTCTTCTATAACTCTTTTCAGCTATGGCAGATTTTTAAAAGCAATATACCATTATGTGTGCTGTACTCTTCTGGTTGTGGGGATATATAGGGTTTGTAGGTTCATCAAGAAACCTATGTACCCAGAGCCAATAAATGAGCTGCACCTTGCAAAGTGTTTTCATTATAAACCGGGTATACAGCAATTCATTTGGTGAAGTATAAAGAGTGAAAAATAGGTATCAAGGAAACCTTTGTATTTCCAAAAGGAGCACAAGATAAGGTGTTGAGAAGCAGTGGTTATTTGCACATCTCTGAATTCCGGGGTCCCCATGTTAACATGTGAATCACAGGGCATTTCTCAAAAAGATGTCTTTTTTACACACTGTCTTACATTTGGAAGGAAAAAATGTAGAGAAAGACTAGGATCAATTACACTTGTTCTTCTATTCTGAGTTTCCCCAAGTTTCCTGATAAAAATAGTAACCCACTTTTGTGGGTAGGCCTAATGCCCGCAACAGGAAACGCAACATGGACACACCACATTTTAACTTTGAAATCTGATGTGTTTTATGGAAAATGCCTACCTGTGGATTTTGGCCTCTAGCTCAGCCGCCACCAAGTGAAACTTACAACCTGTGAATTTTTTAAAACTAGACACCTAGGGAAATTCAGGATGGGGTGACTTGTGGGGCTCTCACCAGATTCTCTTACCCAGAATCCTTTGCAAACATCAAAATGTGGCAAAACAAAATACATTTTCCTCACATTTTGGTGATAGAAAGTTCTGGAATCTCAGAGGAGCCACACATTTCCTTCCCCCCCGAATTCCCACAAGTCTCCCGATAAAAATGGTACCTCACTTGTGTGGGTAGGCCAAGTGCCCATGACAGGAAATGCCCCAAAACACAACATAGACACATCACATATTCCCAAAGAACTCTGACCTGTTTTTTGCAAAGTGCCTACAGATTCTAGAAGGTTCCAGCACAAATATGTGGGGAAAATGTGTGATTTCAAGCAAAGTTGGAGGTTTGTAGGGCATTGTGGGTAAGAAAATGGTGCGGGGTGCATGTGAAGCACACCACACTGGACTCACCCAGACGTTTAGTTTTCAGATGTGTCTTGGTCTCGTAGAGTTTTCCACATGGCAGCGTACCAAAGTCCGAAAAAGTGCAGCCCTCACCATTCCAACTGGGACGATTCTGAGAGGTAGCCAAACTCTCATGGCCCAAACATAAAACCAAAACCCAAAATGATCAAATGTCCTCTTGCTTGCCGTTGGGATCAAATCTTTTATTGTGCAGGGGGAAGATCTAAAAAGACTATTTTTTATTAAAATTCCCTGGCATCTTTTGCTCCCCTGGGGAGTGGATCTGGGTAATTGCCCAATCTGCCCACCTGTGGGCAGAACAACTTTGTCCCCATTTATTTGGGGTGGGGGTACAGTCATACCCCACCCTCTTGTTTTGAAAAAAATCTTCCCTGGTGTCTGGTGGGCTTTCTGCCCCCCCGAGGGTAGATGGGTCCTACAAAACGTAAACTCACACACACACCAATCCCTGGTTCCTAAGTGGCTTCTGCCCCCCTAGGAGCAGATTGGCCTAAGAAAAATAGGCCGATCTGCCCCCAAGAGGGGCAGAAATGGCCTAAAATTGATTTGCCCCCAGGGGACGCTCCCCATCTGTAAAAAAAAAAAAAGAAAATCCCTGCAGGCCTAGTGGTTTCTGCCCCTCTGGAGGCATATTGGTCTAATTAAAATAGGCCGATCTGCCCAAAGGGGGGCAGAAATGGCCTCAAATAAATTTGCTCCCCAGGGGAGTGACCCTTGCCTAACAGGTCGCTTCCCTTTCCGAGATATTGGCACAAAAAAAATCCCTGGTGTCTAGTGGTTTCTGCCCCGTTGGAGGCAGATTCACCTAAGAAAAATAGACCGATCTGCCCCAAGGTAGACAGAAATGCCCTAGAATAAAATGGCCCGCCAGGGGAGCAACCCTTGCCTAAGTGGTCACACCCCATTAGTAAAAAAATAAAGAAAATAAAAATCCCTGGTGCCTAGTGGTTTCTGCCCCTCTTGGGGACAGAGCAGCCTAATTAAAATAGGCCGATGTGCCCCCAAGGGGGGCAGAAATGGCCTAAAGTAAATTTGTCGCCCAGGGGAGCGACCCTTGCCTAATGGGTCGCTCCCCTTGCGTGAGACTGTAATTAAAAAATATATCTCTGTTGTCTAGTGGTTTCTGCCTCCCTTGAGGGCAGATCGGCCTAATTAAAATAGGTCGATCTTCCCCCAGAGGGGCAGGAAAGGCCTGATTAAAAAATGCCCCTTTTGGGGAGCGGCCCTTTCCTATGGGGCCACTTCCCTCATATGTAAACACAACACAAACAAACATAAACACAAAACCCCTGGTGTCTGGCGGGCATTTCTACAGCCCAATCTCTTTATGACTGGGCTGCAGAAATGCTCAGACAGACATGATAGCAAAGGAAAGGCCTGCTGGTGTGCCTGCTGGTTTCACAAAATAGCAGCTGTATCACAGTGATAGGCAGCCATGTTTTCAATGAGAGAAGCCAGATCCTGCTGCATAGACTCCAGGACATTTTGGAAAGCCCCCAGCCTGTTGTCAACCATGCTGCTGCTACTTTGGGAGGGCAATTGTTGCAGCCTCTGCCTCAGGACAGCAGCTATGTTGGCCAGGGACTGCTGGAGTACACATAGTGGAGAGTAGGTGCCTCTGATGGTTGCAGAGTTGTCCTTATTTGGAATGAGGCACCCCTGCACTCCCTCTAGGCTACCCTTCTACGTCTCCATCCCCGCCCACACCTGCTGTGGCAGCTCCCGCTAGTCTCCTTCCACTGTCCTCTGAAAAGTAATGTCTGGGTCCTCAGAGTCCAGGGCTGTGGCTGGACTGGTTGCTGCAGTGTGTTGGTTGTTGGGTGGTTCATGTGGAGACCCCACAAAGCTGTGTGTCCTCCCTGTGACTGGAGATGGTGTCTGGAAGGAACCCAGGACATAATGGAGAGTATCAGCATTGAAAGTCAGCAGCTGGTCATCCAGATCATCAGAAAAATCCAGTACAGTCAGCTCCACAGGAGGTAAGGCTTCATCCTCTGCAATGGGATAATGAAAGGTCAATATTGGACTATAGTGACTGTTGACATGAGTCTTCATGTACTTATTACCGGTGGCTTAGTGACAAGGTACTGACCCACACATCAAGGCACACATTTAGGGAACTATAATGGCAAATTGTGCCACCTGAGCATCATTTCTATTGAGTCACCATTGACACAATCTGCCAATCCAAATTTCCCAGTGTGTTACCCCCACCTTGATTGACTTATCATGGTCTTCTGCATATGTACCTTTTTCATTGATTTTACTGTGTTACATATGCAAACCACGGGCGTTGTTTGTGCACACATAACAAATGGAGACATACATAATAAATAGCATTTGGTTTTACAGATATTTGAGTAAGAAACTGACCCCTCTGCCACCCTCAGTGTGTTTTTGGAGTGATAGAAGGGTGTGAGTTGTCCACATGCATCCTCCTGGCTACTTTGAGTCATATGTCCAGCATCCTGCACCACCCGTTGAAAAATTTAACCACCTTGTCTCTATGTGTGCAAACAGGAATTTATCCCTTCCTGCAGAACAACACTCATCCATGCATCGCAGGTTTCCTTGTTGCAGAGCAGCAAGGATGCCTGCAATTCTGAAATGGGTGTTGTTTTGCTAGAAGTTAGACCTTCCTGTTTGCACACATACACATGAGGTGGCTCATCGTTACGTTGTGTGGTGCAGGATTACTCAAAGTAGCTGGGGGATGCATGTGGATAGACCACCCACTTCCATGACTCTTACAACACACGTGGGGTGGCATGAGGACCTTACACGTTTTGAGGCTTCTTGATGTGTGGATGCATCATGTTGGGATACCACATCAGGGGTCGCACTATAGTTGTAGTACTGGGGACGGACATTGTTGTAACATTGCATACATTATCCTGTCCTAAATCTCATGCTCCTTCACACCTGACAATGCATGTAGTAGGCATTCCATGTGTATATTTGGGACCTTCCCAAGCAACACATGTGTGACCCACCCAGCTTCAGATGCCTTTACAAATATTGCACATCTGTATTTAGTTCAGTATAGTCCAGGAACTCAAGGGTGGTGTGGGAATGACAAGTGAGTGTGTGAAAAGTTTGTATTTCCAAAGATTGTAGTTGTTCATTGTGTGTCGCATTGGGCATCACACATAGGGCAAACTTTCTATGTATATGGTACATTGATCCCAAACCACCAATTTACTCTCACCCCCTTGCCCCAGCCAACGACACCATGGAAGAACCTTATTAACATTACTGGTCACCATGGTGGACATTTCCCCAGTAGCCTCATGGGTTTTGTCTCTATTGTGGTGCTTTACTGAATTGGCACCATAAATGATGGCACTAGTGCAGCAAAGCACAGGGTGGTACATTGCTTAAAATGCTTGTGTCTCTTTCACATCTGCCTTTGGGAGGCCTCACAAATAAGGTTAACAGATAGCATAGTTCAATCTTTGTAGAAAGTCTGCCCCATTTGTTCTTACCTCCCTGCCTTAGAAATATTTCCTTGAATACAACTTAACTGATCTAGCACAGGCATTTGTGGTGCAAGGATGTACAAAGTGGATCTACGCATGCAATGTGTGACTTTGTTAATGTAGTACAAGGGGAACGAACGGCTTGAGTCCAAAGTGGAATCAATCAAGATGATGTTAATGTACCAGTAAGGGCTTGTAAATATGGGCCCTTAGCAAGACAGTGAGACCACTTGTAGCTGTTGGTATGCATGAAAGTGTCCCTTTGTGCACGACACAAACCATTCCCACTACGCAGGCAACCATGCTACTTGGTGGCATAGAAGCTATTTGTAGAGCAGCATAGATGATGTCACAGACATGCCCCACAAGTTGTGTCTGATTACTTTTGTGCCCATTCCCAATGGTACATGGAGGTGTCTCACAGTTCGTGTTGGTCCGCTCAGTGCAACAAGCATAATTCATGTTGCCCAATGAGTATTACACATGCGCAGGTAGTTAAGTTGCAACAGTGAAAGGATTGATGTGAGGGTTGGGTAATGGTCTGTGCATATGGGGGGAGGGTGTGAGTGCATTAGAAGAGTTTGCAAAATATTGTGTTCCATTGTGACCCTTTTGAATGCATTCAGTGTGTCCTATGTGCCTCCCCCTTCTGCCATTTGTTAGTTTCAAAATTGCCCCCGCTGCAACTTACCCTGCATTTGTGGTAGGTCTTGGAAGTCTGCGCTGTCCTGTCCTGAGACAGCTCCTCCGGGATGACCACTGCCACCATCTTCTCCAGGTCATCCAGGTCCTCCTGCATTGCGGGACTTCTACCTCCAGTCTGCAGTGTTGCTTTTCGGTTCCTTTCCAAATTCTATCTAGTTCTGCGCTTGCAATCGTGCCAGTGCTTCTTACAATCGATGACAGTCCTCTTCACCTCTGCCACTCTATTGAATTTATTGACAATATACTGCCATATGGCCTCCTTCCTACCTATTGGCAATTCAGAGGTAACAAACAGCTGGTGTTGGTGCTCTGTCACCTCTCTGACCAAGATGTTATTCTTCTCTTCACTAAAGTGACGCTTCCACTTCCTTTTCTCCCTCTCCTGTGATATTATTGGTCCATCCTGGCTTATACTGGGCTGATTGTGGTCTCTCCGGTGTCTCTCCTTACCTGCCTTGTCCATCTTGGGTCCTTGTGGCTTGTTTGGCATTGTCATGGGCTTTTTGTTTACGCTAATGCTGCAAAAATGGCACAAGCACGATTAGCCCCCCAAAAAAGCCTCTAATCATGCTAACTCCATTTTTGCAGCACTAGCGTAATTTTTCTTTACAACGTGTTGCAATGGTTAGCATCATTTTGTTACGCTAACCTTTCCTTAGCGCCATGGTGTGTAATTTTCTAAATACAGCCCATGGATGGCACAAGGAAATTTGGTTAGGTGGCGTTAATTTTTTTGATGCACAACTGTACTAGCGCAGTTGTGCATCATTTTTCTTAAAGTTGGGTCTAAGTGTAAGGCTTGGGATTGCAGATTTTTTGTTCAATTTGAGGAAGTTTCTAGATCAGCACTGTTCTTTTGTCTGTCGCTTGTTACTACTTAGGTAGATGCAGATATACTTCATTGTGCCCCTGTTGTGGATACTCCTGCTTGCAGTCAGCCCCGGAGCTTCTTGCTGTGAGAAGTATCACTTTACACAAATGGTTTGTTTTTTAGAGCAGCCTGAGAATTACATTTGAAAGTTAACTAGCCCAGACCAGTTCCAAAACAAGAGAAAGTGAATCCACATCACCTGTCTAGAAAATGTGTATTTCTGTTGAAATAGCTAAGGATCTGCTTGAAGTGCCCCAGTGTGAATGGCCCTACGGGAGGAGAATGTTTATGATGAGAGACCCTGCATATTCCTTGTATTCGGAACACCTAATGGGAGCTGACAAACCAAAGGGAGCGATCTATGAATGATCCACACTATGATGAGGTCCCCCAATAGACTCTCTGCACTGCTAATGAAGAACTATGAATCAGACTTTGTCAGAAGAATTGATTTCATGGTACCAGGCAGCCTGCCATGGGCTGAGTAACTGGTGCTTCTGCTGCGGTCAAGGCGAAGGTGATCAAACTGCTATGACAACAACAAGCCTAAGTGGTTTGGAAGACATATCTACCTCCAGACATCACTAGAGGACTCTAGCTGGTGGCAGTAAGCATCACAGGCTGACTGCCTGCCTGTAAACAGCGACTGCAGGAACATTGCTGCCAAAGACAGTTGCTTCTGAATTTGCAAAGCCTCAGAAGGTTGTCTTACACACAGAAACCCCTGAGCTAACTTGCAACTGAGGGCTCCACCTTATAGGGGAGGGAATCCACCTATGCCCACAGCACAGTCTTGACGGCTACCAAGCACCAAGAGGCAATTGCATAGGTTCAACTGCACTGGGGCGAGTAAGCCAGTCACACCTCGCTTGACTCTTCGGGTACAAAAGCCAGTAAAGACACTGAACTGAGAGGCCTAAAGTAACATGTGAGAATTTCTGAGTTATCTGCACCTAAGCCCAATCCTTGTCTGTGTCCACAGCATACATGGGGCAGTGTATTTGAATCTTGACTGCAGGGTAAGAGAACACCATTACCAGAAAGAAAAGAAGATTGCATTGCTTCACTTTTAGCACAATTTAATGACAACACTATATAAGACATGTCATTTGGATTGTGCAATATTTAGTTTTACTCTGAAATTAAAAGTTCTTTCTTTTCCATAAAGATAATCACTGGGCTGGGGATCATTTTACTGAGTCTGTTGTTTGACTGTTGATGTCTGAGCTCTTGTCCCCACTTTACCTTCCTGGGAAGCCTGTAACAGCTTGCCTTAGCCACACTGACAGTGAAGTGTGGAAAAGTTTCTTCTTAGTCCTGCTTGTAGACTCATAGTAGGACAGAACTGAGGATACCAGTGGCAGATTACCTCAACCCCAATGGTTGAGTTCCTGTCTTTCCTGTGGACCCTTCCCCCTCAACAGGGTCTGAAAGCTAAAGGCAAGTGGTATGAAATCTGCAAGTTCTAGTTCTAACTGTCTTGAACAGAACAATAGGTTTGGTGTGAACATAGCAATACATGCACAGTTCCCTGGCAGATAGAATGTTGATGGAAGGAGGCATTTACACCGTGTCCTTAGATCAGTTCAGAGATGTGTATATGGGGAGAAGGTGAATGGTTGCCAGAAAAATTGATAGGGAGATCTTTGTTGGGTTTTTGAAAGACCATTTAAAGAAACTGGGCAGGAAGGAAATAACTGTGATGGGTTCCGG
Source organism: Pleurodeles waltl (assembly GCF_031143425.1). NCBI lineage: Eukaryota > Metazoa > Chordata > Amphibia > Caudata > Salamandridae > Pleurodeles > Pleurodeles waltl. The sequence goes on along the minus strand of NC_090450.1, from coordinate 404,834,511 downwards.
AGTCAGTACTATGTAAGTAGCCAAGAGTGGGAGTACTATGGTCTCAGGGACTCTTAGCCCCTTGGTTGAGGTTTAATCCAAACACACCAGAGTGTGTGCTCATCTATGGTTTATTTTTTCCCCTGACATTCCCCTGACTTCACAACTTCAAGACTACCACTGCCACCAACTCCAGGAGTTTTTCTCTTGTGTGGGTTAAGTCTCACTAAGACCCACAACCTAGCTCACTGTGAAAATGAGGAAATGAGGCAGGGAAGACAAAAGGATTGGGCTTCTAAGGGAAAAAAATGGAGAGCGAGGAAAGGGAAAGGGAAAAGGAAAGATACAAAAAGACAAAGTGAGATGAGGGAGATAATTAGAGAGAGACCTTTAGAGAAGGAAAACCTCAGGGTATCAGCAGAAACAGACACGTCAGAAAAAAGGCTCCATCTCCAACTCTGCAATAGTCCCTATAAATGTTCCAGAAGGGCTTGTGTGCATATATATCAAAGCCTAGTATACTCTGAAATGATATGTGAGTTTTGACATCACTAGTAGAGTGCTTGCTTTGAATTATATTTCTAAGGCAGCCATTTTAATGAGTTGCCCATAGAGGGAACAGCAGTCACTGAGATAATCCATGCAGCTGACTAAATGAACTATGACTGAATGAAGAAAGTTCTGATCAGGCAGAGTGGGCTGAAGTTAGCACACTACCTTCACAGGTTGAAAGAAAGCAAGAGAGGGGATCATGTTCTATTTGCAACTTGGATTCATAGTGTTTTGATTGTTTGGAATGAGTAGCCGAGAGGGATAGAGTTCAAAGATTTTCATTACTTTGACCAGTTCATGGTTTCTGAGTGACTCAAGGAGGAATCCTCTACCACACTTAGGCATTACCTGTTTGACATTACTGACATGTGCAGAGTTACCTGGCAAGTGAGTAACTAAGAGGGTTAACATAGGGCTAGAACAGCAAGGTTGTAAGCCAACAGGAATGAGGATCTTTCAAAAGACAGGTGCCAACCCAGAGAATAAGGCCCACAGCAATTCCCAAAGAACCAAGGGAATACACAGGCAAAAGGGGTCCAAGTCAGGAACACAAGGAGAGGGGAGAACAGAAAGGTTTTTCCAAGCCCAAAGTAGTAACCTTTTATAGGACTCACAAGGACAGCATTACAAAAGGAACTGTAAGGTGAAATACCCTATACCACCTGCACATATCATAAAAAGTGTTTTTGAGTATTGGTGAAGAGACCCAAGAGGGCCCTGCTGTAGTCAACCTAGTAGTAAAGAGATTTGGCAAAGGAACCCAGATGTTCTTGAACACATTTATCAAAGTCGGAAGCTAGTATCAATAGGAGGAATGTTCCTGACCCAAGAGATATAGGTGCTTACAGAACTATGATTGAGAGGAAGTATCTCAAATGTAAGGAGATTCATCCTGGTGCTAATAGCCCAGTGTAGTAACAAGTGGGCATGATAGAGTTTGGGAAACGTCCGGAACAACGAAGCCGGAACCACAACAACGTTGTTAATGCAAGAGGAACCACACTTGTGTTAACAACGACTCCCCTTTTCTCTGCCTTAACCACGCATGTGCTGAACAACGCACATGCGTGGTTAAGCCAGAGAAAAAGGGAGTCAGCATTGGGAGAGGACGCGATCAGGTATGTGGGGCTGGGGATAGTTTTGTTATAAGGGCGCGGGTAAGGGAGTGGGGGTAATTTATTTTTAGGGGCGGGGTGGTGGGTAGGTGTAATTTTGTATTTAGGGCAGGTGGGGGTGGGTTTTTAGGGGCGGGGTGGGGGTCGGGGTAATTTTGTCTTTAGGGGCGGGAGTGGAGGGTCGGGGTAATTTTGTTTTTAGGGCAGGTGTGGGTATCAGGTTTTAAGGGACGGGGTGGAGGGTCGGGGTTATTATGTATTTAGGACGGGTGGGGGCGGGTTTGGGGATCGGGGTAATTTTGTTTTTAAGGTCAGCGGTGGGGGGTCAGGGTAATTTTGTTTTTAGGGGTGGGGTAGTTTTATTTTTGGGGTGGGGTCAGTTTTTAGGGAGGGTGGGAGGGTTGGGGAAGGTTTTAGGTCTCAGGGTGGGTGGGGGTTATCGGGGTAGTTTTTAGGGGTGGGTGGGGGTTAGAGTAGTTTTATTTTTTAGGGCGGATGGGGGACTCGGGGTAGTTGTACTTTTAGGGCGGGTGGGGGGGATGTCATGCAAAAACCAAACATGCCGTTCGACCCATGCATTTACTAGCCATGCCTTAACAACAAAAACATTTTATAAAGGCATGTATGGTAAAGGCATTGGTGGAAACAACGCGATCGTTGTTCCGACTGCGTTGTTCAGGTATGCGTGGTTGACGCATGCATTGTTCCATCATACATCCGACATAGTTTACCTGATTGCCTGAGTTAGGTTAGAAATCAATGGCAAGTTGGCTATGGTCAGTGTAGGAATGAGACTGAAGCAGGGTGATGGGTGTCTCTTGGGCAATTATTTGATTGCACCTGGAACTGTTAGCCTACATGGTTTGACCCACTCCAGCTGTATTAATCAGAGCACAGGCTACATGTCAGGATCAGGAAGAGACTGGAACTATCTCAGATATTCAAAGACTGGAGAAAAACAGTGATCCAATCATGGCAGACTCTGAGAAGTTGTGGGCCATGGTGTCCCTGGACTCTGCTCCAAAGAGAAAGGAGGATGAGACACCCAATGCAGACCAGGTGTTGGAGTCTTAGTCACTGCCATAGCAGCAAGGTATGTTAGCTACTGGGGGACCTATCCAGGAGAATATCGCCTGGGCACAAGTTGACTGCCTTACACTAATGGGACTTCAGAAGAAAGCCTGGAATCAGGTCAGTAAGGGAGTGGGCCAAAGGCATTTTGATGGCTGGGAAGGTAGACTGCTTTATAGTGAGTCTGCAAATCATAAGTCAGGAGCAGATAGAACTCTGTTGTGTTGGCCAAGGGTGTGCAGTTTTCAGAGCCATAGAAGGACAGTCCCAAGAATACTAGTGGTGAATGACCTCAACCACTGAAGTTGGAGTCCCCTAACAACTTTCTGGACTGTGCCCCCTCCGAACGGGATCTGAAACATAGAAGGAATAATTGCTACATATCATCTTAAGGCATTTTGAGCACTTCATAATCAGTCCGTTCACTTTAGGCTTAAATGTACAGGTGTATTTATAACATGAAAAAACTATCAGCTATGTATCCCACAGAAAAGTCTGGTAATTGTGTCAGGAGGTAATGTGCACAATAATGAAAGTATACCAGCTTTATTATCCGTGCTATGTAATGTCAGGCATACAAAAAGTAGTTCTGGACCTGACATGAAATACTAAATACTTCTCACTATTTTTGCATATGGGTGAGGATCGTTTAGAAAAATACCTTAGCTGTTGCATCCAAGGGGCATACTTATACTTTCTTTGCGCTGAATAAGTGTCATTTTTTTACACTAATTAAGCGCAAGCTTAACTCCATATTTATATTTTGACGCTAGACATGTCTAATGTCAAACTATTGGAGTTAAAGTCATTTTTTGAATGCGTGAAACCACCTTACGTCAATGTGGTGCAAGGTAGGTGGTCTGTCCAAACAAAATGACTCAAAGCCCCTAGCGCCAGATTTGTCCTCCCGTGCAAAAATGGTGCACGGGGGGAGGCGCGCCTAAATAATGGTGCTCAGCCTGCTTAACGCCATTATTTAATGCTTGGGTCAGGGCAGGCGTTAGGGTACCTGTGGACCCATTTCCATGGTCAAACACCGTGGAAAGAATCCCAAGCCCCACCCCAAGCCTCAGGAACACCCCCACACACACCAGAGGGACATCAGAGAATAGGGGGACCCCATCCCAGGTAAGTAGAGGTAAGAATAAAAAAAAATGTTTAAGAGCCATTGGGGGCCCTGAAATGGGCCCGTCTGCATGGCACTGGGTGCAATGGCCATGCCATGGGGACCCTTGTCCCCTGTGCTGGCCCACTGGGGTGGTGGGCATGACTCCTGTCTTTTTGAAGACAGGAGTCATGTGGTATGGATGGTTTTGCGTCAGGAAATGAAGCTAGGCTGGTTAAAGGCATTTTTTTGCCTCTAACCAGCCTAGGGCATTTTTTGGTGCAAAATCCCCTTCCCCCATACCGCCACCCCCACCTGGCTAATGTCATTTTTACAGAAGGTAGCCCACCCTTTGCGCAGGCTTGCGGGAATCCATAAATTTAGTGCCCAACTGGCACTCTGGAATGATGCAAGCCTGCGCAATACTTTTTGACGCAAAACTGAGTTTGCACAGTTTTGCATCAAAAAGTATAAATATGGGGCTAAATCTCTATACTTTGTTGGATTTAATTTCATGATCATTTTAAAATAATGGGATTGCATCAGCTCTCATCCACGTGGAGGCAACACAACCAAGAGTAAAACTGCATTGTAAAGCTTTTTTTAAAAAGATTTCCAAATTGGTATTTGATTTTTGTAAAAATCTACCAGTATACTGTGTTGTCCTGGGGCTAGACCTCTGAGATCCTATGCCCAAAGTTACTACAGTTTATGTAATTCAGTAGATTTAGAACCCCACCCAGCTCGTTGAGTAAAACACAGTTAGCAAAAGAATATTATTATGGAAAATGGCATGGCCAAGAGCCTACATTAATAATCAGTGTAGAATTCTCTTGTATTCTTTACTGCCCCCATTTACAATTTTGCAAATGTTTGTAGTGCCATTAATTATAGTTGTTCTGGGAAGGATTGGCAAATTCTTATGGTTTTTTCCTTTAGCAAGAGATGTTGCGAGATTATTCCATTGGAGTTGACAGTAATTGTTTTTGACCATAGGCTATCAATTGACTATCTGCTAAAATCATTAGGACTTTTCTTTAAAAATGATAAAGAAGTTGAGTGCAGTTTAGCTCAGGGATCAGAAGGTATTCCTTGAATTATAGACCCAAGCATGCCTGTTTATCTGTGAGAAAATCTGGTGAAAAGGTATTTAGCTGTTACAATGTACATTTAACTTCCTGGGATCAAATAAAGCACACCATCGAAACCTCCGTTGTGTTATGCAAATATCCTTTGAGCAACTGTTAATAACAACAGCAAGGGATCATGGCCACTTTTAACCCCAATCTCCTTTGAAATTAAATTAATAAACATGAAACACTATCATGAAATTGGAAGGGTTTTTATATTAAAATATTTTGCATTAGGTTAGCATTACGATAAACATGCACAAACCCTGACCATGCATTATTTTCTGCCATCTTGCTTTGTGACACTGTAGGAGGCTGGCCTGGCTTGTAGTGGGTACCAAGGGGTACTTACACTCTGTACCAGGTCCAGTTATCCCTTATTCGTGTAGAAGAGGTGTTTCTAGCAGCTTAGGCTGATAGAAGGTAGCTATAGCAGAGCAGCTTAGGCTGAACTAGGAGACATGCAAAGCTCCTACTATACCACTGGTGTCATATGCACAATATCAAAAGAAAACACAATACACAGATATACTAAAAATAAAGGTACTTTATTTTTATGACAATATGCCAAAAGTATCTCAGTGAGTACCCTCAGTATGAGGATGCCAAATATACACAAGATATATGTACACAATACCAAAAATATGCAGTAATAGCAAAAGGAAGTAATGCAAGCAGTGTAAAGTTACAGTAGATTGCAATGGGAGCACATAGGTATAGGGGCAACACAAACCATATACTCCAAAAGTGGAATCCGAACCATGAATGGACCCCAAACCTATGTGAGCTTGTAGAGGGTCACTGGGACTGTAAGAAAACAGTGAGGGTTAGAAAAATAACCCACCCCAAGACCCTGAAAAGTAGGCGTAAAGTGCACCTATATTCCCCAGAGAGCACAGAAGTCGTGATAGGGGAATTCTGCAAGGAAGACCAACACCAGCAATGCAACCAAAGTGGATTTCCGGACGAGAGTACCTGTGGAACAAGGGGACCAAGTCCACGAGTCGCGACAAAGTCGAGAGTGGGCAGATGCCCAGGAAATGCCAGCTGAGGGTGCAAGGAAGCTGCCACTGGATGGTAGAAGCTGTAGATTCTGCAAAAACGAAGAGGGCTAGAAACTTCCCCTTTGGAGGATGGATGCCCTATGTCGTGTAGAAGCTTGCAGAAAGACCGCAAACAAGCCTTGCTAGCTGCAAGGGTCTCGGTTAGGTTTTTTGGATGCTGCTGTGGCCCAGGAGGGACCACGATGTCGCCACTTGGATGAGGAGACAGAGGGGGCGCCCAGCAAGTCAGGGAGCCCTCACAGAAGCAGGCAACACCGCAGAAGTGCTGGAACAGGCACTACGAAGAGGAGTGAACTGGAGCTCACCCGAAGACACAAAAGGGAGTCCCACGACGCCGTAGGACAACTCAGGAAGTTGTGCACTGCAGGTTAGAGTGTCGGGGACCCAGGCTTGGCTGTGCATGAAGGAAATCCTGGAAGAGTGCACAGGAGCCGGAGCAGCTGCAAATCACGCGGTACCCAACAATGCAGTCTAGCGTGGGGAGGCAAGGACTTACCTCCACCAAACTTGGACTGAAGAGTCACTGGACTGTGGGAGTCACTTGGACAGAGTTGCTGAGTTCCAGGGACCACGCTCGTCATGCTGAGAGGGGACCCAGAGGACCGGTGATGCAGTCTTTTGTTGCCTGCGGTTGCAGGGGGAAGATTTCGTCGACCCACAGGAGATTTCTTCAGAGCTCCTAGTGCAGGGAGGAGGCAGGCTACCCCCAGAGCATGCACCACCAGGAAACAGTCGAGAAGGCGCAGGATCAGCGATACAAGGTTGCAGTAGTCGTCTTTGCTACTTTGTTGCGGATTTGCAGGCGTCCTGAGCAGTCAGCGGTCGATCCTTTGGCAGAAGGTGAAGAGAGAGATGCAGAGGAACTCTGATGAGCTCTTGCATTTGGTATCTGAAGAATTCCCCAAAGCAGAGACCCTAAGTAGCCAGAGAAGGAAGTTTGGCTACCTAGGAAGGAGGATAGGCTAGTAAGAAAGGTAAGAGCCTTTCAGAAGGAGTCTCTGACGTCACCTGCTGGCACTGGCCACTCAGAGCAGTCCAGTGTGCCAGCAACACCTCTGTTTCCAAGATGGCAGAGGTCTGGGGCACGCTGGAGGAGCTCTGGGCACCTCCAAGGGGAGGTGCAGGTCAGGGGAGTGGTCACTCCCCTTTCCTTTGTCCAGTTTCACGCCAGAGCAGGGCTGGGGGATCCCTGAACCGGTGTAGACTGGCTTATGCAGAGATGGGCACCATCTGTGCCCATCAAAGCATTTCCAGAGGCTGGGGGAGGCTACGCCTCCCCAGCCTTGACACCTATTTCCAAAGGGAGATGGTGTAACACCCTCTCTCTGAGGAAGTCCTTTGTTCTGCCTTCCTGGGCCAGGCCTGGCTGGACCCTATGAGGGCAGAAACCTGTCTGAGGGGTTGGCAGCAGCAGCAGCTGCAGTGAAACCCCGGGAAAGGCAGTTTGGCAGTACCCCGGTTCTGTGCTAGAGACCCGGGGGATCATGGAATTGTCTCCCCAATGCCAGAATGACATTGGGGTGACAATTCCATGATCTTAGACATGTTACATGGCCATGTTCGGAGTTACCATTGTGACGCTGTACATAGGTAGTGACCTATGTCCAGTGCACGCGTGTAATAGTGTCCCCGCACTCACAAATTCCAGGGAATTTGCCCTGAACAATGTGGGGGCCCCTTGGCTAGTGCCAGGGTGCCCACACACTAAGTAACTTAGCACCCAACCTTTACCAGGTAAAGGTTAGACATATAGGTGACTTATAAGTTACTTAAGTGCAGTGGTAAATGACTGTGAAATAACGTGGACGTTATTTCACTCAGGCTGCAGTGGCAGGCCTGTGTAAGAATTGTCAGAGCTCCCTATGGGTGGCAAAAGAAATGATGCAGCCCATAGGGATCTCCTGGAACCCCAATACCCTGGGTACCTCAGTACCATATACTAGGGAATTATAAGGGTGTTCCAGTATGCCAATGTGAATTGGTGAAATTGGTCACTAGCCTGTTAGTGACAATTTGGAAAGCAGAGAGAGCATAACCACTGAGGTTCTGGTTAGCAGAGCCTCAGTGAGACAGTTAGTCATCACACTGGGAACACAAACAGGGCACACTTATGAGCACTGGGGCCCTGGCTGGCAGGGTCCCAGTGACACATACACTAAAACAACACATATACAGTGAAATATGGGGGTAACATGCCAGGCAAGATGGTACTTTCCTACAGACACATGTAAAAAAAAATCTAGAAGAAGCTGGAGTTTAAGTTATCAAATGCTTTTTTGCTTTCTTTTTCCTGTGAAATATTTACTTTTGATTATGATAATGATGGAAAGTTATAATTCATTTCAGTCCTGAAAACAATTTCAGAGTACTGGATGGACCATGTATCTCATTTTGTTGTAGACAATGTACGTTTGAAGAGCACTGAAAAAAGCTGAGTTGTCAAGTATGCGGAGCAGCTAATTAGTCTGCAGTTGTATAATTTTATTCTAACCTGATTAGGTCATGCTATAGTAGGTGTAGCAAATGTTAGACTTTTATGATTTAAGCTAGTTCAGAGTTGATTACAGAGCAGAATGTGTAGAGTAGAGTAGATGATTTTAGGGTACCCTCTTCATGGGAGAACTGATTTTCTAAACATGCTCCCTTTGAGGCTATTCTATACTAATTTGTCCTCTTTCTTTTATAACTCTGATTTGATGTGAACTTCTAATTAACTGACACATTCATATATTGATTGTTGACTGATACTAATTTGATAATTTCACCTTCTGTACACTTTTAATCTTTAATTACTGTTAGTTTTATAGCTAGCATTGCTGAAAGATCAAATAAGAATCATAATTTACTAATCACTACATTATTGTTATTATATTAGTGGCAGATGTGCTGCTATGCAAAGGTTGTTGTAATTGTAGTTGTTGAAGTTGTAGCTATAATTGTTGCAGTTGTAGTTGTAGAAGTTGTAGTTGTTGTAGTAGTTACAGTTGTTGTAGTAGTAGTTGTTGTTTTAGTAGTTGTATTGTTGTAATAGTTGTAGAAGTTCTAGTAGCTGTAGTAGGTGTTATAGTTATAGTAGTTGTAGTTGCTACAGTTGTTGTAGTAGGTGTTGTAGTAGTTCTTGTAATTGCAATTGTTTTAATTGTAGTTGTAGTAGTTGTAATTGTTGCCGTAGTTATAGTTGTTGTAGTTGTTATAGTTGTAGTTATTATCATGTTTGCTGTAATTGTTGTAGTAGTAATTGTAGCTGTAGTAGGTGCAGTTGCTTTAATAGTTGTTGTAAGTGTTGTAGATTTAGTTGTTATAGTTGTAGTTGTTGTAGTATTAGTTGTTGTTGTAGTAGTAGCTGTTGTTATAGTAGTTATAATATGTGCTGCAGTAGTTAAATTAATTGCAGTTGTAATTGTAAGTGCGGTTATTTTAATTGTTGCAGTTGTAATTGTTGTAGTTGTAGTAGTAATAGTTGTAATAGTTGTAACAGTTTTAATTGCAATAGTTGTAATAGTTGTAAGTGAAGTAGTTGTTATAATTGTATTGTTGATATAGTTGTAGTTGTTGGTGATGTAGTATTATAGTTGTAGGTGTTGTAGTTGTAATTGTTGTAGTTATTGTGGTAGTAGTTGTAGCAGTTGTTTTAGTATTTGTAATTACAGTTGTTGTAATAGTTGTAGTTGTAATTTGAGTTGCAGTAGACCTGTCAACTTTATTTTGGTAAGTAGAAAACATACCATAAAAGTACAATACAAACATCAACATTTTTGATTTTTAAGATGAATAAAACAGTAAAAGTGTAGGCACAAAAAAAAAATTGAAAAGATAAAAGAGAGTTAAGATCCAAAGACAATAATCAAAATGAATATCTCCTTAAAAAAATTGAATATTCTACTCAACAAAGACCCTATTCCCTACACCCATAAGTGTTTCAGTAATACAATAGGACAATGACTTTATACTTAAGAATTAAATACTAAAATCAGACATCAAGATCAATAAATATACATACATAGATCTAAAAATTTGCTATCCAGTCTTATTCTTTAAAATTGCTAATCTAAGGCGCCAGATTGATTGATTCGAGGAATTTTGCCACTGGTAAAACTACCTGGACAGATGAATCAGATTTTAAAATTCTCTCGACATGAAGATAAGACCTGGCGCCTATAGATTTGCAAAGCGGAATAATCCACAAAGCTCTTTGTTTATGATATGCATAGCAAAAGAAGAGAACATGTGAAATAGACTCTTCAAGTTGACAACCCATCGGACAAAGCTTGGAACTATTGGTAGAACAGAGCCATTTATACGTTAAAGAGCGCAGAGGAAGAGACCCTATTCTAAACCTAACAAAAAGAGCTCGCGCAAATGGGGATAGTGCTGTATCAATATAAGGTTCAAATTCGTAATGGCATTTAATTGATAAATAACAATCACACATAGACAGCGGGGCAATCATGGTAAATTGCGCAATCTGAACGTTATGCCAAAAAGCACCCTTCAGTAATTGCACAGCATTTTTAGGAATAGAAAGTGGGTCCAACCAGTAGGACCCTAGACCTAGATGGATTAAGGATCCTTTGACATAAGCACACCATTTCGTTTTGCTAATAGTGTAACTGCCCACCAGTTTGAGAAGCGCATAGCGAAATGGATAAAGGGCATCTGTTGACCAAAGTCGAATCCAATATAGCAAGGGCCTTAACGCGGCAATCTGCGAGATAGAAAAAAGATTTAAATCCATATGGATGGGCAGAGATGGTGTACTGGAGGAAACCCTTAACAACAGTTTCAAAAATTGGTTTTCCCCCCTTGCCAAATCCACCAAGTTGCAATGGCCCCAAAGTTCAGCACCGTATAGGGCCCCCCCCGGGCTTGAGATTTATATATTTCGAGGGCGGGAGACATTGCAAATTTGGGAGATCTAGAAGCAAATCTTACGATGCCACCCGCTCTTTGCTTCAGACATAATAAAGATTTCTGGCGGTGTGCATGCCAAAGGTGTGAATCTTCCAGTTTGATACCTAAATAGTCAAAGGTGCCCACTCTTTCCAAGAGAACGCCATCTAGGTATACCGGCCTCTTCATTTTGCACCTATTGTCCCCAAAGACCATATATTTAGTTTTTGCTGAATTAATTTCCAACCCATGATCCTTGCAAAACTCCAAAAATCGGGAGAGCAGTCTGGAGAGGCCCATGGCAGTTCGTGAGAGTAGCAGGGTGTCATCCTCAAACAAAAGACAGGGGAACCTCTGCCCACCCAAAGTCGGGGCATCACCATAACAATCAAAAAGTTTTGGGATACATGCATTGATAAACAATAAGAATAGGGTGGGCGCAAGAACGCACCCCTGCCTCACACCTCGTGTTGTAGAAAAAGCTGGGGTCAGGTCACCAGCCGAACCCCAGCGAACTCTGGCATAGTTATCAGAATAAAGATCTTTAATAATGTTGATCAGAGAACACGGAACTCCAATATTGCTCAAGACCTCCCAAAGCTTGGCACGCGGTACAAGGTCGAGCGCAGATTTCAAATCAACAAAGGCCACAAATAAGTGGCCTTTGTCTGCGTCTACGGTCTTCCACTTGATGGTAATAAATCGGAAGACCTGATCAATAGTACTAACCTTGTCCCGAAATCCAGCCTGGAGATGGCTTAGGGCCTGGTTTTTTGTTATCCAGTATTTTAATCTGGATAACAACTGGAAGGAGAATATTTTTTGCAAGTTATCTAATAGACTGATCGGTCTATAGTTCCCAGGGGAACTCTTATCTCCTTTTTTGTGTATGGGGACAATAATAGCCACCTTCCACGAGTCTGGGTAAGATCGAGTTGTCAGAACAATATTCGATAACCCATTGATGTACCGTGTCCACACAAATAAGTCTGATTTATACAAGTCCGTTGGAACGCTGTCTAAGCCAGGAGCCTTCCCTGTTCTTTGAGCACAAATTGCCAGCTCTGTTTCCTTTAGGGTAAAGGGCGGCACAGGGGGGAGACACAATGAGGAATCAAAAGGAGTGTTATTCGAGTCGGGGCAGGACACATAAAGTTCCCGAAAGTGGGAAAGCCAAGTTTCTGCGTCAATATGACATTCAGGGATAGTTGAGAGGGCGGGGTCTCTGCGTGAGACCAAGGTCCAGAAAAGTTTGGAGTCACGGGCGCTATCCGCCTCCGCCAAACACTTCCATAATTTTTCCTCATATTTGAGTTTGGATGACTTGCAAATGGAAACATAGGGGGTGATTCTGACATTGACGGGCGGCGGAGGCCGCCCGCCAATGTTCCCCCGTCAAAATACCGCTCCGCGGTCACAAGACCGCTGAGGGTATTTTGAGATTTGCCCTGGGCTGGCGGGCGGCCGCCAAAAGACCGCCCGCCAGCCCAGGGCAAATCTACCTTCCCACGAGGACGCCGGCTCCGAATGGAGCCGGCGTAGTGGGAAGGTGCGACGGGTGCTGTTGCACCCGTCGCGTATTTCAGTGTCTGCAAAGCAGACACTGAAATACCTTGCGTGGCCCTCTTACGGGGGCCCCGCGGCACCCCCTACCGCCATCCTGTTCCTGGCGGGAGACCCGCCAGGAACAGGATGGCGGTAGGGGGTGTCAGAATCCCCATGGCGGCGGAGCACGCTCCGCCGCCATGGAGGATTCCCCCGAGCAGCGGAAAGTCGGCAGGGGACCGCCGACTTTCCGCTTCTGACCGCGGCTGAACCGCCGCGGTCAGAATGCTCGTGGGAGCACCGCCAGCCTGTTGGCGGTGCTCCCGTGGTCGGTGGCCCTGGCGGCCACCGGCCGCCAGGGTCAGAATGACCCCCATAGTTTTTTCTCGCAAATGAAATGGCATCCCGGCTCTTTGACTTTAAGGCTTTAGACAAAAGGCTCTTAGCCTCCCGACACTCCTTATCAAACCACTTATAATTAGACAGCGGAGAATTGTTTTGGGTTGAGTGAGGTTTAGTAAAAAGCTCCTTGAGGCCCTCAAAAAGAGCCACATGAGAGGACATAACTTCTAAAGGAGGTAGGACAATACAGTCATCAAAGAGTTGGTGGCAGGAAACTAAGTCGCAGAGCTTATCATTAGGCAGATTGGATTTCGAAAACGAGGACCATCTCACAACACGCCTATTGCTGGATAATTCCAGGCAGTCATTGGGAGCATCCGGAACAAGAGATAAAGTTGGCCCTAAAAAAAGAGTTGCATTATATTAAATTTGTAGAGGGGCATGTTCGCTAGTACACGAGAACCCACCTCTACATTGATTATAAAGTGCCAGACACGCAGATCAAAAATAACGTAATCCAGGGTGCTGCTATAGTCGCCTCTGTAAAAGGTGGATCTAACAGGGTTATCATTTGAAAATCGTCCATTTCCAAAACGAAGGCCATATGTTACTGCAAGATCTGTTATCTGCACCACCCTAGGGGAAGGAGTACATAGCACAGGCTGGGTTAAAAGCGGGGGGAGATTCCATACTTCGTCTTCAGCCTGAGTAGACTCAGCGAAAGCTGAATCAAATTCAATTTGGGCGTTAAAATCACCTGCAATAATAACACAATATTTAAAATGAAGATCAGATAAAAAATTGTGCAACAGTTGAATAGTATCAGACTGATGGCTAGAAGGACCTGGCCTGTTATAAATATTAATACATAACACCGGGGTGCCTGAGATAGGCCATATTGCTGTTTCAAGAATGTCGCAAGAGTCAATAGCAATTTCCTTGACTCTGCCCACCTCAGACAGCTTGACCCAAGTGCATAAACCCCCAGTCGCCCTTCCCCTAGAGGACTGAGTCGCCTTTTTAGTGTAACAACAATAGCCTTGCTTATACACACAATCCGTAGACCAAGTTTCCTGGAACATACATATGGAAAAAGATTCAACATAAGCCCCCCAGTCCGGATCAGATAATTTGCTCTTGATACCAGCCACATTCCAATACAATAATCTCCTTGATGTAGAGCTGCAAACTGGCATACGAGAAACAACAGGAGCTGAATTTGAAGTCCTGTTAGTAATACAAAATGGAGCCCTTATAGTATTAGCACCCAAACCAAATGATGATCCTACGGGTGTGGCTACCCGAGCATGTGGGACATTATATTTGCATAGATTAGGATGGCGTAGTCAATCCACATCTGATGTGTCCCCTGAGGTGAAGGGGTCCCATGGGAAAGTGCCTTTGTTATTGCAGACCAAAGCAGCCCCATCGCCAGGAAGAGGCAACGCGCCATGGGGAACAATTCAAACAGAAACAGGAGCATTACGAAATGATTGACTCGAGAAGATGTAATCTTGTGACCTGTAACAAACAAACTTTCTCTAAAAAATATATCAGAGTCTGTTCTTGATAAGTTACGAGCTTCCATCTGCAAAATTCCCTTGACTAAAGCGGGGCTGGCGAGATAAAGTTTGATAATGTCCCGACCACCAGGGTCTTGCACACGAGAAGCAGACACAATGTCAGCATGGATGATAGAGCCACAGCCCCTAGAATGGCGAATCCAGTACAACACCTTGTTGATAAGAGAAGAAGTGTCTTCCCGCGTATGAGGTGAAAGTCGAGGGACATTACACATGTCGATGCAATTTTGGTTGGGCGCATGAGTGAGATGGGCCGCATATTGACACGAATTAGAAAGAAAGGATGAGGAATTTGCTTGAACTGAGGTCGGGTGATTTCCATATTGAGATCTATAACTGGGACTCTTAACTGTTTCCCGTAACAGAGGACAGTCTACTGGCGGAGCAACAGGAGCCGAAGGCCGAGGAGCTTGTGCTGGCGCTGGATTCGGGGTACACTGGGGAGTTAAGTCAGATTTTTTTTTTAGGAGTTTAAGGACCTCAAATAAGAGACTCTTCAATTCCCCGACTTCACGTCTGAGACTAGATACCAATATTAAAACATCATCGCTGGATGGATCACAATTGGATTTAGAAGGAACCAAAGGCGAAGACTGTTTGGCACAAGCCAAATCTGGTTGATGCAAAGCAGAGAACCGATTTGTACATGGGATCTCATTAAGAATGGAAACAGTAGGGATTGCGTCCAAATTGGATCCTATACCAGGCAAGAGCGAAGAATTGGCCAAACAAGGCGAGCTGGGAGGGACAGAAACATGGATTAAAGTTTTCTGAGGTTGTATATTGGTAGGGTTAGTGGAGCCAGTCGTTAAAAATGGAAGTAAAGATCCTGATTTCAGTCTCTTACGGGCATTGCCCTCTTTTTCCTTAAGAATAGATTCCACTTCCTCAATTAAGTTGTCAATTTCTCTGGAGACGCAGTTAGAATGGATTTGCGTTACTCTATTGGATTTGGAGCTTTTAGATTTGACTGTAGCTGGGTCGGGACTAGAACGAACCTTACGCTTCCCCATACTAAAAAAAAGAGTAGGGTAGTAAAAAGAAGAAGACTTACTCAGCACCACTGGGTACCACTGGTCAGCACAGCACGAAAACAAAAAATTAAGATGTATGGCCCAGCCCAGCCTCTTCCGGGCGCTGACGGGCGAAGGACGGGCCCGCCCTTTGCCCGGGCTTTGCCCGGGCGCTGCCCGCCCGTGTCCCGCGACGGCCGGAGCGCAAGATGAATTTAAAGGGCTCCTGCCCTTTCTGTGGACTGGCTCCGCCTCC
Source organism: Pleurodeles waltl (assembly GCF_031143425.1). Taxonomy (NCBI): domain Eukaryota; kingdom Metazoa; phylum Chordata; class Amphibia; order Caudata; family Salamandridae; genus Pleurodeles; species Pleurodeles waltl. Next base: position 404,818,866 of record NC_090450.1, on the reverse strand, counting down.
TGCAACGCGCTACCTGCGACGGCGGGAGCGCAAGATGAATTTAAAGGGCTCCTGCCCTTTCATGGACTGGCACCGCCTCCTGCAACGCGCTACCCGCGACGGCGGGAGCGCGAGATGAATTTAAAGGGCTCCTGCCCTTTCGTGGACTGGCTCCGCCTCCTGCATCGCGCTACCCGCGATGGCAGCACACCACCATTGCCAGGAAGATGGAGCTATGGAGCAGAATAGTGGACAGGGTCAACGCTGTGGGACAGCATCCACGAAATCGGGACAACATCAGGAAGCGGTAGAACGACCTACGGGGGAAGGTGCGTTCCATGGTATCAAGGCACAACATCGCGGTACAGCGGACTGGCAGCGGACCCCCACCTACTCCCCCAGAATTCACAGCATGGGAGGAGGAAGTCTTGCACATCCTGCATCCTGAGGGCCTCGCAGGAGTAGGCGGAGGAATGGACTCTGGTAAGTCAAATCTTCACTACTTCATTCCCCCCACCCCACCTGCATGCCAAATCATACCCCCACCCTCACCCCCACCCCCATCACACCAACTCCTTGCAAATGGCTCACCATCACAACCCACCCATCCCAAAACCTAGCCCTGCATGCCTCCCCAAAGCATGGACACCCATCACCAAAGCATGCCCACTGCACATACCCATCTCCCCCACAAGCCACCGTCACAAAAGCCCCCACAAGGGAATGCCAGCACTGGGGTACACGGCCACCCACCCATTACACGAAATGGCACACGCAGAAGCAATAACCATACTCTAATACCCCTGCAGGACCCGAACGCCACCACACCTCCCAGGAGGGTCCAGAGATGTCCATCCCACCCCCAGAAGAGGCCCCCAGTGATGACAGCAGCTCTGTCTCCCTGGACCCAGATGACCAGCCCGGCCCATCGGGGACCTCGGGACAGTCGGTTCCCCACAGACAGCCACAGGCTACAGCAGACCTAACCCCCTCTGGGAACACCAGCACAGCTCCCACCCAGCAGGCTCATGCCTCTGTCTCCAGGACACGTCAATCAGCGGTGTGTCCACCACTACAGGGCACCCAGGTTGACCCACCACCCCAACAACAACAGGGACCTGGGGACAGTGGTAGTGGGCACACGGTCCAGGGGACAGAGGCCCAGGGAAACAGGGGAACTGGGAGGGCTGCTGTGCGACAGGGGGGGGACAGGCCCAGGGAACCGACTCTCCAAGAGGCCCTCTCCTCCATCATGGGAGCATACCACCACTCCCAGGAGACGATGGCTACGGTACTGGCCAGGTTCCAGGAGATCCAGGTACTGCAGGAGGAACAGTACATGGGGTTCAGAGAGGAACTGAGAAACATTAGTTCCGCAATGGGGACCATGGGCCCTTAATCTCAAGCACCGCTGGCCCATTGGCAGGGCCTGATCTGTGTCGGCCAGGACTTCACGAAGCACTCTGGGCACCATGCCTCCTCCAGAACCAGTGCAGTCTGTAATCCACTTGATGGACTGTGGCTTTGCACTCCCCAGGATGGTACAGTGGCCATGGAGGCCCCTCATGGATCTGGCGTCGTGGAATCAACTGGCTGAGGTGCCCCCCTTCCCTTCCCCCTGAGGTGCCTGTAGTTTTACTATCTGATGCCCCTGCAGTGTTCTCTCCAATGGAATCGGGTCTCGTGTGTGGGCTTTGCCCATGTGTTTAGGCCCAGTGGCCCACGAACAATGGATGATAGCCAATATGGGCCGCACTTTTAACCTATGTATATATTGTTCATGATGTAATATATTTTATTTATATTTTCATATTTCACTTAACTTCAATTATGCTATAATATACTTCATTTTTAATGATCATTTTATTTTGTCTTTGCATTCTTCCGGGGGGTTTGGGGGGTGTCACTCTGACTTGTTGCTCTGCATTGATGTGTGTGTTGTAGTGGGTGAGGGTGGGGTGGGTGTGTGGCGTATGTGTGTCCCCGTAATTTTTTGCCTCCCCCCTCCCCTGTGTCGTAGGTGCAGTACTCACCGTTGTCTTCTGCGCCGGCGTTCGTGCTCCTGGTAGAGGAGCAGGTAGACAATAGCTGGTAGGATGTGTAGTTCGGGTTCCATGCTGTCCAGATTCCTCGTGGGGTGTATGGAGGTGAGCGTTTTCCCGTTCGAAGTCTGTTTCCACCGTGTTTTTATCGGTGGGGCTCCCGCCCCGGAAAAGGTGGCGGATTGGTGAGTTGTGATAGGGTGGGCGGTACATTGTCTGCCGCCTGTCTGTTGGCGGTGACCGCCGCGCTGCTTGTCTGTACCGCCGTGGCGGTCGGAGTGGTAAAGTGGCGGGCTGTGTTGGCGGTTCCCGCCAGGGTTGGAATTCCATTTTTTTGTCCGCCTGCCTGTTTGCGGGTTGGCCGCCGCTTTTACACCGACCGCCAGGGTTGGAATGACCCCATTAGTCTATTTGTAAGTCATAAGCAGAACTTCCCATAAAGAGAGGTTCAAATAATTCACGGTTAGCATATAATTCAGGCATAGAAAATAAAACATCTTTCAGAATAAATCTGAGAAGCATCTACAAAGCGTTCTGCAGAGAGTCTGTAATGGGTCTAAGCAGGATCTTTCTGAAGGTCTATGCCCTACTCTAGGATCACACAGTTTTATTAACTTTTCATATCAACAATTTGTAGGAGGCTGGCCTGGTTTGTAGTGGGTACCTTGGGTACTTACACCTTATACCAGGTCCAGTTATCCCTTACTAGTGAAATGTAGTAGTGTTCTAGCAGCTTAGGCTGATAGAGGTAGCTGAAGCAGAGCAGCTTAGGCTGAACGAGTGGACATGCAAAGCATCAGCAATACCACTACAGTTACACAGTACTTATACACAAGTAAAGACAATACTCAGTGTTACCAAAAATAAAGGTACTTTACTTTAGTGACACAAGGCCAAAAATATCTTAGAGACAATACTCCTTCTGAAGGTAAGTATTATACACAGTATATACACTAGACACCAAAACAAGGTAAGTAATTAGACATAGGATAGTGCAAACAATAGAAAATACTATGGAATGCGATAGGAGAAAATAGGTCTGGGGCAACGCAAACCATATACTAAGAAAGTGGAATGCAAATCACAAATTCCCCCCTAGACAAGTGTAGTGTGTAGCAAATCGCTGGGAGAATAAGAATACCACAAAGGTGAGTAAAATACCCAGAGCCCAGGAGAGTAGGAGTAAAGTACTGCAAGTTTCTTTAGGACACTCTACAAGACGTGATTAGAGTTTTTGCATGAACCTAGCAAGACTGCAAGCCACAAATGGTGGATTCCGGGACCTGAAGACCTGTAAAGAGAGGAGACCTAGTCTAGAGGTCTCAGAAGATTCCAGGAAGGACAGGAGCCCCTGCCAACCTAGAAGATGGAGCAAAGGAGGAGTCTCTGGTTGGAAGAAGACTGCAGAAGAGCTCCAAGGAAGATGGCTGTGGGTTCCTGCATGATGCAATGGATGTCCCATGTGGAGATGTTGGATGCAGGTGAGTTTCGTCACTGGATTTGTCCAACAAGTCTTGGTTCAAGCAATGTCGTAGATTGCATCAAAGGGACTCTGCCTGGACCAATTAGGGACCTGGGGGCCTCAACTTGGACTGAGGAGGCAGAGTCGGCTCCCAACACTGGAGGGAACCCACAGATGACCAGGCAACACCCACAGAGGTCCCAGGACACGGGGACAAAGAAGGTGCAAATTGCGGTTGTTGCAGCACTACAACAGAAGGTCCCACGGCGCCGCAGAACAAGTCAGCGAGTTGAGCGTCACAGGATAGAGTGCTGGGGACCTAGGCCATGCTGTGCACGAAGGATTCTTGCAAATAGTGCAAGGAAGGCCTCAGGAGGTGAAGATGATGCAGTGCACAGGGGTACTGTTGCAAAAGGGAAAGGCAAGCACTTTACCTCCTTCAAATTTGGACAGCTGGACCTTAGGACAGTCTGTGTCGAAGGGGTCCACCACCTGTGTCACAAGGAGCATGCTTGTCGCCAGGTAAGAAGTCCAAGAGAACTGGTCGTCTGCTCAGAAGGTGCCTGCTGGAGCAAGGAAGTGACTCCGTCACTCTACAGGAGATTTCTTCAGTCCTTCTGGTGCAGGGAGAAGACAGGGAGTACTTTGTTGCTGTTACAGCGGTTCTTGGAGCAGGCTACAGTTGATCCGAGGTCAGAGGATGAAGTAGTAGTTGCAGAGGATTCCTGAAGGAAACGTGCAAGCAGAATCTGAAGAGAACCCACAGGAGAGCCCTGAGAGGGGGATTGGCTACCTTATGAGGTATGGACATATCAGGAGGGGTCTCTGACGTCACCTGCTGGCACTGGCCACTCAAAGGTCTCCAGAGTGTCCCCACACCTTGTAAAACGAGATGGCTGAAGTCTGAGATACACTGGAGGAGCTCTGGGCACCACCCCTGGGGTGGTGATGGACAGGGGAGTGGTCACTCCCCTTTCCTTTGTCCAGATTCACACCAGAGCAGGGACTGGGGTCCTTGAACCGGTGTAGACTGGCTTATGCATGGAGGGCACCATCTGTGCCCTCAAAGCTTTTCCAGAGGCTGCTCAAAGCATTTCCAGAGGCTAGGGGAGGCTACCCCTCCCAAGCCTGTAAAACCTATTTCCAAAGGGAGAGGGTGTAACACCCTCCTCCCAAAGGAAATGCTTTGTTCTGCCTTCCTGGGACTGAGCTGCTCAGACCCCAGGAGGGCAGAACCCTGTCTGTGAGGTAGCAGCAGCTGTAGCTGCAGTGCAAGCCTCAGAGAGCTGGCAGTACTGGTGGTCCATGGTGGAGCCCCCAGGATGCATGGAATTGGTTCCCCAATACCAGATTTGGAATGGGGGGACAATTCCATGATCTTAAACACCTTACTTGGCCATATTCTGAGTTACTATTGTGAAGCTACATATAGGTATTGACCTATAAGTAGTGCACACATGTAATGGCGTCCCTGCACTCACAAGGTCCGGGGAATTGGCCCTGGACTGCTTGGGGGCACCTTTGCTAGTTCAAGGGTGCCTTCACACTTAGTAACTTTTCACCTACCCTTCATTAAATGAAGGTTAGACATATAGGTGACTTATGAGTTACTTAAGTGCAGTGAAAATGACTGTGAAATAGTGTGTGCTCTATTTCATGCAGGCTACAGTGGCAATCCTGTGAAAGGGTTTGTCTGAGGTCCCTAGGGGTGGCAAAATAAATGCTGCAGCCCATAAGGATCTCCTGGAACCCCAATGTCCTGGGTACCTATACACAATATACTAGGGACCTATAAGTGGGGGTCCAGTGTGCCAATGGAAATTGGTAAATGAATTCACTAGCCTATAGTGACAAATTAAAAAGCAGAGAAAGCATAAGCCCCGAGGTTCTGGTTAGCAGAGCCTCAGTGACACAGTTAAGAACTACTGACAACAAACACATTAGGCCACAAGCTATGAGCACTGGGGTCCAGACCAGCAGGATGCCAGTGAGACAGGCAAAAACATACTGACATACAGGTAAAAATGGGGGTAACATGCCAAGATAGATGGTACTTTCCTACACAAATGCATTAATTGTTGCAACAGCTCGTTATCTCATCCAATCAGACAGCAGTCTCATCATGGGAAAAGGACAGCTTTCATTGAATAAGCAAACTAAACAAAGGGTGTCTTAAACATGAGATACAAATATGCCAGGAAATGAACACAGCTATCAATTCAGCTTGGTTTCCAAGTGCTTCTTTCTATAAAACAAAAACAGTTCAGGTGAGTGCAGTACATTATTTGAAGAAATAATTCCCTTCCCCACACGTTTCTATTTACAAAATGTATTCATAAGGAAACATTCTATGGAATATAAAATAAACATTGTTATACATTATTATATTCTATAAAAAGTATGTGAGTGAGAAAGATGAAGCATAATACTTCCTCTATCTATCCTTATTGTCTCAATTTACATTTGCATCAATTTAAGTTTATAACTTGAATTCTTGACTTCGATCAGGGGAGAAGGGAAAATAAAAATACATTAGTCAATAACTTTAGCTGCATACATGCAACCATGGAAGCTTTCCGTAAACATGTGTGTTTGAATGCTGCTTCTTGTTTTAAGGCCTTCATGCTTACTCTGTGCATTAATTACAATAATATCATTTTAATTAAATGCCTTCACACTTCTGGTTTACAAGTTGAGACCAACGTAAGCACCTTGAAAATGCACAGAGCTGTTCTGGAATTAACTTGATTTGCATGCCCTCTCTAGCGGACAAAGAAGACATGAAGGGTGTGCCACACTTCCTAACTGAGGAGCTAGTTGAGAGGTCTTTCTCCTTTTCTCTATTGGTCCTTGAGGTGACCAGACTTTCAATGAGGAGCTCTCTGTGCGTAGGCAGTGCACAGTCCATGTAGGAATACGTTTGGGGCTATTGCTGTGAGCAGTTGTGGTATATGTGACTGCACTCTAAATCGATCCAAAAAGGTGTGTTCTCTATTATCAGGGTTAACAATTCTAAAAACTCTAAATGAATAACATAAGTCACAACAAAAGAGATGGGATTGGCACACAACAAAATTACTACACCAAAACAGAATCCTTTCTCATTGATATCCAGCAGATCAAGTTGAAGTCCACAAGTCCAGAAGGCAATATATGATTCTAAAAGTATTCTTCATTTCATATCACAAAATGATGGAAAGCACAGCCAATGGGTTTTGTCCCAGAGAACAAACGTGATTTCTCAAGAGCTAACATAGAAAAAACAAATGTGCTTTCAAAATAAAATCAAGGGACACAGATTCCAATCATTAAAATGTGCCATAAGACTCTAGACTAATCTAGAATTCTCTATACCTACATTACCACAATGGTAAGTAACCCAAAGTGAAAAAGGGACACAAGCCATATACAATTGAACAATTTGATATTGTAATATCAGCAGTAAGCACTAGTTTCTTATTAATATATATATCACATTACATGCATAATTATGAAAATTAGAATTGATACTGGGAGAATTACCCCTTTTTTAAACTGAGTATATTACATTTAATTTCAACAACATTCAAAGGGATTATATACAAATGTTTGTAATCAACAGTAATAGAACTTTTAAGAATAAAGTGTGCCTAGCTAATGGATTATGCAATTCCAGTCTATACGGAGATGACATTAACATAAATTGAGCTCCAGGATAAATTGTGGCACATAGCATTACAAAAAAAGCCATTTATCATAGTGCTTAATCATTTCATACGTTAAGTGCGTTAATATAATAAATTAGTGGACTATGATTCTTGCAAATAAAATCACTAATCATAGTATCCAGCTATCATTTTTATAAAATAGGAGCTCTCTAAAGAAATACATACACTCAATCGTAAATTAAAAGCTTCCTAAATTAAACTCTTCAGTTACAGTTAATTTTCATAATTTCAGATAAATCTAAAAACCTTTCACAAATCCAGCAGTCCCCTGCCAATGACTTATAATATATGATATAGTCAAGGCACATAGTTGATAAAACTCAAATTTAATTATCTGATTTCTCATGGTTTTCTTAGTTTCAGGCAGCATACATCACTGTCACCTCAGGATGTGGCAGATACATGCCAGGTAGTAATAGCCACACTCATATGAGTCCCTAAACAAGAGTATAAATATGTCAATATTCCAAGAAAAAATAAACTCTAATGTTTGACTATTAGTCCCACAATAAAACATCCCAAGTTTTAAGTCACCAAATCTAAACAATCTTGGAAAGGTTCATATCTAATACCCAAGTAAAGGGAAATGTACGCCAAAAAGTCTTAGATAATAGTCAATAAAACAAATATTAAGGGTGCATCAAACAAGAAAAAGGGGCATACGTTGACAGCTAGTCAACAAATATCCACGAAGAACATCATTGCCAAACGCTGTGCATTAAATTAATATGTGTTAGCAAACTGAAAATCTTAAATGGAGTTCACCCGTAGAGTATATTTCCTAACAATCCTTTTGTGACTGATTACAGTGTGGCATATGTATTGACCACATATTTTTAAAACATGTTCTATCCAGGTGCATTAAAAATACCCTATAAGTTCCTGCACATCATTTAAGTATGTGGCACATCCAAAGTGGAGCACCATATTCAACATTTTTAAGTCAGGTAAAAGTGGTTTATAACAGGTCTAATTAAACAAAATTGACCCTTCATACCGGATATTCAAAACTCAGTGCAATAGTTATGCAAACAGGCTCTCGTAGTGCGTTCATGGTTGGGACACCATATCGAACACGTTTACTTCAAATCAAACTGATAGTACCGTATTGGATGCGTTCTAATCCACGTCAAAGTGGTCCAAAATGAACCAATTTGAACCAGACTGACCCATCATATTGCATATTCCAATCTCAATGGAATAGTCGTAAAGACAGTCACTTGTAACGTGTTCAAAAATTGGAAGTGTTTAGTTCAATTCAAAGTGGTAGCAAGAAGAGTCTGCTTAATCAGAATTGACACATCTTAATTTATATTTTAATCTCAAAACAACAATGATTAGGGCAACCATCTAATGGAAAGGATCAATATTATATATCCAATATTGGTTACTAAGAGACAAATAACCTTGTTAATTTTACAAGCTATTCCAGACCCTAGGAGCACTTTGACAACCAATTACAATTTGAATACTGTTTGGCGTTATCATAACCAGTGTTATGCTGTTTCATACCTGCCTGGAAAACTGAAGCAAAGTGTTACTTCATCAACATGGCATGTCTCAAAGAGGTGACATGTTGAAATTGTTTTGCTTAAAAATGTTCTAACCCGGAAATGCTACCTAAATAGGAGTGACCTAAAAGAAGTATTATAATAGTCACTAAACTGCTCACAAGTCCATAGTGTTCTATATAGACAGTATAATGTATACAAACATCAGCCATCATTAAACCATAAAATGTAACTCTGTAATGGAAAACTGTAATGCAGATCTCAAATTAATTCTCATTGTTCATGTGAAGGAGAACATTGTATGGTATATTACAACATGAAATTCAATATGTGCCTTTTGAAATAGATAATTTCAAAAGTTGTATGTTAGCCGTTTCACAATCAAGCTACCAAAAATGTGTGTCAGCCATGATTAATGAGTCAATTTCAGAACTACAGAATCCCATCCAGAGATTTTATGAAAGGAGTGAAAAAATTGGTCATTCGGTTAATATTATTAAAAAGAAATACCTTTACCCATCTTAATACTTAAATTTGAACTATAAATTGTTAATTAAGTATGGACGCCAATATTCTTAGAACCATTTGGCAAAACATAAAAAATGTCTTGCTATTAATCAAGATATTCTTCCCATTAGTCAATGTGCTGGTAGAGGTTGAAAGCCTTAGGGAGTCTGAACTGATTTCCCTTCAACCTCTGTGGTCCAGGAGCTTTTGGAACAAAAATGCAAGGGCAGTAATACTTGTGCCTCTGTAGGCCCTGCCTTAGACCTTGTTGTTTGTGATTCTTTAAAGATTTTGCATTAGTTCTATTTGAATCATATCCCTATCATTCAGCTATGTTGATGATTGGCAGGCTGCAGATGTTCGTGGATGCAGAACATACTATTAATAGTTTTCTTTCTAGTTTTGATTTTTTGGGATTATGATGTAATGTCAGATTAGCTCTGGACAATTTATCTTTTTGGGAAAACACAGGCCCTCATTATGACTTTGGCGGTCTTTACTGAAGACCGCTGAAGCCACGGGCGACAGAAGACCGCTAGTGCTGGCAGTCTTCTGCCCACCATATAATGGATACTTCCGGATTTCTGCCACACTTTTGGCGGAAATCCAGCAGTATCCATGCTGGCGGTCAAAGGCGCCTGGGCAGTGCTACCACTTGCAGCGCCCCACCAGAAGGACGCCACCAGCCGTATTGAGACCATTAATATGGCCTGGCGGTGTTCTGCTGGTGGGGCACTGCCGGCCGTAGCAGTGCCCCTTCCTGTTCCCTGCCGAACGACCTCCTCGCCAGGCAATGTAAGTCGGAAGTCTGACGGGGCGGGTGGTTGTTGTGTGTGGTCTCTGCCTGTGTGTATGAATGTGTGTGTGCATGTGTGAACGCGTCTGTGAGTGCTGTGGTGTATGTGTGGTTGTATGCATGTGAGTGAATGTGTGTATGAATGTTGCAGTGAGTGTGTGTCTGCATTTCAGTGAGTATGTGTGTGAGTATGCATGTGAGTATGTGTGAGTGAATGTATGTATGTGTGAGTGAATGTATGTATGGATGAGTATGAGTGAATGCATGTCCAAAAGTTGAGGTGAATGGGTGTATGCGTGTGGGTGTGTGTATGCATGTATGCGTGGGTGGCGGCGTCATGTGTGTAGGGGCGACATGTGAGTGGGGAGAGGGGCAACATGTGAATAGGGGGTGGGGCTCTGTGACTGTAGGAGCGCGGGTGGTCATGTGCTTGCTGGGGGGGTGAGGGAACCATCTACCGGTGACAGGGAAGGGATTCCCTGTCACCAGTAGCCCTACCGCCATGGATTTCGTGGCGTTGCTACCGCAGAGGAAACCATGGAGGTAGGCAGGCTCATAATGCCGCCAGTGGTCTTCTGTGGACCGTCGCATTGGAGATAAACATCTCCAGCCTGGCGGTTCATACTGCAATGGCAGTATGAGTGGAGGTGTGGCAGGTTGGCAGCATCCAACCCGCAACACTCATAATGTGGCAATAATCTGGCGGTGATACCGCCACATTAACCCTGGCGGTCAAAAGACCTCTGGGATCTTAGGGCCAGATGTAGCAAAGGTTTTTACCCATTCTGTGTCTGTGGGAAAAAGTGTTCTTACATATGGCCCTTAATGAGGGCCAAAGTCTCTTCAAAATCCTGATTATTATGTTCTTGGTATTTTGTGTAATGTCTGTTCACTAGCGTTATGCTTTTCACATATTTTTTGATTGGTAGAGATTTGATTTGACCACAAAAAGTGTCAGGAACTGTGCAACTGGATGTGAACTGCTGCCACATATGATATGCAAGCAGATTTTACAATGCAATTTTAGAAACTGGAGACACAATAAACTGAACTAGGTTGCCCTTTACATGTGAAAGCATACATTGCACAATGTATTTACATATGCCCTTCACATATGCCCCCCCAGGCATAATAGATTTAAAACACAAACATTTTGTGAGATTTTTTAGTATTATCCACTGAAATAAATCACAGACTAATCAGTAGTGGATAAAAAAATACCAAAAGCTGCATTAGTTACAGGTTCTGAAATAATTTATTAAAACACAAGAATTAATGGTGAATGTGTACCAATAAATAATAGTAGCAACATTTGTTTATTTGTGTCATTCAACTTCATTAGAACTTTAAAATGGCAAAACTTGTATATCTCAAAATAATATAATACACAAACTAAAGAAATTCACCGGATGAACACATGATTAAAATTCTTTCCTCATTAACATAATCAAAAAATCTCTCTAGTTTTGTACTGCTAACACAGTGGACACAGTGCACTGCCATGTGTAGACTATCATATAGCACAATGACATACACTTATAAACTCTCCATGGCTGTAGCTAATGAACAACAGTGAATGCCACTGCCACATCCAAATATGTGTGAATGAATGGGACAACATCATCAGTACTTGTCAAAGTTTAAACATTCTGACAGGTTTGAGGTCGGAAATTCCAACATAAGACCCAAAAAGAAAAAATGTGGAAGTGTGATAGAAGTGTCAGCTCAATTGCTAACTGGCTATCCGTAAGATTACTGACTTGTCATGGGCATGGCATTGGCACTCACAAATTAGGCAAATAGTAAGTGTAACACCAAGGCCAGTACACTTATATGTGTAGTACAGTGTCAATTATACCAAAAATTAAAGTGTGTATATGTCAAACAATGTCAGTATACCTCCCATACTGTGTGAAAAGTGATCAATCAGGACATAAAACAGTATGTAAATGAATGCTGGGGGCAGCAACCATGATGAACATTGTCTTATTGTCCCATCTGTCTTTACAGTTGATCAAGGTCTGCAGCCATGAGTTATGACTCCCATATGGACATCCCCAGACGAAGTCACAGCACAACTACAATAATGGCCTCAGCAGGCCCCGGTCCACTGTTGAGTGGACTATCAGGATTCTCAAATCATGCTTTAGGTGCCTTGATTTGTCCGGAAAAAGACTGCTATACTCCCGTGCTATGGTCTGCAAAATCATTCTGGTCTGCTGCATTCTGCACAATATCTGTGTGTTTACCAATGACCCATTGGATGTGGAAAATGTGAAGCAGGAAGGCCCTGCTGAGGATGAAAATGGAAGAAGAGGGCCAGCATCCAAATGTTGCATCAATTACTGGGACAAGCCAGTGACACACAATTGTGAATATTTTTTTCACAGAGGCATGAGACAATTCAAGCCAATAATAAATGCACAGCGTTCCTGACAAAGGGATTATAAACTAAAAATAATGTGTGCCATTTGCAATGTGTAAGCATTCTTTATTCCAAGTTACTGTAAACCACTAAAACATCTAACTATATCTGCTAGTCATTGGCACACAACAAAGGTAAGTAGCAATGTGTAACAAACAGGGCTGGACAATAACTTTTAATCCAAAAATAGTGTCCAAGCAAATGTTCTGTGTCAAGTGCAGCTCTGTTGGGAATACAGACCACAAACAACTATTGTATTGAGTCAAAGTCTGTACAGCTCATTATAATGTGTTATGTTGCATTGTAAAATAACACCAGACAACAAAACACTTACAAAAATGTTTGTAAAAGTAAATAGTGTCCAAATACTATGTGTCTGTTGTTCAGCTATTTATTTGTACTGCCATATACTTGTGAAGGATAGTAGAGTGAACTCATGGTCTGATGCCTGTCAGTGGAGGCACTTAGTATGTGCATGGGAACCCAGTCCAAACCATGCAGTCGACAAGTGCTTCATCAATGTGTGCAGGCTAATATAGAATAAATTGTGACATATCACAACACACATATCACTTGATAATACACAAACATGGCAGTACAAGATTGTCTATCTACTACCAATGATGCCACATTAGCCCCACTAGGCGATTATGAAAACAGACCAAGCAGCCATATCTCATACCATGTTCCTGTGTTGCACTCAGATACAAACAATAGGTTAACTCCTCTAATAACATTTCATGGGTGAATGTTAAAACACAACACAAAGAGTCTGTTCATGTATATACCATCTCCCCTCATATTATGGCATCTCGTCTCTATCAAGCAGGGATTAGAGGTACAGCACTGAATATTCTGAAATCATTTTTAAGAGAAAGATCTACCACTCTAAGTTGTGGAGATTTTAGAGCATCTGCATATCAATTTCCGTGTGGTGTCCCTCAAGGCTCTTCACTCAGCCCCACATTATTTAATCTGTAAGTAGCACCATTGGCCAGACTTTTTCGATCGTTTAGCTTTATGGCCACTTCTTATGCTGACGACACACAACTAATCATTCCTGTCCCTAAGAAATGGGAGGAAGTTGCAAATCACTTCCATCACTGTACGCGTGAGGTTAACAGTTGGATGGGCTTGAATTGGCTTAAGATGAATGGAGATAAAACAGAGATTTTGCTCTTTGGCTCTAGTAAGGAATTGTGGAGTTCACGCTGGTGGCCATCAGTGTGTGGCGAATTGCCTGCCCCCATTACCTCCTCCAGACATTTGGGAGTCATATTTGACAATTGCCTATCTTTTAAGTCTCAAGTTCATTCCATCACTAAATCTAGTTTTTGGACTTTTAAAATTCTGAAGAAAATGTTTCCTTATTTGCAAAAGGAGCCTAGTATCACAGTGATCTTGGCACTTGTAATTAGATTACTGTAATGCTCTAATGCTTAATATTGACAATACCTTGCTTAGGAAACTCCAATTGATTCAAAATACAACTGCCTGTTTAACATTAGATCTTCCCCGCTCAGCTTCCACCAGCAGAAGTGTGAAGCAATTGCATTGGCTACCTGTCATAAAGTGCATTATTTTTAAAACTTTTTGTTTGACTCACAAGTCTTTGAGTGGATCTGAATAACTTTCCTAAGGCTACGTTTGTTTATGCTGAGCCGTCAGCTCAGATCAACAGGAGCCCATCTGGTCCATGTTCCTCACACTCATAAGGCCAGATGGGGGGATAAAGCATTTATTGTGGCTGCTGCCAAACATTGGAATTTGCTCCCATTGACGATTAGGAAGGAACATAATTTTTTGGCCTTTGGGAAGCAGCTAAAGACTTGACTCTTTCCTCAGTAGTTTGATGTTCTCCTTTTCTGTTTTCACTTAGACACTCTACCCTCTATTGCTTAGCGCTTCGATGCTATGGCCGGAATGCGCTTTATAAATACAAAACACAAATACACAAATTCATTTAAACTTTACACAGAAGCAAGGACTAAATGCAAGCTGAATCCAGCCAAGTTACCATGCACTGATGCATTCCAGGTCAGAGTGACAGAATGTGACAATCAATGGACAGCTTAATAACTTGCGTGAATAAATACCCACATCTGAAGTACAAGTTACCCACCAATATTTCCAAATATGGTAAACAGATCCTTCTTTGGAATAAATCAGTCCCCTTTTTGGCTAGTCAAGCTGGCCTCGTCAACACAAAAATCATGAGAAAGATATGAATCGAAAACTATTGTATAATGGCATAGTGCCCATGCAACACATATCCTTCCAGACTCAAGTACAGTGCTTAATTTGAGGCAATGGTTGCCAGAGGGGGGCTCAGGCACTTAGTTTTGAGGGCTGGTATTTATTTTTCTGCATCAGACAAAAACTGCAAGCAAAAGAGACATATGGGAAAGACGGAGGAAAGAAAGACAGAAAAGCATCACAAAGGGAGAAAGCAGAAAGCTGCAAGAGTGATCTGAAGGGGCAAGGAGTGGCTTTAAATGGACTAAAGAGGTCCGAAATCGCATTAGTATTATGCTGCCTCAGTATTCTCTCTTCGCACATTTAATTGCAACAGCCACGTGTTTCAGCTGAGAGCTTTGGACACCTGCACATTTTTATTTACAAATTAACCACTGCTCAAGTTTATACAGCACATGTGTGTATACCATGAAATGATATTGCGGTTGTTCAACATGACTCTCTGGTGCTTGTTGGTATGCAGATATCAACATGGACCTCAGGTGGACACGCATATCAGCCATATCCATGACGGCATGCCAAATCATCCTGTGTGGCTCATCCAGGCCTCATAGCTATCACGTAAATCAAGGCACATTAATAGGCTACTCTGTGTCATGTGTGTGTTTTATGTGACTTTCAGGGTGTTTTGACAGCCAACACACATGGATATCCAGGATGAGTAAAGTAAATTTAAGTATTAAAACATGGAGTAGCAGAAAAGGCTTATGCATTCATCCATTCTGACATCAACTCCCATCAAAGTCACCTATGCAACTTTGTGTACATAAACCATACATAGGCCCTCATTACAACATTGGCGGTAAATCCTGCTTACCGCCGTTCAGAAGACCGCCAACACACTGCTGTGGAGGCGGAATACCGCTACAGCTATTACGACCGACAGCCCGGAATTCGCCAAAATCCGGACACCCACACAAGCTCGCCACACCAAAGGTCAGTGATAACCAAACCTCCACTGTCACGGCAACAGGAATACGCCCACACTATCACAACCCACAAATCCACGCGGCGGTCTTTCAACCGTGGTAAACCATTGGCGGTACAGACCGCCGCACTCAAAATACACACACGTTTACAAAACACAACCACATTGGACAATTCGAAATACACACACCTGATACACACCTGATACACATCCATACACACCCAATCCAATATAAAACACCCACCCACAAACCCTTACGACCAAAATTGAGAAAGAAGCCCCGAGAGAGACACCACCAGAGACCACACTAGCATCCACAGGCACACAACACCATCATTCACACACATCCACGCACCTCAGACAACACACACAAACACATCCCCTCACACATCACAACCAACACCACCTCACACATCACCCACACCACATCATGGCACCTCAAAGACACCCCAGGTTCTCTGAGGAGGAGCTCAAGGTCATGTTGGAGGAAATCGTCCGGGTAGAGCCACAGCTATTCGGATCACAGGTGCAGCACACCTCCATAGCTAGGAAGATGGAGCTATGGCGCAGAATCGTAGACAGGGTCAATGCAGTGGGATAGCATCCAAGAACACGGGATGACATCAGGAAGAGGTGGAATGACCTATGGGGGAAGGTGCGTTCCGTGGTCTCAAGGCACCAGATTGCTGTACAGAGGACTGGCGGCAGACCCCCACCTCCTCCCCGACAACTAACAACATGGGAGGAGCAAGTCTTCACTATACTGCATCCTGAGGGCCTCGCAGGAGTAGCAGGAGGAATGGACTCTGGTAAGTCAAATCTTAACTATTACATCCCCGCCCTACCTGCATGCTATCACGTACCCCACCCTCACCCTCACCCCATCACTCCAACACCTCACAAATGTCCTACTATCATAACCCACCCATCCCAACACCAAGCCCTCCAAAGCATGGACACCCATCACCAAAGCATGTCCACTACAGATACCCACAGAGACCCCAAACCAAGTATCACACAATGTCCTAGACAAGAATGCAAGCACTGGAAAGGGTCACCCACCCATTGCACACAATGACACACACGGCTGCAATAATCATGCCTTTACACCCCTGCAGGACCCCTACCCAACTTCACCGGACAGGAGGTTCCAGACATGTCCACTCCCCCCACAGAAGAGGCCCACAGTGATGACAGCAGCTCTGTCCAACTGGATCAAGATGACCAGCCCGGCCCATCTGGGACCTTGGGACAGTTGGTTCCCCTGACACTGGCACATGCCACCACAGAGCCTCCCTCTCAGGAAACACCAGCACAGCACCCACCCAGTGGGCCCATCCCTCTGTCCCCAGGACACGTCAAGCAGCAGTGTGTCCACCACTACAGGGAACTCAGGCAAACCCACCACCCCAAGAAAATCAGGGACCTGGGGGCAGTGGCAGTGGGCACACGGTTCAGGGGACAGAGGAACAGGAAAACAGGGGAACTGGGAGGACTGCTGTGCGACAGGGGGAGGACAGGCCCAGGGAACCCACTCTCCACGAGGCCCTCTCCAACATCATGTGAGCTTACCATCATTCCCAGGAGACGATGGCAACGGTACTGGCCAAGTTTCAGGAGACCCAGCGGCTGCAGGAAGAACAGTATCTGGGGATCAGGGAGGAACTCAAGTCCATCAACACCACCCTGGTCACCATTGTAGGGGTGCTGAAGGACCTTGTCAACCCCAGGAGGGACACTGTGGCACAACAAAAGGGCCCCTGACACTAGCCTGGATAATGAACAGCCCACCACCTCCGCCGGCGCTAGTGGACAGGAGGCACTGCCACAGGACCACGACACCAGCACCCCACCCCCTGCAGATGGAGAACCACCCCGCAAACGGTCCCTGAGATCCAGGACAAAGACAGAGAACAATGCCAGGACCCCCGCCAGGAAATGATACCCTCCTGAATGTCATCCTTTTGTCCCACTTTGTCACCCTGTCCATCCATCAACTGACCTAGCTCCACTTCCCATGCCCCTTTGGAAAATGCACCTGTGAAACAAATAGACTGGACTCTGCCATGGACAATCCTCCACCATCACCCCTGCCCATTTTACAACCTCCTCCACTTATTTGCACTGAAATAAATACCCTTGAATCACAAAACAATCTGGAGTCAGTCTGTGCTTTCACAAATGTGTATTTGCAATAACTATGGAAAATAGCAATGTCGATTGTATTGTCAACATACCGATGTAACACAGCTCTAGTCCATGAGGTAATATAGCAGAGGTCACACAGTGGGACCGACATCTGTGAAATGGAAAGGCAAAGTGACAAGTCAGGGTCTATACACTGGGTGAAAGTGACAGACATATGATGGGTCTAACAATTGTATGAGATGTGTGAGGCAGTGACATCTTCTTACCCGTGTTTCTCTGGAAGGATTGCTGGATAACGTTGTTTCTGTTGTCAATATCCTCTTCTTCTGCCTCCTCTTCTTCACTGTCCACAGGCTCCACAGCTGCCACAAGACATCCTTCTGGACCATGCTCCTGCAGAAAAGGCACGTGTCATCGCAAAGCCGGGTTGTGCAGCATACAGCAGTTCACGATGATCTGGCACACCTTCTTTGGTGAGTAGTAGAGAGAACCACATGTCATATGGAGGTACCGGAACCTGGCCTTCAGGAGGCCGAAGGTCCTTTCACTCTCCTAGTTCACCCATGTGCCTCATTGTAGAGTTCCTCTGCCCTTGTCCTGGGATTTCTCACTGGGGTCCGTAGCCATGACAGGTTGGGGTACCCAGACCCACCTGCAAATGTCGAGGGACAATTGTGAGACACACACTAACCCGCAAGGACAACCCCGGACCCAGACAACTATTCACAGGGTATAGGCTCCTTGTCCTCACCTATTAGCCACACACGGTGCCTCTGGAGTTGCCCCATCACATAAGCGATGCTGCTATTCCTCAGAATGTAAGCGTCATGCACTGAGCCAGGAAATTTGGCATTCACATGGGAGATGTACTGGTCTGCTAAACACACCGTTTGCACATTCATTGAATGGTAGCTCTTCTGGTTTCTGTACACCTGCTCACTCCTGCGGGGGGTACCAAGGCCACATGTGTCCCATCAATGGCACCTATGATGTTGGGGATATGTCCCAGGGCATAAAAGTCACTTTTCACTGTAGGCAAATCCTCCACCTGAGGGAAAACGATGTAGCTGCGCATGTGTTTCAGCAGGGCAGACAACACTCTGGACAACACGTTTGAGAACATAGGCTCGGACATCCCTGATGCAATGGCCACTGTAGTTTGAAAAGACCCACTTGCCAGGATGTGGAATACTGACAGGACAGAGAGGGATTCCTGTGGGATGGCGGATTGCTGACATCAGGTCTGGCTCCAATTGGGCACACAGTTCCTGGATTGTTGCACAATCAAGTCTGTAGGTGACTATTACGTGTCTCTCTTCCATTGTCGACAGGTCCACCAGCGGTCTGTACAGCGAAGGATGCCGCCATCTCCTCACCTGCCCCAGTGGACATGCCCTATGGACGAGAACAGCGAGTCAGCCAACACTGAGGTATTGCCAAATGTCATTAGCAAACATTTGTAAATCCGCAATGTGCCTGTCACTGTGTGTATGCAAGGCCTAGATAGGTGTGACGCAGTTATTATTAATGCCATGTGGCCCCCTGCAATGGTGGCTGCCTGACCTGTAAGGTGGGACAAGGGGATTTGAGGTAACTGCGCTGGCGTTCTACACCGCCACGGTAGGCAGTCGAAGACCGCAGCGCAATCCTGCATTGGTTAACATTGGACCCTATGGGTCCCAGGAGCCAATGATGATGTACGCCAGAGGTAACGGTACGCACCGCCGCGGATGTGACCGCCATTTTCTGTCTGTTCACTCACTTGTAACCTGATCTTCGACAGGAGAGGACCTACACTGCAAGTGCTGCTGTGACCTCAGTCTGGAAGCGACGATGGCTCATGTGTCCGGGGAAAGGGCCCCTGCCTTCACTTCGGAGGAGTTGGAGAAGTTAGTGGATGAGGTCCTCCTTCAGTACACGCTACTCTACGGTCCTCCAGACAAACAGGTGAGTACACTGTGAGCATGCTGCATGGGCAATGCCTGTTTGGAGTGGTGTGGATTGAAGATAAATGGGGGGGGCTGAGGCCTGAATGTGCGGATGTTGAGTGTATGTGCGTCATGGCAAGGGTGGGAACGGGGGCCAATGACTGTGAAGGTCGGAACGGTTAAAGTTTTACCTATTCCCCTGTACTATTCCTGTAGGTCAGCACCCACCAGAAGAAGGATAATTGGCGTGCCATCGCCAAGGACATCCGGACCCTGGGGGTCCACCACAGACGGAGCACCCACTGCCGGAAAAGATGGGAGGACAGTCGCCGCTGGAGTAAGAAGACGGCAGAGGCCCAGCTGGGGATGGCCTCCCAACGTGGGATGGGTGCCCGTTGCACCATGACCCCCCCTTATGTTCCGGATCCTGGCGGTGGCTTATCCGTTGGATGGGCGCTTGAGGGCATCACAGCAGCCACAAGGGGGTGCGTACCATCAAATCCATCTGACTCTGCGCGCATTACGAGGTGTCTGAGTGGGGGAGGTGGGCAGTGGGTTACCCTAGGCCATGGCGAGCTTTGTAGGCAAGGACCCTTTGTGAGGCAGGGTATGCGGCACCCCAACCCCATCAGTGGTAAGAGCCATCTACACCTAGTCAGGCTCCTGTGACTTCCATGTTTGCAGCAATCGGGCATAGGCCTTGTACCCCATGGGCATGTGATTAATCTAGGAACTATAAGTGCATGGCATAGTGCAGAGGGCTGCTCTCTCTGTAGTGTCCGCCAACAGTAGTGGGATTGCTTGCACTGAACATGTCTTTCTTCTGTCTTCCCACCCCCTTTTTGTGGTCTCCCTGTTCTTGTGTGCAATAGCATCATCAGGCGGAGGAGCAGTGGCACCGGAGCAAGAGGGAGCTGCATCCCACTTGGCCCTGGAGGGCGAGACAATGGAGTCTTAAGCCACCAGTGGGATGGAGGGCGAGGGGAGCTCCACGGCGGGGACAGGAGGTGACATCAGCGACAGTGACTCCTCCTCTGATGGGAGCTCCCTTGCGGTGACAGGCCCCTCTGTGCCCCCCGCATCAACAGGTACAGCCGCCACCCCCCTCTACCAGCACCGCCCTCCCAGCAGCCCCTCAGCGTGTGTCCTGTGGCCGGTCACCCAGGAGGGTGGGCATCTCCTTCGCCCCAGGCACCTCAGGCCCTGCCCCAGTCAGCCCTGCTGCCCTCAGTGAGGAGGCTATTGACCTCCTGAGATACCTCACTGTTGGGCAATCTACCATTGAAAATGCCATCCAGAGTGTCGAGAGGCATTTGCAACAAACAAATGCATACCATGAGGGCATTCATTCTGGCCAGGCAGCCCAACAGAGAGCATTTCAGGCTCTGGCCTCAGCACTGATGGCAGCCATTGTCCCTGTGTCCAGCCTCCCCCCTCCAAACTCCTCCGCCCAGACCCAATCCCCTGTACCTCAGCCTATCCCAAGCACACCATCAGACCAGCATGCACACACCTCAACACACAAGGGTGGCTTTGGCAAACATAAGCCCCACACACCCCACAGGCACTCACACAAGCATCATACCCATGCACACATATCAACATCCACTGCATCCACTGTGTCCCCCTCCTCCACGTTTCCCTCCTCCCTCCCTGTCTCGTCTCCACTCACACCTGCATGCACTACATCTTCAG
Source organism: Pleurodeles waltl (assembly GCF_031143425.1). Lineage (NCBI taxonomy): Eukaryota > Metazoa > Chordata > Amphibia > Caudata > Salamandridae > Pleurodeles > Pleurodeles waltl. The sequence goes on along the minus strand of NC_090450.1, from coordinate 404,797,482 downwards.
CCACTACCTCCATCACCAGCACACCCATCAACACACACTGCTCACGTGCACTCACCACCCCCACTACCATTCACACATCCCCTGTGTCCTCCACCAGTGTGTCTGTGAGCCCTCCTCCCAAAGTACACAAATGCAGCCACACACCCACCCAACAGCCAGCCACCTCACAACAGCTTCCAGCCCATGCACCTTCACCCAAATTCAGCAAACGTACACCTCCCACAACCACTACCTCTTCCTCCGCTCCCAAACCCCCTCCATCTACCCGTCCCAGTGTGTCGAAAAAACTTTTCCTAGCTAATATTGACCTCTTCCCTACACCTCTCCCCCCCGTCCGTCCCCTAGGGCCAGGCTTTCCAGGTCCCAACCCAGCACCTCAGCCACCACATCACCGGGCACAGTGGTGCCAGCAACTGCGGGCTTTTGGAGTGCGCCAAGCATCAGGGCTGCCAGTGTGCCACGGAGCGAGGGCAAGGACATTGCGCCGCCTGCAAAAGTAAAAAAGTTACCCACATCCCGGAGGGAGAAGGCGATAACACCTGCCACCAAGGGCTCAGGCAAAACAAAAGGGGATAGTGGCAAGACACCTGCGCCACCATCCAAGGTGGGGAAGGGCCAGAAAATCAAGGGCAGGTCAGGAGAGGGCATGGTGGCACCAACAATGGGACCAGTGTCAGAACTTCTGTCCACGTTGACGCCAACCTGTACGGCGGACAAGACCGCCACCTGCACCGCCACAGGCACCGCCACCAGCACCGCGGTTACTGATCCCGCCACCAGCACTGCAGTCACTGAGCCCGCCACAGCACCGCTGCCACTGAGACCGCCACCAGCACCGCTACCACAGAGCCCGCCACCAGCACCGCCACCACAGAGCCTGCCACCAGCACTGCCGCAACAGAGTCCGCCGCCAGCACCGATGCCACAGAGTCAGCTGCCAGCACCGCTGCCACAGAGTCCGCTGCAAGCACCGCCGCTATTGACACCACCGCAAGCACCGCCAGTGACCCTGCGACATCCTGAGCCAGTGGCACCACTGCAGACATGGCTGCTATTCCCAGTGGTCAGTCGTCCGAGGCTGGTGGTCAGTTCCAGGAGCCTGGCCAGCTTCCATGTTGCACCACCTTCAGTGGAGTATCACATACACTACCTCTGTCCTTGGCAGGATGAAGCACTCTGGGCATAAAGCCCCCTCCAGAACCAGTGGAGAATGACATCCACTACCTCAGTCCTTGGCAGGATGACACACTCTGGGCACAAAGCCCCCTCCAGAACCAGTGGAGAAATACATCCACTACCTCAGTCCTTGGCTGGATGAAGGACTCTGGGCACAAAGCCCCCTCCAGAACCAGTGGAGAAAGGCATCCACCTGAGAGACTGTGGCTTTGCACTCCCCAGGATAAAGCAGTGGGCAAACCACCCACTGGAAAGACTTGAGAGACTGTGGCTTTGCACTCCCCAGGATAAAGCAGTGGGCAAACCACCCACTGGAAAGACTTGAGAGACTGTGGCTTTGCAGTCCCCAGGATAGAGCAGTGGGCAAACCACCCACTGTAAAGACTTGAGAGACTGTGGCTTTGCACTCCCCAGGATAGAGCAGTGGGCAAACCACCCACTGGAAAGACTTGAGAGACTGTGGCTTTGCACTCCCCAGGATACAGCAGTGGGCATGGAGCCCCCTCATGGAGCAGTGGCGTTGTGCACTCATCCGGCTGAGGTGCCCCCCTTCCCTTCCCCCTGAGGTGCCTGTTTCATTTCGATCTGATGCCCCTGCAGTGTTCTCTCCGTTTGAAGTCTGGTATCGAGTGTGGGCCTCGCCCATGCATTTTGGGCCCAGTGGTCCACAGACAGTAATTGGTGCACTATCCGGACTTGTGTAGTTGGTGTACATAATTGTATATACCGTATTTCGAGTTTTGACTACTGTTTTTTTCATGATTACAACTCATTTCCTTTTGTCCTTGTGTTCTTCTGGGGGAGTGGGGGGTTATAAATGTAATTGTGCAGCATTTATTTGTGTGTATGTTGTTGTGGGTGAGGGTGGGGGTGGGGGTTTTGCATTTTGCGTGTGTTTGTCACTCTCTTTTCCCTCCCCCTCCCCTGTGTTGTAGGTGCAGTACTCACTGTGGTCGTCGCCGCCGTCTTTGGTGCTCCTGATAGAAGAGCAGGAATACCATCGCAGGGAGTATTTGGAGTTCTGGCTCCATGGCGTCCTGGTTCCTCGTGGGGTGTGGAGTGGTGAGTGTTTTCCCTTCCAAGTCCTGTTTCCGCCGTGTTTTTGTTTGCGTTGGTTCCACCCCAGAAAAGGTGGCAGATTGGCCTCTCATAATAGTGTGGGCAGTACATTGTCTTCCGCCTCTCTGTTGGCGGTGACCGCCGCGCTGTTTGTTTCTACCGCCATGGCAGTCGGACTATTATAGTGGCTGTCAATGTTGCCAGTTTCCACCATGGTCGTAATTCCATTTTTTTTCCACCGGCCTGTTGGTGGTGTTACCACTGCTTTAACACCGACCGCCATTGTTGTAGTGAGGGACATAGTTTTGTTTGGCATGTACTTACCATGAGTGCTGCATGTTGCAGCTCACATGGTATATTGAAAGACAAGCATGTTTTTATAAAGATTCACCTCGTTATGCCTCTTCTAGGGAGGAATAAAGGTTTGGCCATGCACCAGGTTCATGTAAGCCTAAGAACCTGCGTCCGTATCAAACTCTTTAGGTCTTCATTGTGAACACGCACATGCCACACCTCCTTGATACCACTCAAGCTATGCTGTACTTCATGCTTCCTTGCCTTACCCAATGATCAATTTCACATTCTTTATTTGGCACAAAAGCTGATACTATAAAAGAACATAAAATATAACCAATAAATATAACTTTTAAAAGAAAAACAGTAAAATTTAGAAACACCCAGTGATCACAACGTCACGCACTGCTATGCAGACTTGCTTTGCATTGCACAAACAGTATGCGTGAGAGTCCTGTGCACTACAACATTCAAGAAAAGAAGTTTTCTCTGGGGCTGGATCCTTCCATATGAACAGCATAATGTCAAGAAATGTAGAAAATTACTACTTTAATCACCTACCATTTTGTGTCAGCATTGCACCACTGTTGTTACGCATCCATTAGTGAAAAATTCCAAACTCAGTCCAAAAGCCAAGGAAGGGGCAATTTGACACCCCTTGTGTGTGTCTAAAATAAATGTATACAAATCTGGTCCAGTGATGCAATGGATTACATCTCATTCAGGATTGTGTTCCATGTGGGTAACGTCTGTTATCATGCACTAGCCATGGATTTCAGGCAATAACTGATTAGACAAGGTATGTTACCCAGCGATTGAAATTTTACCAACACACCACGGAGGATGGTGTGACAATGAGAGAAATATGTCTGTGACATTGTCATTGACTATTTCCATGTGTGCGGTATTATGCAGGGCACATAGGTAAAAGGAAACAACTTCTGCAAGCAAGGGTGCCTGCGCTGGTGCTAGACTGCCTGCACTGCATCAGTGCAAGGAGACCCAACCAAACTGCTATCCCTTCATGTTCTTGGTGGATTTCTGACCTCTCCATACCACAAAATGCAGTGCATCAACTTGCCCTGCTTCATTGCATAGCATCAATGATTAGTCTGCAAGCGGATCTATGATAGCCCATAAAATGGCAGTTGAGTGTGGCATTCACAGGGCAACATGGAGCTGTTCTGAAAAAATGCTCCATGTAACACGTCAGTGTGCAGACACCAGGGCAATGCAACTGTGCACCAAATCGGCCTTAGTGCATAATTTAAATTGGGTGCATTTTCAGAGTTAGTGAAGGATGCACCTCTTGTAAACTGTGTTGCTAACCATAAAGAAGAAATGTCAATTATAGGTAGTGGCTCACCAGTCATGCAATTAGTCATACATATGTGCACTCTCAACATGCAAATGTGACACATTCATGTACCCCAAGCATATCCCCTCCAATAGTCCTACGAAATACACTGATCTATGTAATTGTTTACATGCATTTCAACACACAATACACTTTAAAAAACACATTTACACCACTGTGTTAAAAAAATAAACACATTCATGTAATGCATGAATTTTTGCAATCATTGCATCAGGTGGATGTGATGCATCCCAGCCAATGTGTCAAAATTACCTCATGGCGCCTTGTCCATTGTAAGTGTCAAAAAAATAAGGCATTCGCTGAAAACATGACGCATTTGCCCAGGAAATTAAGCAATGGATCTGACATGCTGAAAACCAGGAGCTGTGAAGTTACTTTCACTTTGCCTAACAGTCTTTCTGCCTGTGCTTGGTAAGGGGTACATTTTGCCTGTTCCGGAGAGTGTCTTGGTGGCTTTTTTGCAATTGGTGTAGTGTGTGCAGTCCCTGTAGGATTTTCTAAAGTTTCATTTGTGCTTTGTATTTGGTTATGTTATTGTTTTGTGCTGTGTATTGTCTGATGTCTGTCTTTTGGGGTTTTAATTTTCTTAGGGGTAGTTGTGTTTTTTAAATTTTTTTAGGATTTTTTAGGGTCAGATTGTTGTTGGGGAGGTTCACGTCTTTGGGAGGAAGGACGCAAAACATGAATGTCCAGGAGTAAGGAGGCTTCCAGTGGCTCATAACCCATTATCTGTTAAACATGATAGCCAGTGATGGACGAGGGATCTAAGGATACTCCACGCAGGAGCGAAAGGCCAAGTAGGAGAAAGCGCAGTAACATATGACTTGCATTTAGAACATTGAGCAGACAGTCCACCAACTCAAACATCACTGGGCGGATGTGGTCAGCTGGGAGGGTGACCTCCTGAGCTACATTGGAGTCCTAGTTGCTGGAGAAGTTGGTGAGTACACATATTCTGTGAGTACTTCCCTGTATCTCATTTGCCTATAGATGATTGGTGTTCATAGTTTCTGTGGCTCGCATATGTGTTTGCGCAAAAAGGTCATGCCCCCACAAAACTATGTTTAAAAAATGAAGCATGCCACAGAGGCACTAAAACATTGGACTGTAATTAGCCCACACTGACCAGTGACCCTATTATACATAGTGTTCACTTTCTTTGTTTGCACCACAGTGCACATGGAAACAAGTGTTCTGTGCACAATCAGATAAAATGTGCACCATTCCAAGGAATGGCCTGCACCCATGGCAGCCACAAACTTGTGCTCTGCCCTGAAAGCAGCGCTCTTACCTGAAAAATGGAGCATGTTTAAAGCAGCAGCTCTGCATTTCACTGTGCATACTCCAAGCTGCCTGCACTTTTAAGGATGATTAGCGACCCCCTTGTAGGTGGTGCAGTTAACTACTTAACCTGCCCATAAGGGGATGTCTGGGGGGTCCAGAATACACCCTTTCTCCCCTCCAAAGGGCTGCCATCAGAAAGCACACTGACAGTGCGCCCAATTTTAGGGGATGCACTGTCAGTCCACCTCCAGAACACCTTATTTGCCTCTGTGCCTGCATCTAATGTACGGCACAAACACAGAGGCAAAGGGATTCCCTTATTTGCATGTGGCCATGCTTCCATGCAAATGCTTTGGCAGTAGCGCTAGTGCTATATGTGCTCCATTGTTATGTGTGTCACAGACAGGCCTGCACAAGTGTATGTGGCCCTTTTGGTAATATGAAAGAGTCAGAGGGAAGCATAAAGCAGCAGCACATGCCAGTAACACCCCTGGGCCACTTCTCTGATAACGACCCAGGTAGTGCAGGGCAGCTCCAGAGTTGCTTCTTGCACCACACACATTTGGCAGGTACTGTTGTAATCGGGCATTACAGAACATCAGTGACACACAGAGGTTTCAGCAAAACTCTTTGGGAGCGCAGTTCACAAGTTATAGTGCAAGGCAGTTCAACAAGGCTTCTGGCTGTGCTGATCAGCATCAAAATGAAAGTACGGGATTGGTCTGAAGCTATTAAATATGGGACATTACTGCTTTATACCTGCCCTTAGCAAACACAAGCACTCTTGCCCCATGGTGCAGGTCTGTCTGCATTGTTGACACAATTGTTTTTGCACTGGAATAGACACCTTCCTACACAAAGGAATTCAGTGGAGGTGTTTGCCATTTTTAATGTGTGCAGTGTAATGCAGCACAAAGAAAATACTGAAAACCACAAAGATAATTGAAGATGATCTTCTTTGTCATGCCTCCCCTGGGTAGGCACACGGTAATGAGGCCTTCCATGCTTTACATAGTTTGGCAATTTTTTTAAGGTATAAAAACAAATTTTTCTTGTTTGGGACAGCAATTGCAATCGTAAAGGAATGCCTCCTTGATGTAGAGTATGGCTACGCTGTGCTTTGCACTGCCTTGCTCCATACTTCTGGTTGCATGCCAAGCCATGCAGGGCAACTTTCCATGGCCTCATAGAAATGATTGAGAGGGCAGAGCTACTGGAGTGGTCCCTATAAATTTCACTTCAGTTGCTCATGCTACTTGTAAATGAGGCCCGATGTATATTACAGGGGGTCCCAATCACATGTACCTTTACCTAAGTGTATGTCAGGCTGAATTAAACACATCTAAATATATCTTATCCATGTTGGTGTTTAATTTTCAAAATATTATCTTTGGGGCTGCACAGGACATTTATGGACAATGTCTGGTACTATACAGGACTGGCAGGTACTGATCTGAGCTAAATTAAGGAACAAGGTTGCCTACTGTGTGATGTATATAGCGTAGTCATGAACCTGTAAAGATATGAGTAAAGACGGATATTGCAATACTGTGCAGAGTGTTGTATGTGTGTTCTTTAGGTGCACAGAGCCATGAAAGCCAGCCACCCTTGTGACATTTTTTAGTTGTGAGTTATTTGAACTGGTTCCACAATCTGGCCACCACATGCATGTTTTGGCTCAACATATGTGAATGCACTTCAGCCGTCCTTACCGATGTGTATCATTATGGTATGTCAACTGTGTAATTTGTTTCATTATAGCCTGAAGAGTTACCTAACCAATTGCTACGCATATGTACTGTGCTTCACTTGCCCACAATGAGTTCTACATTCACAGTACAATTTGTCATGCTATGTCTTGTATGTGGACCAGACCCATACACAGTCGGTGAGGTGGAGAGCGTCAATGATCCAGATATTACCAGTGAGTGTCATGCTGAATGCTTATAGCATAGTGCAAGGATTGTGTGTGATGCAGGATGCTGTGTGCAAAGATAGTTCAGAAAGCTAGATTTGAACTGTAGCATGTGTAGTTGCATCTGACAAACGTTAAGGTGAATATATTGACATTCTCTAATGGACCACATGATAGATGGGCTGACAGAGAGCCATGACCAAAATGCCATAGTCTGTGAAAATATGTAGTAGTGCATTTATACAGTAGGTTAACATGGATGGTCATGGTAAACCTTCCAAATGCATATCAGATGCACAATTCTACTGTGGTTGCTCACATTGCATTCTCTGTCCAATTTGTATGGCTAGCCCACACAAGAGTGGAGGGATCACATAACAATAAAGACATAAATACCATGGGTTATATTTAAAAATAAAGGACATGAAAAGCCAGGCAGGGTGGTTTTACATTGGCTTGTAAATATAGCCCTGCTGTGTGTGCCACAGGACCACCACTAAAAGTGACATTCTGATGGGATGGGGGGGGCTTGTAAATAAGCCCCTAAGTGTAGCAAGCCCAGGTGTTACCATTCTACATGTTGTAATGCATTTGAAGGCCTATTTCATGTTGTCTAATGCCCCATACTGTATGGTGGCTACATACACATACCTTTGCCCTATCTTTTTTAACAGAAATGCCAATGTGTGTTTGACCAAAGGGATGTTTGCACAGCATAGTCATCCAACATGCCATTGCCCAATTCACCTTCAGATTGTGCTGCATAAAGTAGTCTTCAAAATTTGTCACAAACAGGATCACACTTTGGACAGCAATTGCTATTTACATCACAAGCTACCTGGGCAGCTGAGATATGAGTGTTAATGCACACACCCATCACATCGATGTGCAGATGTGCAGCAAGGTGACATTAATCTCTGACACATAGGAATAGACGCTAGTCTGTGTAAAAGAAAACATGCTATTATATTAACTGCATGTTCTGAGCCGTGGCATGGTCATCCATGGATTTAAATAAGTTCATATAGGAGAAATTTCATTAATCTCTGTATGATGTGAGTTAGCTATGCACCCTCTACTCTTAGATCTCATACCTGGCCCATGTTAGGTCTAGGTAGCAATGTTTAACCGGTTTTCGCCCCTTAGGCGCTCCCCCTTGCCGCTTCCCCTGCTGCTGCCTCCCTGCGGCCCGCCCCCCTCATGCCCCCATTCGCCGCTCCCTCCCGCCTCCCACCTCCCAGCTGCTCCTCCCTCCCCCCTCCCTTCTTAATGGCTGGCGCTGCATGTCGCGGGTGAGCGACCTCTGACCTGTTTTTGGTCTAGAGCTCGCCCCCCACGTCCGCAGCACCACCTTGCTGTCTCGTGCCCCTGACCCCCGCCCATGCTGCTGCAAGCGTGTTCGAGGCCCTCCTCCACCCGCAGGCATCCTCCTGCGCCTCATCCCTGGTGTCTAGTGGGCTCTGGTAAGCTTCGCTAGACCCGTGTGCTATCTGCCGCTTTTCACCGTATCTGTAAGTGTTTTTCAACTTTTCAGCGCCTTGCCTCCTTGCGCTCTTGCCCCCATTTGTGCCCCTTCTGATTGCTGTATTCTGATTGTATTTTGTGCCATTTACCGTATTTTGTGACTGTTTTTGACTTGTGCCTTATTTTTGTCATTTTGTGCCTTGTTTAACCTGGTTTTCGCCCCTTAGGCGCTCCCCCTTGCCGCTTCCCCTGCCGCTGCCTCCCTGCGGCCCGCCCCCATTCGCCGCTCCCTCCCACCTCCCGTCTCCCAGCTGCTCCTCCCTCCCCCTCCCTTCTTAATGGCTGGCGCTGCACGTCGCGGGTGAGCGACCTCTGACCTGTTTTTGGTCTAGAGCTCGCCCCCCACGTCCGCAGCACCACCTTGCTGTCTCGTGCCCCTGACCCCCGCCCATGCTGCTGCAAGCGTGTTCGAGGCCCTCCTCCACCCGCAGGCATCCTCCTGCGCCTCATCCCTGGTGTCTAGTGGGCTCTGGTAAGCTTCGCTAGACCCGTGTGCTATCTGCCGCTTTTCACCGTATCTGTAAGTGTTTTTCAACTTTTCAGCGCCTTGCCTCCTTGCGCTCTTGCCCCCATTTGTGCCCCTTCTGATTGCTGTATTCTGATTGTATTTTGTGCCATTTACCGTATTTTGTGACTGTTTTTGACTTGTGCCTTATTTTTGTCATTTTGTGCCTTGTTTAACCTGGTTTTCGCCCCTTAGGCGCTCCCCCTTGCCGCTTCCCCTGCCGCTGCCTCCCTGCGGCCCGCCCCCATTCGCCGCTCCCTCCCACCTCCCGCCTCCCAGCTGCTCCTCCCTCCCTTCTTAATGGCTGGCGCTGCGTGTCGCAGGTGAGTGACCTCTGACCTGTTTTTGGTCTAGAGATCGATCCCCACGTCCGCAGCACCACCTTGCTGTCTCGTGCCCCTGACCCCCGCCCACGCTGCTGCTAGCGTGTTCGAGGCCCTCCTCTATCCGCAGGCATCCTCCTGCGCCTCATCCCTGGTGTCTAGTGGGCTCTGGTAAGCTTCGCTAGACCCGTGTGCTATCTGCCGCTTTTCGCCGTATCTGTAAGTGTTTTTCTACTTTTCAGCACCTTGCCTCCTTGCGCTCTTGCCCCCATTTGTGCCCCTTCTGATTGCTGTATTCCGATTGTATTTTGTGCCATTTACCGTATTTTGTGACTGTTTTTGACCTGTGCCTTATTTGTGTCATTTTGTGCCTTGTTTAACCTGGTTTTCGCCCTTAGGCGCTCCCCCTTGCCGCTTCCCCTGCCGCTACCTCCCTGCGGCCCGCCCCCATTCGCCGCTCCCTCCCACCTCCCGCCTCCCAGCTGCTCCTCCCTCCCTTCTTAATGGCTGGCGCTGCGTGTCGCAGGTGAGTGACCTCTGACCTGTTTTTGGTCTAGAGATCGATCCCCACGTCCGCAGCACCACCTTGCTGCCTCGTGCCCCTGACCCCCGCCCACGCTGCTGCTAGCGTGTTCGAGGCCCTCCTCTATCCGCAGGCATCCTCCTGCGCCTCATCCCTGGTGTCTAGTGGGCTCTGGTAAGCTTCGCTAGACCCGTGTGCTATCTGCCGCTTTTCGCCGTATCTGTAAGTGTTTTTCTACTTTTCAGCACCTTGCCTCCTTGCGCTCTTGCCCCCATTTGTGCCCCTTCTGATTGCTGTATTCCGATTGTATTTTGTGCCATTTACCGTATTTTGTGACTGTTTTTGACCTGTGCCTTATTTTTGTCATTTTGTGCCTTGTTTAACCTGGTTTTCGCCCCTTAGGCGCTCCCCCTTGCCGCTTCCCCTGCCGCTGCCTCCCTGCGGCCCGCCCCCATTCGCCGCTCCCTCCCACCTCCCGCCTCCCAGCTGCTCCTCCCTCCCCCTCCCTTCTTAATGGCTGGCGCTGCACGTCGCGGGTGAGCGACCTCTGACCTGTTTTTGGTCTAGAGCTCGCCCCCCACGTCCGCAGCACCACCTTGCTGTCTCGTGCCCCTGACCCCCGCCCATGCTGCTGCAAGCGTGTTCGAGGCCCTCCTCCACCCGCAGGCATCCTCCTGCGCCTCATCCCTGGTGTCTAGTGGGCTCTGGTAAGCTTCGCTAGACCCGTGTGCTATCTGCCGCTTTTCACCGTATCTGTAAGTGTTTTTCAACTTTTCAGCGCCTTGCCTCCTTGCGCTCTTGCCCCCATTTGTGCCCCTTCTGATTGCTGTATTCTGATTGTATTTTGTGCCATTTACCGTATTTTGTGACTGTTTTTGACTTGTGCCTTATTTTTGTCATTTTGTGCCTTGTTTAACCTGGTTTTCGCCCCTTAGGCGCTCCCCCTTGCCGCTTCCCCTGCCGCTGCCTCCCTGCGGCCCGCCCCCATTCGCCGCTCCCTCCCACCTCCCGCCTCCCAGCTGCTCCTCCCTCCCTTCTTAATGGCTGGCGCTGCGTGTCGCAGGTGAGTGACCTCTGACCTGTTTTTGGTCTAGAGATCGATCCCCACGTCCGCAGCACCACCTTGCTGTCTCGTGCCCCTGACCCCCGCCCACGCTGCTGCTAGCGTGTTCGAGGCCCTCCTCTATCCGCAGGCATCCTCCTGCGCCTCATCCCTGGTGTCTAGTGGGCTCTGGTAAGCTTCGCTAGACCCGTGTGCTATCTGCCGCTTTTCGCCGTATCTGTAAGTGTTTTTCTACTTTTCAGCACCTTGCCTCCTTGCGCTCTTGCCCCCATTTGTGCCCCTTCTGATTGCTGTATTCCGATTGTATTTTGTGCCATTTACCGTATTGTGTGACTGTTTTTGACCTGTGCCTTATTTTTGTCATTTTGTGCCTTGTTTAACCTGGTTTTCGCCCCTTAGGCGCTCCCCCTTGCCGCTTCCCCTGCCGCTGCCTCCCTGCGGCCCGCCCCCATTCGCCGCTCCCTCCCACCTCCCGCCTCCCAGCTGCTCCTCCCTCCCCCCTCCATTATTAATGGCTGGCGCTGCGCGTCGCGGGTGAGCGACCTCTTACCTGTTTTTGGTCTGGAGCTCGCCCCCCACGTCCGCAGCACCACCTTGCTGTCTCGTGCCCCTGACCCCCACCCACGCTGCTGCTAGCGTGTTCGAGGCCCTCCTCCACCCGCAGGCATCCTCCTGCGCCTCATCCCTGGTGTCTAGTGGGCTCTGGTAAGCTTCGCTAGACCCGTGTGCTATCTGCCGCTTTTCGCCGTATCTGTAAGTGTTTTTCTACTTTTCAGCGCCTTGTCTCCTTGCGCTCTTGCCCCCATTTGTGCCCCTTCTGATTGCTGTATTCCGATTGTATTTTGTGCCATTAACCGTATTTTGTGACTGTTTTTGACTTGTGCCTTATTTTTGTCATTTTGTGCCTTGTTTAACCTGGTTTTCACCCCTTAGGCACTCCCCCTTGCCGCTTCCCCTGCTGCTGCCTCCCTGCGGCCCCGCCCCCCTTGTGCCCCCATTCGCCGCTCCCTCCCGCCTCCCAGCTGCTCCTCCCTCTCCCCTCCCTTCTTAATGGCTGGCGCTGCGCGTACGCGCCACTGGCGCGTCGGAGGCGCGCCAGAGGCAAGCCCGTCTGCGCCCGTCCGCGCCTGGACCACGCCCAGCGCCACCCCCCCTGGCCCGCACGCCCCCGCACCACCAGCCTTCGCTACTCGGCCAGCGAACTCCTCGCCCTTAACCCTGGCTCCTCCTCAGCCTGCTTCCAGGCCACTCCGAAGCACACCAAAGGACCTTTCTCCTGCCGCACCTGCACCTTCACCTGTAACAGAACAAGGAAGCCTGCAACAACCATCACCAACCACCTCCACTGCATCCTCATCAACACACGCTCCGCACGAAAGCACGCCATCGAGCTCTGGGACCTGCTCGACACCACTGCCCCAGACGTAGCCTTCCTGACCGAAACCTGGTGGAACGACTCCTCGGCTCCAGACATCGCCATCGCCATCCCTGACGGCTACAAGATCACCAGAAGAGATCGCACCAACGGAATCGGTGGAGGAATAGCCATCGTCCACAAATCCACCCTCAAGATCCACACCCACACGGACGACACCCTCAAGACAGCTGAACACCTTCACTTCCAGATCCACACGTACCACAACACTACCCTCAGAGGAACTCTCATATACCGACCTCCAGGACCAAGAGCCCCCTTCAGTGACACCATTTCCAACCTCGCAAGCACCCACGCCCTCGCCTCAACGGACTACATCCTCCTTGGAGACCTCAATTTCCACCTGGAGAACAACAACGACGCCAACACCGCATCACTGACCGCCAACCTCTCCAACCTCGGACTCAGACAACTGGTCAACACACCCACCCACATCGCCGGTCACACCCTAGACCCACTCTTCACTGCAAGCAACCACATCTCCTTCAGCCACACCACCGAACTCCACTGGACCGACCACCACTGCGTCCACTTCACTTTCAAGAAAAACACCGAACACCACCGCACCCCACTACCACCGCACCGCCGCTGGGGCAAAGTCACCGAGGACCAACTAACCAGCACCCTCGCCAAGAACCCACCGACCGATCCTACCGACCCGGACTCCGCCGCCATCAACCTCCAACAGTGGATCCTCAACTGCGCCAACACCCTCGCACCACTCAAGAGGCCCACCGTCAACCAAGAAAAGAAAAAAGCAGCCTGGTTCACAGACGAACTGATCACCTCCAAACGCACCTGCCAGAAACTTAAGAAAAAATGGCTTTTCGAGCGCACACCCGACAGCCTGGCAACCCACAAGGAAGCCACCCGCAAGCACCACCAACTTATCCGACTCGCCAAACGCTCCCACACAGAACGCCTAAACAACAACGCACACGACAGCAAGGAGCTCTTCTGCATCGTGAAGGAGCTCTCCAACCTCAGCGCCAACATCAACGACGTCCCACCATCCCAGAAACTCTGCGATGCACTCTGCACCTTCTTCTACCAGAAAATCGCCGCCATCCACGACAGCCTCAACACCACACCTCCGCCAGACCCCACCCCAGACAACTCCTCCTACGCCGACCGCCTCACCACCTGGACCCACGTAGATGACGCCGAAACCCGAAAGACCATGAACTCCATCCACTCAGGATCCCCCTCAGACCCCTGCCCTCACCACGTCTACAACAAAGCCGACTCCACCATCGCCCCCCAACTTCGTAAGATCATCAACCTATCCTTCGATACTGCGACCTTTCCGGACAGCTGGAAGCACGCCGATATCCAAGCCCTCCTCAAGAAACCCAAGGCTGACCTCAACGACCTCAAAAACTTCCGCCCGATCTCCCTCCTCCCCTCCCCAGCGAAGGTCATCGAGAAGATCGTCAACGCCCAGCTCACCCACTACCTCGAAGACAACTCCATCCTAGACCCCTCCCAATCCGGATTCAGATGCAATCACAGCACCGAGACTGCACTCCTCGCCGCCACAGATGACATCAGTCAGCAAATGGACAACGGCGAAACTTCAGCCCTCATCCTCCTAGACCTATCCGCTGCCTTCGATACGGTCTGCCACCGCACCCTACTAACTCGTCTCCACGAAGCCGGAATACAAGACAAAGCCCTCAACTGGATCTCCTCTTTCCTCTCCGGCAGAACCCAGAGAGTCCGACTCTCACCCTTCCGCTCCGAAGCCACCAACCTCATCTGCGGCGTCCCCCAAGGCTCCTCGCTAAGCCCAATGCTGTTCAACATCTACATGGCACCCCTCGCACAACTGGCCCGTCAGCACAACCTCAGCATCCTCTCCTACGCCGACGACACCCAGCTCATCCTCTCCTTACTAAAGATCCACACACCGCCAAAGCCAACCTCCACAAGGGATTGAAATCCATCGCTGAGTGGATGAGAAACAGCAGCCTGAAATTAAACTCCAATAAGACGGAAGTCCTCATCCCGCTATTGACACCACCGCAAGCACCGCCAGTGACCCTGCGACATCCTGAGCCAGTGGCACCACTGCAGACATGGCTGCTATTCCCAGTGGTCAGTCGTCCGAGGCTGGTGGTCAGTTCCAGGAGCCTGGCCAGCTTCCATGTTGCACCACCTTCAGTGGAGTATCACATACACTACCTCTGTCCTTGGCAGGATGAAGCACTCTGGGCATAAAGCCCCCTCCAGAACCAGTGGAGAATGACATCCACTACCTCAGTCCTTGGCAGGATGACACACTCTGGGCACAAAGCCCCCTCCAGAACCAGTGGAGAAATACATCCACTACCTCAGTCCTTGGCTGGATGAAGGACTCTGGGCACAAAGCCCCCTCCAGAACCAGTGGAGAAAGGCATCCACCTGAGAGACTGTGGCTTTGCACTCCCCAGGATAAAGCAGTGGGCAAACCACCCACTGGAAAGACTTGAGAGACTGTGGCTTTGCACTCCCCAGGATAAAGCAGTGGGCAAACCACCCACTGGAAAGACTTGAGAGACTGTGGCTTTGCAGTCCCCAGGATAGAGCAGTGGGCAAACCACCCACTGTAAAGACTTGAGAGACTGTGGCTTTGCACTCCCCAGGATAGAGCAGTGGGCAAACCACCCACTGGAAAGACTTGAGAGACTGTGGCTTTGCACTCCCCAGGATACAGCAGTGGGCATGGAGCCCCCTCATGGAGCAGTGGCGTTGTGCACTCATCCGGCTGAGGTGCCCCCCTTCCCTTCCCCCTGAGGTGCCTGTTTCATTTCGATCTGATGCCCCTGCAGTGTTCTCTCCGTTTGAAGTCTGGTATCGAGTGTGGGCCTCGCCCATGCATTTTGGGCCCAGTGGTCCACAGACAGTAATTGGTGCACTATCCGGACTTGTGTAGTTGGTGTACATAATTGTATATACCGTATTTCGAGTTTTGACTACTGTTTTTTTCATGATTACAACTCATTTCCTTTTGTCCTTGTGTTCTTCTGGGGGAGTGGGGGGTTATAAATGTAATTGTGCAGCATTTATTTGTGTGTATGTTGTTGTGGGTGAGGGTGGGGGTGGGGGTTTTGCATTTTGCGTGTGTTTGTCACTCTCTTTTCCCTCCCCCTCCCCTGTGTTGTAGGTGCAGTACTCACCGTGGTCGTCGCCGCCGTCTTTGGTGCTCCTGATAGAAGAGCAGGAATACCATCGCAGGGAGTATTTGGAGTTCTGGCTCCATGGCGTCCTGGTTCCTCGTGGGGTGTGGAGTGGTGAGTGTTTTCCCTTCCAAGTCCTGTTTCCGCCGTGTTTTTGTTTGCGTTGGTTCCACCCCAGAAAAGGTGGCAGATTGGCCTCTCATAATAGTGTGGGCAGTACATTGTCTTCCGCCTCTCTGTTGGCGGTGACCGCCGCGCTGTTTGTTTCTACCGCCATGGCAGTCGGACTATTATAGTGGCTGTCAATGTTGCCAGATTCCACCATGGTCGTAATTCCATTTTTTTTCCACCGGCCTGTTGGTGGTGTTACCACTGCTTTAACACCGACCGCCATTGTTGTAGTGAGGGACATAGTTTTGTTTGGCATGTACTTACCATGAGTGCTGCATGTTGCAGCTCACATGGTATATTGAAAGACAAGCATGTTTTTATAAAGATTCACCTCGTTATGCCTCTTCTAGGGAGGAATAAAGGTTTGGCCATGCACCAGGTTCATGTAAGCCTAAGAACCTGCGTCCGTATCAAACTCTTTAGGTCTTCATTGTGAACACGCACATGCCACACCTCCTTGATACCACTCAAGCTATGCTGTACTTCATGCTTCCTTGCCTTACCCAATGATCAATTTCACATTCTTTATTTGGCACAAAAGCTGATACTATAAAAGAACATAAAATATAACCAATAAATATAACTTTTAAGAGAAAAACAGTAAAATTTAGAAACACCCAGTGATCACAACGTCACGCACTGCTATGCAGACTTGCTTTGCATTGCACAAACAGTATGCGTGAGAGTCCTGTGCACTACAACATTCAAGAAAAGAAGTTTTCTCTGGGGCTGGATCCTTCCATATGAACAGCATAATGTCAAGAAATGTAGAAAATTACTACTTTAATCACCTACCATTTTGTGTCAGCATTGCACCACTGTTGTTACGCATCCATTAGTGAAAAATTCCAAACTCAGTCCAAAAGCCAAGGAAGGGGCAATTTGACACCCCTTGTGTGTGTCTAAAATAAATTTATACAAATCTGGTCCAGTGATGCAATGGATTACATCTCATTCAGGATTGTGTTCCATGTGGGTAACGTCTGTTATCATGCACTAGCCATGGATTTCAGGCAATAACTGATTAGACAAGGTATGTTACCCAGCGATTGAAATTTTACCAACACACCACGGAGGATGGTGTGACAATGAGAGAAATATGTCTGTGACATTGTCATTGACTATTTCCATGTGTGCGGTATTATGCAGGGCACATAGGTAAAAGGAAACAACTTCTGCAAGCAAGGGTGCCTGCGCTGGTGCTAGACTGCCTGCACTGCATCAGTGCAAGGAGACCCAACCAAACTGCTATCCCTTCATGTTCTTGGTGGATTTCTGACCTCTCCATACCACAAAATGCAGTGCATCAACTTGCCCTGCTTCATTGCATAGCATCAATGATTAGTCTGCAAGCGGATCTATGATAGCCCATAAAATGGCTGTTCTGAAAAAATGCTCCATGTAACACGTCAGTGTGCAGACACCAGGGCAATGCAACTGTGCACCAAATCGGCCTTAGTGCATAATTTAAATTGGGTGCATTTTCAGAGTTAGTGAAGGATGCACCTCTTGTAAACTGTGTTGCTAACCATAAAGAAGAAATGTCAATTATAGGTAGTGGCTCACCAGTCATGCAATTAGTCATACATATGTGCACTCTCAACATGCAAATGTGACACATTCATGTACCCCAAGCATATCCCCTCCAATAGTCCTACGAAATACACTGATCTATGTAATTGTTTACATGCATTTCAACACACAATACACTTTAAAAAACACATTTGCACCACTGTGTTAAAAAAATAAACACATTCATGTAATGCATGAATTTTTGCAATCATTGCATCAGGTGGATGTGATGCATCCCAGCCAATGTGTCAAAATTACCTCATGGCGCCTTGTCCATTGTAAGTGTCAAAAAAATAAGGCATTCGCTGAAAACATGACGCATTTGCCCAGGAAATTAAGCAATGGATCTGACATGCTGAAAACCAGGAGCTGTGAAGTTACTTTCACTTTGCCTAACAGTCTTTCTGCCTGTGCTTGGTAAGGGGTACATTTTGCCTGTTCCAGAGAGTGTCTTGGTGGCTTTTTTGCAATTGTTGTAGTGTGTGCAGTCCCTGTAGGATTTTCTAAAGTTTCATTTGTGCTTTGTATTTGGTTATGTTATTGTTTTGTGCTGTGTATTGTCTGATGTCTGTCTTTTGGGGTTTTAATTTTCTTAGGGGTAGTTGTGTTTTTTAAATTTTTTTAGGATTTTTTAGGGTCAGATTGTTGTTGGGGAGGTTCACGTCTTTGGGAGGAAGGACGCAAAACATGAATGTCCAGGAGTAAGGAGGCTTCCAGTGGCTCATAACCCATTATCTGTTAAACATGATAGCCAGTGATGGACGAGGGATCTAAGGATACTCCACGCAGGAGCGAAAGGCCAAGTAGGAGAAAGCGCAGTAACATATGACTTGCATTTAGAACATTGAGCAGACAGTCCACCAACTCAAACATCACTGGGCGGATGTGGTCAGCTGGGAGGGTGACCTCCTGAGCTACATTGGACTCCTAGTTGCTGGAGAAGTTGGTGAGTACACATATTCTGTGAGTACTTCCCTGTATCTCATTTGCCTATAGATGATTGGTGTTCATAGTTTCTGTGGCTCGCATATGTGTTTGCGCAAAAAGGTCATGCCCCCACAAAACTATGTTTAAAAAATGAAGCATGCCACAGAGGCACTAAAACATTGGACTGTAATTAGCCCACACTGACCAGTGACCCTATTATACATAGTGTTCACTTTCTTTGTTTGCACCACAGTGCACATGGAAACAAGTGTTCTGTGCACAATCAGATAAAATGTGCACCATTCCAAGGAATGGCCTGCACCCATGGCAGCCACAAACTTGTGCTCTGCCCTGAAAGCAGCGCTCTTACCTGAAAAATGGAGCATGTTTAAAGCAGCAGCTCTGCATTTCACTGTGCATACTCCAAGCTGCCTGCATTTTTAAGGATGATTAGCGACCCCCTTGTAGGTGGTGCAGTTAACTACTTAACCTGCCCATAAGGGGATGTCTGGGGGGTCCAGAATACACCCTTTCTCCCCTCCAAAGGGCTGCCATCAGAAAGCACACTGACAGTGCGCCCAATTTTAGGGGATGCACTGTCAGTCCACCTCCAGAACACCTTATTTGCCTCTGTGCCTGCATCTAATGTACGGCACAAACACAGAGGCAAAGGGATTCCCTTATTTGCATGTGGCCATGCTTCCATGCAAATGCTTTGGCAGTAGCGCTAGTGCTATATGTGCTCCATTGTTATGTGTGTCACAGACAGGCCTGCACAAGTGTATGTGGCCCTTTTGGTAATATGAAAGAGTCAGAGGGAAGCATAAAGCAGCAGCACATGCCAGTAACACCCCTGGGCCACTTCTCTGATAACGACCCAGGTAGTGCAGGGCAGCTCCAGAGTTGCTTCTTGCACCACACACATTTGGCAGGTACTGTTGTAATCGGGCATTACAGAACATCAGTGACACACAGAGGTTTCAGCAAAACTCTTTGGGAGCGCAGTTCACAAGTTATAGTGCAAGGCAGTTCAACAAGGCTTCTGGCTGTGCTGATCAGCATCAAAATGAAAGTACGGGATTGGTCTGAAGCTATTAAATATGGGACATTACTGCTTTATACCTGCCCTTAGCAAACACAAGCACTCTTGCCCCATGGTGCAGGTCTGACTGCATTGTTGACACAATTGTTTTTGTACTGGAATAGACACCTTCCTACACAAAGGAATTCAGTGGAGGTGTTTGCCATTTTTAATGTGTGCAGTGTAATGCAGCACAAAGAAAATACTGAAAACCACAAAGATAATTGAAGATGATCTTCTTTGTCATGCCTCCCCTGGGTAGGCACACGGTAATGAGGCCTTCCATGCTTTACATAGTTTGGCAATTTTTTTAAGGTATAAAAACAAATTTTTCTTGTTTGGGACAGCAATTGCAATCGTAAAGGAATGCCTCCTTGATGTAGAGTATGGCTACGCTGTGCTTTGCACTGCCTTGCTCCATACTTCTGGTTGCATGCCAAGCCATGCAGGGCAACTTTCCATGGCCTCATAGAAATGATTGAGAGGGCAGAGCTACTGGAGTGGTCCCTATAAATTTCACTTCAGTTGCTCATGCTACTTGTAAATGAGGCCCGATGTATATTACAGGGGGTCCCAATCACATGTACCTTTACCTAAGTGTATGTCAGGCTGAATTAAACACATCTAAATATATCTTATCCATGTTGGTGTTTAATTTTCAAAATATTATCTTTGGGGCTGCACAGGACATTTATGGACAATGTCTGGTACTATACAGGACTGGCAGGTACTGATCTGAGCTAAATTAAGGAACAAGGTTGGCTACTGTGTGATGTATATAGCGTAGTCATGAACCTGTAAAGATATGAGTAAAGACGGATATTGCAATACTGTGCAGAGTGTTGTATGTGTGTTCTTTAGGTGCACAGAGCCATGAAAGCCAGCCACCCTTGTGACATTTTTTAGTTGTGAGTTATTTGAACTGGTTCCAAAATCTGGCCACCACATGCATGTTTTGGCTCAACATATGTGAATGCACTTCAGCCGTCCTTACCGATGTGTATCATTATGGTATGTCAACTGTGTAATTTGTTTCATTATAGCCTGAAGAGTTACCTAGCCAATTGCTACGCATATGTACTGTGCTTCACTTGCCCACAATGAGTTCTACATTCACAGTACAATGTGTCATGCTATGTCTTGTATGTGGACCAGACCCATACACAGTCGGTGAGGTGGAGAGCGTCAATGATCCAGATATTACCAGTGAGTGTCATGCTGAATGCTTATAGCATAGTGCAAGGATTGTGTGTGATGCAGGATGCTGTGTGCAAAGGATAGTTCAGAAAGCTAGATTTGAACTGTAGCATGTGTAGTTGCATCTGACAAACGTTAAGGTGAATATATTGACATTCTCTAATGGACCACATGATAGATGGGCTGACAGAGAGCCATGACCAAAATGCCATAGTCTGTGAAAATATGTAGTAGTGCATTTATACAGTAGGTTAACATGGATGGTCATGGTAAACCTTCCAAATGCATATCAGATGCACAATTCTACTGTGGTTGCTCACATTGCATTCTCTGTCCAATTTGTATGGCTAGCCCACACAAGAGTGGAGGGATCACATAACAATAAAGACATAAATACCATGGGTTATATTTAAAAATAAAGGACATGAAAAGCCAGGCAGGGTGGTTTTACATTGGCTTGTAAATATAGCCCTGCTGTGTGTGCCACAGGACCACCACTAAAAGTGACATTCTGATGGGATGGGGGGGGCTTGTAAATAAGCCCCTAAGTGTAGCAAGCCCAGGTGTTACCATTCTACATGTTGTAATGCATTTGAAGGCCTATTTCATGTTGTCTAATGCCCCATACTGTATGGTGGCTACATACACATACCTTTGCCCTATCTTTTTTAACAGAAATGCCAATGTGTGTTTGACCAAAGGGATGTTTGCACAGCATAGTCATCCAACATGCCATTGCCCAATTCACCTTCAGATTGTGCTGCATAAAGTAGTCTTCAAAATTTGTCACAAACAGGATCACACTTTGGACAGCAATTGCTATTTACATCACAAGCTACCTGGGCAGCTGAGATATGAGTGTTAATGCACACACCCATCACATCGATGTGCAGATGTGCAGCAAGGTGACATTAATCTCTGACACATAGGAATAGACGCTAGTCTGTGTAAAAGAAAACATGCTATTATATTAACTGCATGTTCTGAGCCGTGGCATGGTCATCCATGGATTTAAATAAGTTCATATAGGAGAAATTTCATTAATCTCTGTATGATGTGAGTTAGCTATGCAACCTCTACTCTTAGATCTCATACCTGGCCCATGTTAGGTCTAGGTAGCAATGTTTAACCGGTTTTCGCCCCTTAGGCGCTCCCCCTTGCCGCTTCCCCTGCTGCTGCCTCCCTGCGGCCCCGCCCCCCTCATGCCCCCATTCGCCGCTCCCTCCCGCCTCCCGCCTCCCGCCTCCCAGCTGCTCCTCCCTCCCCCCTCCCTTCTTAATGGCTGGCGCTGCACGTCGCGGGTGAGCGACCTCTGACCTGTTTTTGGTCTAGAGCTCGCCCCCCACGTCCGCAGCACCACCTTGCTGTCTCGTGCCCCTGACCCCCGCCCATGCTGCTGCAAGCGTGTTCGAGGCCCTCCTCCACCCGCAGGCATCCTCCTGCGCCTCATCCCTGGTGTCTAGTGGGCTCTGGTAAGCTTCGCTAGACCCGTGTGCTATCTGCCGCTTTTCACCGTATCTGTAAGTGTTTTTCAACTTTTCAGCGCCTTGCCTCCTTGCGCTCTTGCCCCCATTTGTGCCCCTTCTGATTGCTGTATTCTGATTGTATTTTGTGCCATTTACCGTATTTTGTGACTGTTTTTGACTTGTGCCTTATTTTTGTCATTTTGTGCCTTGTTTAACCTGGTTTTCGCCCCTTAGGCGCTCCCCCTTGCCGCTTCCCCTGCCGCTGCCTCCCTGCGGCCCGCCCCCATTCGCCGCTCCCTCCCACCTCCCGCCTCCCAGCTGCTCCTCCCTCCCTTCTTAATGGCTGGCGCTGCGTGTCGCAGGTGAGTGACCTCTGACCTGTTTTTGGTCTAGAGATCGATCCCCACGTCCGCAGCACCACCTTGCTGTCTCGTGCCCCTGACCCCCGCCCACGCTGCTGCTAGCGTGTTCGAGGCCCTCCTCTATCCGCAGGCATCCTCCTGCGCCTCATCCCTGGTGTCTAGTGGGCTCTGGTAAGCTTCGCTAGACCCGTGTGCTATCTGCCGCTTTTCGCCGTATCTGTAAGTGTTTTTCTACTTTTCAGCACCTTGCCTCCTTGCGCTCTTGCCCCCATTTGTGCCCCTTCTGATTGCTGTATTCCGATTGTATTTTGTGCCATTTACCGCATTTTGTGACTGTTTTTGACCTGTGCCTTATTTTTGTCATTTTGTGCCTTGTTTAACCTGGTTTTCGCCCCTTAGGCGCTCCCCCTTGCCGCTTCCCCTGCCGCTGCCTCCCTGCGGCCCGCCCCCATTCGCCGCTCCCTCCCACCTCCCGCCTCCCAGCTGCTCCTCCCTCCCCCCTCCATTATTAATGGCTGGCGCTGCGCGTCGCGGGTGAGCGACCTCTTACCTGTTTTTGGTCTGGAGCTCGCCCCCCACGTCCGCAGCACCACCTTGCTGTCTCGTGCCCCTGACCCCCACCCACGCTGCTGCTAGCGTGTTCGAGGCCCTCCTCCACCCGCAGGCATCCTCCTGCGCCTCATCCCTGGTGTCTAGTGGGCTCTGGTAAGCTTCGCTAGACCTGTGTGCTATCTGCTGCTTTTCGCCGTATCTGTAAGTGTTTTTCTACTTTTCAGCGCCTTGTCTCCTTGCGCTCTTGCCCCCATTTGTGCCCCTTCTGATTGCTGTATTCCGATTGTATTTTGTGCCATTAACCGTATTTTGTGACTGTTTTTGACTTGTGCCTTATTTTTGTCATTTTGTGCCTTGTTTAACCTGGTTTCCACCCCTTAGGCACTCCCCCTTGCCGCTTCCCCTGCTGCTGCCTCCCTGCGGCCCCGCCCCCCTTGTGCCCCCATTCGCCGCTCCCTCCCGCCTCCCAGCTGCTCCTCCCTCTCCCCTCCCTTCTTAATGGCTGGCGCTGCGCGTACGCGCCACTGGCGCGTCGGAGGCGCGCCAGAGGCAAGCCCGTCTGCGCCCGTCCGCGCCTGGACCACGCCCAGCGCCACCCCCCCTGGCCCGCACGCCCCCGCACCACCAGCCTTCGCTACTCGGCCAGCGAACTCCTCGCCCTTAACCCTGGCTCCTCCTCAGCCTGCTTCCAGGCCACTCCGAAGCACACCAAAGGACCCTTCTCCTGCCGCACCTGCACCTTCACCTGTAACAGAACAAGGAAGCCTGCAACAACCATCACCAACCACCTCCACTGCATCCTCATCAACACACGCTCCGCACGAAAGCACGCCATCGAGCTCTGGGACCTGCTCGACACCACTGCCCCAGACGTAGCCTTCCTGACCGAAACCTGGTGGAACGACTCCTCGGCCCCAGACATCGCCATCGCCATCCCTGACGGCTACAAGATCACCAGAAGAGATCGCACCAACGGAATCGGTGGAGGAATAGCCATCGTCCACAAATCCACCCTCAAGATCCACACCCACACGGACGACACCCTCAAGACAGCTGAACACCTTCACTTCCAGATCCACACGTACCACAACACTACCCTCAGAGGAACTCTCATATTCCGACCTCCAGGACCAAGAGCCCCCTTCAGTGACACCATTTGCAACCTCGCAAGCACCCACGCCCTCGCCTCAACGGACTACATCCTCCTTGGAGACCTCAATTTCCACCTGGAGAACAACAACGACGCCAACACCGCATCACTGACCGCCAACCTCTCCAACCTCGGACTCAGACAACTGGTCAACACACCCACCCACATCGCCGGTCACACCCTAGACCCACTCTTCACTGCAAGCAACCACATCTCCTTCAGCCACACCACCGAACTCCACTGGACCGACCACCACTGCGTCCACTTCACTTTCAAGAAAAACACCGAACACCACCGCACCCCACTACCACCGCACCGCCGCTGGGGCAAAGTCACCGAGGACCAACTAACCAGCACCCTCGCCAAGAACCCACCGACCGATCCTACCGACCCGGACTCCGCCGCCATCAACCTCCAACAGTGGATCCTCAACTGCGCCAACACCCTCGCACCACTCAAGAGGCCCACCGTCAACCAAGAAAAGAAAAAAGCAGCCTGGTTCACAGACGAACTGATCACCTCCAAACGCACCTGCCAGAAACTTAAGAAAAAATGGCTTTTCGAGCGCACACCCGACAGCCTGGCAACCCACAAGGAAGCCACCCGCAAGCACCACCAACTTATCCGACTCGCCAAACGCTCCCACACAGAACGCCTAAACAACAACGCACACGACAGCAAGGAGCTCTTCTGCATCGTGAAGGAGCTCTCCAACCTCAGCGCCAACATCAACGACGTCCCACCATCCCAGAAACTCTGCGACGCACTCTGCACCTTCTTCTACCAGAAAATCGCCGCCATCCACGACAGCCTCAACACCACACCTCCGCCAGACCCCACCCCAGACAACTCCTCCTACGCCGACCGCCTCACCACCTGGACCCACGTAGATGACGCCGAAACCCGAAAGACCATGAACTCCATCCACTCAGGATCCCCCTCAGACCCCTGCCCTCACCACGTCTACAACAAAGCCGACTCCACCATCGCCCCCCAACTTCGTAAGATCATCAACCTACCCTTCGATACTGCGACCTTTCCGGACAGCTGGAAGCACGCCGATATCCAAGCCCTCCTCAAGAAACCCAAGGCTGACCTCAACGACCTCAAAAACTTCCGCCCGATCTCCCTCCTCCCCTCCCCAGCGAAGGTCATCGAGAAGATCGTCAACGCCCAGCTCACCCACTACCTCGAAGACAACTCCATCCTAGACCCCTCCCAATCCGGATTCAGATGCAATCACAGCACCGAGACTGCACTCCTCGCCGCCACAGATGACATCAGTCAGCAAATGGACAACGGCGAAACTTCAGCCCTCATCCTCCTAGACCTATCCGCTGCCTTCGATACGGTCTGCCACCGCACCCTACTAACTCGTCTCCACGAAGCCGGAATACAAGACAAAGCCCTCAACTGGATCTCCTCTTTCCTCTCCGGCAGAACCCAGAGAGTCCGACTCTCACCCTTCCGCTCCGAAGCCACCAACCTCATCTGCGGCGTCCCCCAAGGCTCCTCGCTAAGCCCAATGCTGTTCAACATCTACATGGCACCCCTCGCACAACTGGCCCGTCAGCACAACCTCAGCATCCTCTCCTACGCCGACGACACCCAGCTCATCCTCTCCTTACTAAAGATCCACACACCGCCAAAGCCAACCTCCACAAGGGATTGAAATCCATCGCCGAGTGGATGAGAAACAGCAGCCTGAAATTAAACTCCAATAAGACGGAAGTCCTCATCCCGCTATTGACACCACCGCAAGCACCGCCAGTGACCCTGCGACATCCTGAGCCAGTGACACCACTGCAGACATGGCTGCTATTCCCAGTGGTCAGTCGTCCGAGGCTGGTGGTCAGTTCCAGGAGCCTGGCCAGCTTCCATGTTGCACCACCTTCAGTGGAGTATCACATACACTACCTCTGTCCTTGGCAGGATGAAGCACTCTGGGCATAAAGCCCCCTCCAGAACCAGTGGAGAATGACATCCACTACCTCAGTCCTTGGCAGGATGACACACTCTGGGCACAAAGCCCCCTCCAGAACCAGTGGAGAAATACATCCACTACCTCAGTCCTTGGCTGGATGAAGGACTCTGGGCACAAAGCCCCCTCCAGAACCAGTGGAGAAAGGCATCCACCTGAGAGACTGTGGCTTTGCACTCCCCAGGATAAAGCAGTGGGCAAACCACCCACTGGAAAGACTTGAGAGACTGTGGCTTTGCACTCCCCAGGATAAAGCAGTGGGCAAACCACCCACTGGAAAGACTTGAGAGACTGTGGCTTTGCAGTACCCAGGATAGAGCAGTGGGCAAACCACCCACTGTAAAGACTTGAGAGACTGTGGCTTTGCACTCCCCAGGATAGAGCAGTGGGCAAACCACCCACTGGAAAGACTTGAGAGACTGTGGCTTTGCACTCCCCAGGATACAGCAGTGGGCATGGAGCCCCCTCATGGAGCAGTGGCGTTGTGCACTCATCCGGCTGAGGTGCCCCCCTTCCCTTCCCCCTGAGGTGCCTGTTTCATTTCGATCTGATGCCCCTGCAGTGTTCTCTCCGTTTGAAGTCTGGTATCGAGTGTGGGCCTCGCCCATGCATTTTGGGCCCAGTGGTCCACAGACAGTAATTGGTGCACTATCCGGACTTGTGTAGTTGGTGTACATAATTGTATATACCGTATTTCGAGTTTTGACTACTGTTTTTTTCATGATTACAACTCATTTCCTTTTGTCCTTGTGTTCTTCTGGGGGAGTGGGGGGTTATAAATGTAATTGTGCAGCATTTATTTGTGTGTATGTTGTTGTGGGTGAGGGTGGGGGTGGGGGTTTTGCATTTTGCGTGTGTTTGTCACTCTCTTTTCCCTCCCCCTCCCCTGTGTTGTAGGTGCAGTACTCACCGTGGTCGTCGCCGCCGTCTTTGGTGCTCCTGATAGAAGAGCAGGAATACCATCGCAGGGAGTATTTGGAGTTCTGGCTCCATGGCGTCCTGGTTCCTCGTGGGGTGTGGAGTGGTGAGTGTTTTCCCTTCCAAGTCCTGTTTCCGCCGTGTTTTTGTTTGCGTTGGTTCCACCCCAGAAAAGGTGGCAGATTGGCCTCTCATAATAGTGTGGGCAGTACATTGTCTTCCGCCTCTCTGTTGGCGGTGACCGCCGCGCTGTTTGTTTCTACCGCCATGGCAGTCGGACTATTATAGTGGCTGTCAATGTTGCCAGTTTCCACCATGGTCGTAATTCCATTTTTTTTCCACCGGCCTGTTGGTGGTGTTACCACTGCTTTAACACCGACCGCCATTGTTGTAGTGAGGGACATAGTTTTGTTTGGCATGTACTTACCATGAGTGCTGCATGTTGCAGCTCACATGGTATATTGAAAGACAAGCATGTTTTTATAAAGATTCACCTCGTTATGCCTCTTCTAGGGAGGAATAAAGGTTTGGCCATGCACCAGGTTCATGTAAGCCTAAGAACCTGCGTCCGTATCAAACTCTTTAGGTCTTCATTGTGAACACGCACATGCCACACCTCCTTGATACCACTCAAGCTATGCTGTACTTCATGCTTCCTTGCCTTACCCAATGATCAATTTCACATTCTTTATTTGGCACAAAAGCTGATACTATAAAAGAACATAAAATATAACCAATAAATATAACTTTTAAAAGAAAAACAGTAAAATTTAGAAACACCCAGTGATCACAACGTCACGCACTGCTATGCAGACTTGCTTTGCATTGCACAAACAGTATGCGTGAGAGTCCTGTGCACTACAACATTCAAGAAAAGAAGTTTTCTCTGGGGCTGGATCCTTCCATATGAACAGCATAATGTCAAGAAATGTAGAAAATTACTACTTTAATCACCTACCATTTTGTGTCAGCATTGCACCACTGTTGTTACGCATCCATTAGTGAAAAATTCCAAACTCAGTCCAAAAGCCAAGGAAGGGGCAATTTGACACCCCTTGTGTGTGTCTAAAATAAATGTATACAAATCTGGTCCAGTGATGCAATGGATTACATCTCATTCAGGATTGTGTTCCATGTGGGTAACGTCTGTTATCATGCACTAGCCATGGATTTCAGGCAATAACTGATTAGACAAGGTATGTTACCCAGCGATTGAAATTTTACCAACACACCACGGAGGATGGTGTGACAATGAGAGAAATATGTCTGTGACATTGTCATTGACTATTTCCATGTGTGCGGTATTATGCAGGGCACATAGGTAAAAGGAAACAACTTCTGCAAGCAAGGGTGCCTGCGCTGGTGCTAGACTGCCTGCACTGCATCAGTGCAAGGAGACCCAACCAAACTGCTATCCCTTCATGTTCTTGGTGGATTTCTGACCTCTCCATACCACAAAATGCAGTGCATCAACTTGCCCTGCTTCATTGCATAGCATCAATGATTAGTCTGCAAGCGGATCTATGATAGCCCATAAAATGGCAGTTGAGTGTGGCATTCACAGGGCAACATGGAGCTGTTCTGAAAAAATGCTCCATGTAACACGTCAGTGTGCAGACACCAGGGCAATGCAACTGTGCACCAAATCGGCCTTAGTGCATAATTTAAATTGGGTGCATTTTCAGAGTTAGTGAAGGATGCACCTCTTGTAAACTGTGTTGCTAACCATAAAGAAGAAATGTCAATTATAGGTAGTGGCTCACCAGTCATGCAATTAGTCATACATATGTGCACTCTCAACATGCAAATGTGACACATTCATGTACCCCAAGCATATCCCCTCCAATAGTCCTACGAAATACACTGATCTATGTAATTGTTTACATGCATTTCAACACACAATACACTTTAAAAAACACATTTACACCACTGTGTTAAAAAAATAAACACATTCATGTAATGCATGAATTTTTGCAATCATTGCATCAGGTGGATGTGATGCATCCCAGCCAATGTGTCAAAATTACCTCATGGCGCCTTGTCCATTGTAAGTGTCAAAAAAATAAGGCATTCGCTGAAAACATGACGCATTTGCCCAGGAAATTAAGCAATGGATCTGACATGCTGAAAACCAGGAGCTGTGAAGTTACTTTCACTTTGCCTAACAGTCTTTCTGCCTGTGCTTGGTAAGGGGTACATTTTGCCTGTTCCGGAGAGTGTCTTGGTGGCTTTTTTGCAATTGTTGTAGTGTGTGCAGTCCCTGTAGGATTTTCTAAAGTTTCATTTGTGCTTTGTATTTGGTTATGTTATTGTTTTGTGCTGTGTATTGTCTGATGTCTGTCTTTTGGGGTTTTAATTTTCTTAGGGGTAGTTGTGTTTTTTAAATTTTTTTAGGATTTTTTAGGGTCAGATTGTTGTTGGGGAGGTTCACGTCTTTGGGAGGAAGGACGCAAAACATGAATGTCCAGGAGTAAGGAGGCTTCCAGTGGCTCATAACCCATTATCTGTTAAACATGATAGCCAGTGATGGACGAGGGATCTAAGGATACTCCACGCAGGAGCGAAAGGCCAAGTAGGAGAAAGCGCAGTAACATATGACTTGCATTTAGAACATTGAGCAGACAGTCCACCAACTCAAACATCACTGGGCGGATGTGGTCAGCTGGGAGGGTGACCTCCTGAGCTACATTGGAGTCCTAGTTGCTGGAGAAGTTGGTGAGTACACATATTCTGTGAGTACTTCCCTGTATCTCATTTGCCTATAGATGATTGGTGTTCATAGTTTCTGTGGCTCGCATATGTGTTTGCGCAAAAAGGTCATGCCCCCACAAAACTATGTTTAAAAAATGAAGCATGCCACAGAGGCACTAAAACATTGGACTGTAATTAGCCCACACTGACCAGTGACCCTATTATACATAGTGTTCACTTTCTTTGTTTGCACCACAGTGCACATGGAAACAAGTGTTCTGTGCACAATCAGATAAAATGTGCACCATTCCAAGGAATGGCCTGCACCCATGGCAGCCACAAACTTGTGCTCTGCCCTGAAAGCAGCGCTCTTACCTGAAAAATGGAGCATGTTTAAAGCAGCAGCTCTGCATTTCACTGTGCATACTCCAAGCTGCCTGCACTTTTAAGGATGATTAGCGACCCCCTTGTAGGTGGTGCAGTTAACTACTTAACCTGCCCATAAGGGGATGTCTGGGGGGTCCAGAATACACCCTTTCTCCCCTCCAAAGGGCTGCCATCAGAAAGCACACTGACAGTGCGCCCAATTTTAGGGGATGCACTGTCAGTCCACCTCCAGAACACCTTATTTGCCTCTGTGCCTGCATCTAATGTACGGCACAAACACAGAGGCAAAGGGATTCCCTTATTTGCATGTGGCCATGCTTCCATGCAAATGCTTTGGCAGTAGCGCTAGTGCTATATGTGCTCCATTGTTATGTGTGTCACAGACAGGCCTGCACAAGTGTATGTGGCCCTTTTGGTAATATGAAAGAGTCAGAGGGAAGCATAAAGCAGCAGCACATGCCAGTAACACCCCTGGGCCACTTCTCTGATAACGACCCAGGTAGTGCAGGGCAGCTCCAGAGTTGCTTCTTGCACCACACACATTTGGCAGGTACTGTTGTAATCGGGCATTACAGAACATCAGTGACACACAGAGGTTTCAGCAAAACTCTTTGGGAGCGCAGTTCACAAGTTATAGTGCAAGGCAGTTCAACAAGGCTTCTGGCTGTGCTGATCAGCATCAAAATGAAAGTACGGGATTGGTCTGAAGCTATTAAATATGGGACATTACTGCTTTATACCTGCCCTTAGCAAACACAAGCACTCTTGCCCCATGGTGCAGGTCTGTCTGCATTGTTGACACAATTGTTTTTGTACTGGAATAGACACCTTCCTACACAAAGGAATTCAGTGGAGGTGTTTGCCATTTTTAATGTGTGCAGTGTAATGCAGCACAAAGAAAATACTGAAAACCACAAAGATAATTGAAGATGATCTTCTTTGTCATGCCTCCCCTGGGGAGGCACACGGTAATGAGGCCTTCCATGCTTTACATAGTTTGGCAATTTTTTTAAGGTATAAAAACAAATTTTTCTTGTTTGGGACAGCAATTGCAATCGTAAAGGAATGCCTCCTTGATGTAGAGTATGGCTACGCTGTGCTTTGCACTGCCTTGCTCCATACTTCTGGTTGCATGCCAAGCCATGTAGGGCAACTTTCCATGGCCTCATAGAAATGATTGAGAGGGCAGAGCTACTGGAGTGGTCCCTATAAATTTCACTTCAGTTGCTCATGCTACTTGTAAATGAGGCCCGATGTATATTACAGGGGGTCCCAATCACATGTACCTTTACCTAAGTGTATGTCAGGCTGAATTAAACACATCTAAATATATCTTATCCATGTTGGTGTTTAATTTTCAAAATATTATCTTTGGGGCTGCACAGGACATTATTGGACAATGTCTGGTACTATACAGGACTGGCAGGTACTGATCTGAGCTAAATTAAGGAACAAGGTTGGCTACTGTGTGATGTATATAGCGTAGTCATGAACCTGTAAAGATATGAGTAAAGACGGATATTGCAATACTGTGCAGAGTGTTGTATGTGTGTTCTTTAGGTGCACAGAGCCATGAAAGCCAGCCACCCTTGTGACATTTTTTAGTTGTGAGTTATTTGAACTGGTTCCACAATCTGGCCACCACATGCATGTTTTGGCTCAACATATGTGAATGCACTTCAGCCGTCCTTACCGATGTGTATCATTATGGTATGTCAACTGTGTAATTTGTTTCATTATAGCCTGAAGAGTTACCTAGCCAATTGCTACGCATATGTACTGTGCTTCACTTGCCCACAATGAGTTCTACATTCACAGTACAATGTGTCATGCTATGTCTTGTATGTGGACCAGACCCATACACAGTCGGTGAGGTGGAGAGCGTCAATGATCCAGATATTACCAGTGAGTGTCATGCTGAATGCTTATAGCATAGTGCAAGGATTGTGTGTGATGCAGGATGCTGTGTGCAAAGGATAGTTCAGAAAGCTAGATTTGAACTGTAGCATGTGTAGTTG
Organism: Pleurodeles waltl; assembly: GCF_031143425.1. NCBI lineage: Eukaryota > Metazoa > Chordata > Amphibia > Caudata > Salamandridae > Pleurodeles > Pleurodeles waltl. Next base: position 404,765,372 of record NC_090450.1, on the reverse strand, counting down.
CATCTGACAAACGTTAAGGTGAATATATTGACATTCTCTAATGGACCACATGATAGATGGGCTGACAGAGAGCCATGACCAAAATGCCATAGTCTGTGAAAATATGTAGTAGTGCATTTATACAGTAGGTTAACATGGATGGTCATGGTAAACCTTCCAAATGCATATCAGATGCACAATTCTACTGTGGTTGCTCACATTGCATTCTCTGTCCAATTTGTATGGCTAGCCCACACAAGAGTGGAGGGATCACATAACAATAAAGACATAAATACCATGGGTTATATTTAAAAATAAAGGACATGAAAAGCCAGGCAGGGTGGTTTTACATTGGCTTGTAAATATAGCCCTGCTGTGTGTGCCACAGGACCACCACTAAAAGTGACATTCTGATGGGATGGGGGGGGCTTGTAAATAAGCCCCTAAGTGTAGCAAGCCCAGGTGTTACCATTCTACATGTTGTAATGCATTTGAAGGCCTATTTCATGTTGTCTAATGCCCCATACTGTATGGTGGCTACATACACATACCTTTGCCCTATCTTTTTTAACAGAAATGCCAATGTGTGTTTGACCAAAGGGATGTTTGCACAGCATAGTCATCCAACATGCCATTGCCCAATTCACCTTCAGATTGTGCTGCATAAAGTAGTCTTCAAAATTTGTCACAAACAGGATCACACTTTGGACAGCAATTGCTATTTACATCACAAGCTACCTGGGCAGCTGAGATATGAGTGTTAATGCACACACCCATCACATCGATGTGCAGATGTGCAGCAAGGTGACATTAATCTCTGACACATAGGAATAGACGCTAGTCTGTGTAAAAGAAAACATGCTATTATATTAACTGCATGTTCTGAGCCGTGGCATGGTCATCCATGGATTTAAATAAGTTCATATAGGAGAAATTTCATTAATCTCTGTATGATGTGAGTTAGCTATGCACCCTCTACTCTTAGATCTCATACCTGGCCCATGTTAGGTCTAGGTAGCAATGTTTAACCGTTTTTCGCCCCTTAGGCGCTCCCCCTTGCCGCTTCCCCTGCTGCTGCCTCCCTGCGGCCCCGCCCCCCTCATGCCCCCATTCGCCGCTCCCTCCCGCCTCCCGCCTCCCAGCTGCTCCTCCCTCCCCCCTCCCTTCTTAATGGCTGGCGCTGCACGTCGCGGGTGAGCGACCTCTGACCTGTTTTTGGTCTAGAGCTCGCCCCCCACGTCCGCAGCACCACCTTGCTGTCTCGTGCCCCTGACCCCCGCCCATGCTGCTGCAAGCGTGTTCGAGGCCCTCCTCCACCCACAGGCATCCTCCTGCGCCTCATCCCTGGTGTCTAGTGGGCTCTGGTAAGCTTCGCTAGACCCGTGTGCTATCTGCCGCTTTTCACCGTATCTGTAAGTGTTTTTCAACTTTTCAGCGCCTTGCCTCCTTGCGCTCTTGCCCCCATTTGTGCCCCTTCTGATTGCTGTATTCTGATTGTATTTTGTGCCATTTACCGTATTTTGTGACTGTTTTTGACTTGTGCCTTATTTTTGTCATTTTGTGCCTTGTTTAACCTGGTTTTCGCCCCTTAGGCGCTCCCCCTTGCCGCTTCCCCTGCCGCTGCCTCCCTGCGGCCCACCCCCATTCGCCGCTCCCTCCCACCTCCCGCCTCCCAGCTGCTCCTCCCTCCCTTCTTAATGGCTGGCGCTGCGTGTCGCAGGTGAGTGACCTCTGACCTGTTTTTGGTCTAGAGATCGATCCCCACGTCCGCAGCACCACCTTGCTGTCTCGTGCCCCTGACCCCCGCCCACGCTGCTGCTAGCGTGTTCGAGGCCCTCCTCTATCCGCAGGCATCCTCCTGCGCCTCATCCCTGGTGTCTAGTGGGCTCTGGTAAGCTTCGCTAGACCCGTGTGCTATCTGCCGCTTTTCGCCGTATCTGTAAGTGTTTTTCTACTTTTCAGCACCTTGCCTCCTAGCGCTCTTGCCCCCATTTGTGCCCCTTCTGATTGCTGTATTCCGATTGTATTTTGTGCCATTTACCGTATTTTGTGACTGTTTTTGACCTGTGCCTTATTTTTGTCATTTTGTGCCTTGTTTAACCTGGTTTTCGCCCCTTAGGCGCTCCCCCTTGCCGCTTCCCCTGCCGCTGCCTCCCTGCGGCCCGCCCCCATTCGCCGCTCCCTCCCACCTCCCGCCTCCCAGCTGCTCCTCCCTCCCCCCTCCATTATTAATGGCTGGCGCTGCGCGTCGCGGGTGAGCGACCTCTTACCTGTTTTTGGTCTGGAGCTCGTCCCCCACGTCCGCAGCACCACCTTGCTGTCTCGTGCCCCTGACCCCCACCGACGCTGCTGCTAGCGTGTTCGAGGCCCTCCTCCACCCGCAGGCATCCTCCTGCGCCTCATCCCTGGTGTCTAGTGGGCTCTGGTAAGCTTCGCTAGACCCGTGTGCTATCTGCCGCTTTTCGCCGTATCTGTAAGTGTTTTTCTACTTTTCAGCGCCTTGTCTCCTTGCACTCTTGCCCCCATTTGTGCCCCTTCTGATTGCTGTATTCCGATTGTATTTTGTGCCATTAACCGTATTTTGTGACTGTTTTTGACTTGTGCCTTATTTTTGTCATTTTGTGCCTTGTTTAACCTGGTTTTCACCCCTTAAGCACTCCCCCTTGCCGCTTCCCCTGCTGCTGCCTCCCTGCGGCCCCGCCCCCCTTGTGCCCCCATTCGCCGCTCCCTCCCACCTCCCAGCTGCTCCTCCCTCTCCCCTCCCTTCTTAATGGCTGGCGCTGCGCGTACGCGCCACTGGCGCGTCGGAGGCGCGCCAGAGGCAAGCCCGTCTGCGCCCGTCCGCGCCTGGACCACGCCCAGCGCCACCCCTCCTGGCCCGCACGCCCCCGCACCACCAGCCTTCGCTACTCGGCCAGCGAACTCCTCGCCCTTAACCCTGGCTCCTCCTCAGCCTGCTTCCAGGCCACTCCGAAGCACACCAAAGGACCCTTCTCCTGCCGCACCTGCACCTTCACCTGTAACAGAACAAGGAAGCCTGCAACAACCATCACCAACCACCTCCACTGCATCCTCATCAACACACGCTCCGCACGAAAGCACGCCATCGAGCTCTGGGACCTGCTCGACACCACTGCCCCAGACGTAGCCTTCCTGACCGAAACCTGGTGGAACGACTCCTCGGCCCCAGACATCGCCATCGCCATCCCTGACGGCTACAAGATCACCAGAAGAGATCGCACCAACGGAATCGGTGGAGGAATAGCCATCGTCCACAAATCCACCCTCAAGATCCACACCCACACGGACGACACCCTCAAGACAGCTGAACACCTTCACTTCCAGATCCACACGTACCACAACACTACCCTCAGAGGAACTCTCATATACCGACCTCCAGGACCAAGAGCCCCCTTCAGTGACACCATTTCCAACCTCGCAAGCACCCACGCCCTCGCCTCAACGGACTACATCCTCCTTGGAGACCTCAATTTCCACCTGGAGAACAACAACGACGCCAACACCGCATCACTGACCGCCAACCTCTCCAACCTCGGACTCAGACAACTGGTCAACACACCCACCCACATCGCCGGTCACACCCTAGACCCACTCTTCACTGCAAGCAACCACATCTCCTTCAGCCACACCACCGAACTCCACTGGACCGACCACCACTGCGTCCACTTCACTTTCAAGAAAAACACCGAACACCACCGCACCCCACTACCACCGCACCGCCGCTGGGGCAAAGTCACAGAGGACCAACTAACCAGCACCCTCGCCAAGAACCCACCGACCGATCCTACCGACCCGGACTCCGCCGCCATCAACCTCCAACAGTGGATCCTCAACTGCGCCAACACCCTCGCACCACTCAAGAGGCCCACCGTCAACCAAGAAAAGAAAAAAGCAGCCTGGTTCACAGACGAACTGATCACCTCCAAACGCACCTGCCAGAAACTTAAGAAAAAATGGCTTTTCGAGCGCACACCCGACAGCCTGGCAACCCACAAGGAAGCCACCCGCAAGCACCACCAACTTATCCGACTCGCCAAACGCTCCCACACAGAACGCCTAAACAACAACGCACACGACAGCAAGGAGCTCTTCTGCATCGTGAAGGAGCTCTCCAACCCCAGCGCCAACATCAACGACGTCCCACCATCCCAGAAACTCTGCGACGTACTCTGCACCTTCTTCTACCACAAAATCGCCGCCATCCACGACAGCCTCAACACCACACCTCCGCCAGACCCCACCCCAGACAACTCCTCCTACGCCGACCGCCTCACCACCTGGACCCACGTAGATGACGCCGAAACCCGAAAGACCATGAACTCCATCCACTCAGGATCCCCCTCAGACCCCTGCCCTCACCACGTCTAAAACAAAGCCGACTCCACCATCGCCCCCCAACTTCGTAAGATCATCAACCTATCCTTTGATACTGCGACCTTTCCGGACAGCTGGAAGCACGCCGATATCCAAGCCCTCCTCAAGAAACCCAAGGCTGACCTCAACGACCTCAAAAACTTCCGCCCGATCTCCCTCCTCCCCTCCCCAGCGAAGGTCATTGAGAAGATCGTCAACGCCCAGCTCACCCACTACCTCGAAGACAACTCCATCCTAGACCCCTCCCAATCCGGATTCAGATGCAATCACAGCACCGAGACTGCACTCCTCGCCGCCACAGATGACATCAGTCAGCAAATGGACAACGGCGAAACTTCAGCCCTCATCCTCCTAGACCTATCCGCTGCCTTCGATACGGTCTGCCACCGCACCCTACTAACTCGTCTCCACGAAGCCGGAATACAAGACAAAGCCCTCAACTGGATCTCCTCTTTCCTCTCCGGCAGAACCCAGAGAGTCCGACTCTCACCCTTCCGCTCCGAAGCCACCAACCTCATCTGCGGCGTCCCCCAAGGCTCCTCGCTAAGCCCAATGCTGTTCAACATCTACATGGCACCCCTCGCACAACTGGCCCGTCAGCACAACCTCAGCATCCTCTCCTACGCCGACGACACCCAGCTCATCCTCTCCTTACTAAAGATCCACACACCGCCAAAGCCAACCTCCACAAGGGATTGAAATCCATCGCCGAGTGGATGAGAAACAGCAGCCTGAAATTAAACTCCAATAAGACGGAAGTCCTCATCCTCGGACGCTCCCCCTCGGCCTGGGACGACTCCTGGTGGCCCACCGCGCTGGGACCCCCACCTACTCCAGCCAACCACGCACGCAACCTCGGCTTCATCCTCGACTCCGCCCTCACCATGTCCAAACAGGTCAACACAGTCTCCTCCTCCTGCTTCAACACCCTCTGCATGCTCCTTAGAATCTACAAGTGGATCCCGACGGAAACCAGAAAAACGGTGATCCAGGCCCTCGTCAGTAGCAGACTTGACTACGGCAACGCACTCTACACAGGCATCCCAGCAAAAGACATCCAACGACTCCAACGCATCCAGAACGCATCCACCCGCCTGATCCTTGACATACGCCGCCGATGCCACATCTCCCACCACCTGAAGGACCTCCACTGGCTCCCCGTGGACAAGAGGATCACCTTTGAACTACTCACCCACGCGCACAAAGCACTACACAACGCCGGACCCGCCTACCTGAACAACAGACTCAACTTCTACGTCCCCTCCCGCCAACTCCGCTCTGCCAACCTCTCCCTCGCCATCGTTCCCCGAATCCAACGCAAGACCTCCGGCGGCAGATCCTTCTCCTACCTCGCCGCCAAGACCTGGAACTCCCTCCCGACCTCCCTGCGCCAGACCCAGGACCTCCTCACCTTCAGGAGACTCCTCAAGACCTTGCTCTTCGACCGATAGCAGCTGCTCCCCCCCCCTCAGTGCCTTGAAACCCTAACGGGTACATAGCGTGCTTTTAAATTTAATGATTGATTGAATGTGTCCAGATGTGTCCTTGGCATATCAGGTACACAAAGTTGTGACACAAAACACATACTTTCCAGACATTGCTCATCTTGCTTTGGCTAGTATCACTGGAATCAATCCCATTGCAGGATGCAGAAGGGACATTAATGATCAGTACCATACTTTGGGGACACAACAGCATGGTTACTAAGCATACTCTGTACTCCTATAGTCATACCTATATGTGCCAAAATGATGCGATTACAATGGCCAACGTTTGCTAAGCCTGGTACTTTGGCTTTGGTAAATTTGGAGATGATAAATATTAGGTAGATGAATGCTCCCTTTAACCTTAGAGATCATTATGTGGTTTAGGAAATGCCACATGATGTTTGAAACTGAAATGTTGCATCATGATGATTGAACCAGTTCGTAGTCCTTTTTGTCTGACAGTTTTTCATTCTGTTTCAATAGACATCATGACCCCGGAGCAGAAGAGGGCCCACGACATCCAAGCTGAATGTTACTGACACATCTGGCTCATTGGCAAAGTGCATAAGACAATGGGGAAGCAATTTGCTGGGGAGAGGGCATCAGGGAAATGTCACATAACACCACAGGGACCACCAAAACCGGACAAGCCTACCCAAGCCCAGGATAATGCTGCAGGCCAGGGTGGTTCTGCAGAACCTGTTGCCAGCACCTCCACCAGTCAGCCCACAGGACCAGCATTACCCCAGGCTCAGGCCACAGGACAGGTTAGCTCCTTTGAGCACCTAATATTGAAGGACGTTTCTGACCTCAAGTACCGAGTCGCTGGCCTGGAGTACAAGAAGGACACAGTAATTTGGCTCCTCCAGGACGTGAACGGGCTGTGGATAGACTTTCACCCCTCCCACACCCCTCACCAATGAGCCACAGGGACCCTTTCTGCCCTCCCCCATGTATATAGTTGTTTTTAGGAAATAATGTATTTATAGCTTAGTTTACGGTTAGTGTAGATGTAGCATGCGTATAGTAGTTTTTAGGTTTTAGGTGAGGTGGGTACAATTTTAGAAGGTAGGGGTGTTTGGGGTTTGTGAGTGGGGGCTTGATGTGTTGTATTATATGTTTTAAAAAAAGAATTTAAAAAATGCAAAATTTTAAAGAAACCAAAAAAATATATATTTGTTTAGGATTATGGCCCTTATTATGACATTGGCAGTTTCTTTAGGAAACCGCTGATGTAGGAGCGCCAGAAGACCGCCAGTGCTGGTGGTCTTCCGCCCGCCAAAATATGGCTACTGCAGGATTTCCACCACAATAAGGGTGGAAATCTGGCAATAGCCATGCAGGTGGTCGAGGCACCTGTGCAGTGTTACCACCTGCATTGCCCCGCCAGTAGGATGCCGCCAGCCGTATTTTGACCAAAAAGATGGCCTAGCGGTGTCCTGCTGGCGGGGTGCTGCTGGCGATAGCAGCACCCCTTCCCGTTCCTTGCCGGACAACCACTTCGCCGGGACAAGGTAAGTTGGATGTCCATCAGGGGAGGGGGTGTTGTGTGTGAATGTGTGGTGGCTGCGTGTGTGTGTGAAAGTGTGTGTGCGTGTGTGTATGCATCTGTGAGTGTTGTTGTGTGCGTGGTTGTATGCGTTTGAGTGACTGCGTGTATGGATGAGTGTGAGTGAATGCATGTATGAATATGGTGGTGCATGGGTGCATGCGTCATGCATGTGAGTGTGGGTGTGCATGATTGCGGGAGGGGGCTGGGGGGTGGTGTGATTCTGTGGTGGGAGGGTGGTGTGATTCTAGGTGGTGGGAGGGCAGTGTGATTCTACGGGGGTGGGAGGGCAGTGTGATTCTAGGGGGCACGGGGTTGGGGGCTTATGTGATTGCTGGGGGTGTGGGGGAACCTTCTACCAGTGACAGGGAAGGAATTCCCTGTCACCAGTAGTCCTACCTGCATGGTTTTCGTGGCGGTGGTACCATTGCAAAAACCATGGCAGTAGGCCAGCTCATTATACCAGTCATGTGTTGGCCGCCGGGCCGGAGATGCACATCGCCGGTCCGGTGGTTCATATAGTCATGGCGGTATAAGTGGTGATGTGGTGAGTTGGCTGCGGCCAACCCGCCACACTCATAATGTGGCGGCATACACCGCCAGCCTGTTGGCGGTGATACCGCCACAATAACCCTGGCAGTCAAAAGAGCTCCAGGGTTCAAATAAGGGACAATATGTATAGGTAGTTTTTCTATAGGAGTAGTGTATGTAGATGTGCATTAAGGGGTTGTGGGGAGTTGATGTTTAACCAGTCATGTTACATGTTTAGAGTAGGCTAAGTTGACATAGGGTAGTTTTAGATGTTTTCAGGATAAGATAGTGTAGTCCAAATAACATTATTTAGATTAGGTTTAGTTTCGCTTAAGTAGGTTAAGGTAGTATAGTTAGGTATTTTTATGTAGGCTGAGTTTTATCTTTACATAAAATATATTTGAAATCTACATAAGAGTCTAGCTCATTTTTTCTGTGTAGGTGTTAGCACATGTGCCTATGTAATGTTAACTACACACATTTGTCTTCGCTAGCATTGTTTTTAGAAGGGTGACTAGGTGAAATGCCTATGGAGAGGAATCTGTCAGATTGGGCATGGAATGGCAAAATGATTGACAAACTTACTTGTACTATATAAGTGACACTCTTATTGTGAAAGGAGAGAAAGGCCAAACCATGTTCCTCACTTTATTGCTCTATGTGTGTATCATGCCAGATGCATTGGAGAAGTGTTAATGTAAATCCACTGCCAAGAATCTGGGCCCTCCGTGGTCACACACTGATTGACAGGCCATAAAGTACTGAGCCTTCCATTATTTGCTTGTTAAAGCAGTGTAGGTTTCAGTCTAGTGTTCATGGATAGAGTCCCCACCAGTACTGTGGCTTAATTCTCTCTCTACATTGACTACATGCTGCATGGTGCACTTGATGCTCGGGACCTTGGGTGACAACATGCTAATATACATACACACAGGATTCACACGACCACCTTCCCTCAGCCTGTGGATCTTTGTAAATGGCACCATTACACATGTGTCCCTTTGGGGAGTATGTATTGTTCTTGCCTCACACATTCCATCAGGTTATGTTTAGTTCATACTCCTACAGACACACAACACGGAGGTTTGACTCAATGCATTTATTTACTTGTGCAAATTTGTTGGATCATAGGCACAATTATTACAGCAACAACCTCACACAGTTTGAATAGCCAGTAAACGTCCAGACAGAGTCCATTGGGTGAACCACTGCATGTGCCATGTGGAGTAGAGGAGTATTTCAGTGTGGAGGAGAATAAACAAATTGCCAATGGGGCTGATAGGCCACTTTGACACTCCACAAAAGGGTGAGCTCAACAGGTGGGACAGCTAATGGAGGACATTACCAGTTGGTACATTTACTGACAAAGTCATCAGCACTGTGAAAAGGATGAACTGGCATTTTGGCACAAAAAACTGCTATCTGACAGATGTACATTGGAAAGAGGGAAAGTCTACATCTTCCTTCTCTGATGTGTGTGGTGCTTCACGTGAGGGTGGTGTTTGAAGTGACGGCAAATGAGGCACACACACATATCTGGGGCAGAAGACGTCAATCCCCAGTCTGCAGCAGTAGTTCTCTGTGCCAACAAGTGGGGCAGCATTGCACTGAGAAGGGCCTGCTGGTTTGCAGCAATGCACCTGGGTCACGGTGGAAGGCACCCATAGTAGTGATGTATGTGTCCTGCTTCCACTCTATGCTTAGCCCCCAGCTGTGTGGCAACCTTGCTGGTGCCACTTTGGCAGGGCAGTTGTTCATGCCGGTGCCTCATGACACCAGTGATATCAGCCAGGGACAGTTGGAGTCCACAGAGCTGAGTTTAGGTGCCACAGTTAGTGGACGAGGTGTCCTTATTTGGACTGTGGCACCTATGGACTTCCTCTAGGGTGCTCACCACTGTATTCTTCCCCACCTGCACAGCATCTACCATCTTCCGCTGGACTCCTGCCACCCAATGTTGGAATTCTACTTGGGGGTCTTTGGAGTCCAGGGCTGCGGTGGCAGGTGGTGCTTGTTGTGTGCTGAGTGGATTCTCTGTCGACCCCGCAATATTGTCGGCCCTTTCCGCAACTGGAGATAGTGTGTCGAGGGAGCCCAGTATTTCCCAGAGGGTAGCTTGATCAAAGGTGGGCAGGCTGTCATCCTCAGCCACATCGTCATCCCAGACCGGCAGTTGCTTAGGAGGTGTAGGTACATCCTCTGCAATGAGAGAGCAATGCTATGGGTGTCCTTGATGAGATGTTGACATGGGTAAACTATTTTGCAGTCTGATTTCGTAATGTTTGACTTTCAAAACAACATTTTTGTATAGGATGTCTGTATCACAGAGTCTTTGAGTCCAATTTGTACCATACTTGCCTTTGAAATGGCAGTATCTCTGCATTATCACTACAACAACCGTGTGCCCAGACAGACTTTTGGACTCATGACACATATTGCAACACTGTTACACAGGTCACTGGTCTTACAAATCCTGGACATAGGAAAATAGATCATGCCAACATATGTTAAGGTAATTTGCATTGGTTGACATGATGCCTAAAGTGATTGTTTTTTCACAAGTTGACCCCACTACTGTTCAGATTGCACCTACTCCCCTGGGTCGCTGCATTCTCTGTGCCAGTATTCATCCCACTGCTCCAGTGCATGTGATGTGGCTCTTCTCATGATTTTGTTATGATTCTGACATCTGGGTTTCACACTGTACACTATGTGACTCTGCCTTGTTGTGCAAATTATGCATTCATGTGTTCAAGGTTGCTTTTATCCTGCACTACTCTACACACATAAAAAAAACTTGATAGATTGCAGGAGTGTGTGAGGGCATGTGCTTCCCATGTAGTTCCTATTTCTGTCTACTCATTTGTAATGATTGAATACACTTTTGGGTCCACCATTGAGGACTGTGGGCACTATGTACCAAAACCTGAGGCTGTGGTCAATGTCACACTAGGTAGTTTGCTAGCACTGACACTCACCCCAGTTGATACCTGCCAGATTAGAGTATCTGCATAGAGTGACACATCCTGCAACTCTGTGCAGCTAATGTGTTCCTGCACATGCCTCCTCTGCCGCTTCTCATTTAGGCGCAGGGACACAACTTACTGCCACACAGTGATTTGACCCAGATCATGCATTGACTGTTTTGTACCTACAACCCCAACAATATGTGTGACCATGTTTAATGTACTTACATGTCTGGCTGTTATTATGGATTATAGATCAAGCTGTACCCCACATGGTAGTAGTGCTGGGAATGGTGATGTGTATCTACCTAGTTTGACAAAATTACTGATAGAATCCAGCTCAGTCTCCAACCATTACTGACTCCTGCCCTTTCAGTCGACTGGCTATTTTATTATGTCTCTTCACAGATTTATATTTCACAACCTCCAACCAAGAAATATGTGGCAAGGTTTTGTTTCAGACTCCCTCTTGCCAGATGCTATCTATTGACCCAGGATCACATGGCCTGTAGCATGTTGTTCCTCAATGGGCCCTTCTCTGTCATCCCTTCCCAGCTGCAACACAAGTGTGACATTGCTAGACAAAGCAGTGCATGTGGAAAGGAAGTTGGGTTACCTTGACATACATGTATCCATTATAATATCCTTGCTATGCAATGTCTCCCCATTCAGACACAGTGGCAGGTCCACTTACTCAGCCATCAGTTACAATGCGCTGCACAGCCATGGGTTCACCTGGGCAACAGATCATCGGATGTGCATCAATTACATTTACCCCAACCCAGTCAGATTCAGTACATGGCCAGAGTTCAGGTGGTCCCTACCTTGGCCAGCTGAACCGTGTGTAGTCTCACCATGCACTTCCGGGCAGCTGGATGCTATATATTGTCATGCAAGTCAATGTAAACGAGCCTCTTGGTATGTTCCTACCTGTTTATACTTCACATCCCCCACACCTGACCACCGTCTCAGGTGAGCTGCCTATACTTTGACAAGCATATGACTTTGATTTCTGCAACAATGCATACTAATGTTTTCATGCCCATGCAAGGCACAGTGTATTTTTAGGGCAAGTTGGTATTCACTGTTAACCTCAGGTTGTATAGGGAGTCAGGTATCAATGCATGATGTGTAATTCCACTACATGGGGCACACATTGATGCTTCCACCACTGCTAAGTCAAATTTTGTGACACTGCTGCTGTCCAAACTGCAGACCCTTTTCAACAAGGTCACAAGAGGCCACTTTGCATGTCTTCTCCTGTGAAGTGAGGCAAGGCAACATAAATCGCTGCTTTGCCTTGCTCTGTGTCAGGGGGCCATAGCATGGGCATTGTAAGTTTTCATATGCAACATACATTGGTTTGGTTGCATTTCATGATTTCAAAGATTTTGTGCCCCAGGTAATGCGAAAAAAGTGTTACACCTCCCCAGGGGAGACATAGCAAGGAGTGGTATCTTTTATTATCCTAATTGTGTTTCTTTTTCTATGTGTGGGTCACTTGCCACACATATCGGTAGAGGACAGTTGTTTTTGTGCAGTAAGGCGTCCCTTCCTGCACAGGGACAATACTGGCTATGAAGCAGGCATCCTTGCAACATGGATGCCAGGATGCTTGCGTCCGGCCCTCAGCAGTCCAGTGTGCATCAGCACAGGGTGTGAGGTCAAGAATAAATGTCATATTGTTGATACGGGCCATTTTTCCCCTTTCCATGTGGCACAGGACAGCGCAGCAAGGTGACTTCCACTGTTGCCCTGCACCGCTTTGCTTGTGATAGCCACCCATGTTTTTGACTTTGTACTATGCAACTTGTAGTTCGAGTGGCTCATGTTGTGCATTGCACTACACATGCTAGCATACACAGGCTGGGCTGGAATGGTGGTGCACTTCACACATATAATGGATACATGTGATGGACCCTGAATGAGATGTGCAACATATTACTGGGCACTGTGAGCGACATTTCAGTGACATTGGACAGGACATGATCCAGATTCCTGCCCTATGCCCTGCAGATGGCGCGGTGGAGCACTAGGACATAGCCAGTGGAACTACACAACATGACATTTTTTGCACCCATTGCCCCTTGTTCATATTTACCCTGTGTTGGTGGTGGTTCCTTGTATACTGCACCTTTTTGTCTGAGGATTTCAGCCACCAATGTGTCTGGGATGACAGCTGTCACTCGCTCCTCCAAGGCATCAAGCTCCTCCTGGGGCGCAGGGCTCCCTATTCCGGTCTGCATTGATGCCTTCAAGCCCTTAGCCAGTTTCTCCTTTGTCAGGTGCTTATAATTGTGCTAGTGTTTCTTGCAGTAGGTAATGGTACTCTTTGCTTGTCCCATGCTGTTGACTTTCTCCATGATGGACTGATAAAGGGCTTTTTTCCTCCCTAGTGGCAATCTAAAGGGGACAAAAAGCTGATGTTGGTGGTCTGTCACCTCAGTGATCAAGATGTTATTCTCCTCATCATTGAAGTTAAGCTTCCTCTTCCCCTGTGAGTCTGTCTGGACATCCTGGCTGGTATTGGGGTTGTTGTCTCTGCTACTACTTTTTGATGAACCATCTTTTTTTATGTTTTTGGTGCATTCCGCACTCAAAAGCGATGCATGGCCAATCTGCATCACTTTACGTGCTGCAAGTCAGCCTTGCGTCACTTTTGCAACAGTAGCATCAGAGTTTCATATGACATGGCACACATGGAAACTTAATTTATTCTGGCGCAGCCAGGTTCCTTACACCATGGTGTGCCGTTTTGTAAATTTTGATGCGTAGCTGAAGCAACACAGCAATGCATCATTTCTTGTAAATAGGGCCTCCTCTATTTAAAATTTAGAAAACATTTTTTCCCTTTCTAAAGTTGTTCTTTCCTGCATTGTCATTTTTTGCATTCTTGGGGCAAATAGGAGTACTACATTGTTTAGCTGTTTTCATTTGCTATTACATTTGCTATTTTAATCAAATTGATACAAATTAGCAAACGTGGGTCATGAGAATACGATATTAGCGTTGAGTTAATTTCATTCTATTATCTGTGTATTGGTCTTTTTTGTGATTTTCTGAAGTGCTTGAAAGTGCTATGATGAAATTGATGAGCACGCATTCCCAACAGTAACTGTTCCTACAGAACATGAGCATTATTCCACTTGTCCACAGATTTCATGTCGATTATTCTCTCTGCACAGGGTGCCTATCCATCAGTTACTGCACCATAGAATGCTAGTGTGTTAATGCGATGTACATTTGTGCTCATCAGCTACTGTGTCACAAAATGTCTACTCATGTGTCATGGTACACACAATGTAGGGCCCGGTGGAGAGCAGGACGCAGTCCAGTCTCTCCACGGGAACTTTCGGGCTGGATGGAGACGGCCAAGTTGAGGATAGGCTGGGGGTTAGAAGGGGAGGGTCTAGGGGATGGAGTTTATAGGAAGGGGCTTGGGTAGGATCGTACTCTTCTGCGCAGGCTGTCACGCTGCACTGAGGTTAAGGCCAATCCATAGGAGTTGGAAAGGTAGGGTAGAGCAGCATGGCCGCAGGACATGACGTGGAAGCGGTGAGGCCCGCTTCGCATACTAGGCGAATCCGGCTGCAGTAACCTCCTAAGGTCTGGCGTGTCCAACCAAGCTTGGATGGGGATGATGCGCACAACGCACAGAGCACCACACAGCATAGCGGCGGTGGCTGCCGCATGCCGCCCACCGTGGCAAGGAAAAAGTCAAGGGGGGAACGGGGACGCAGCACGTCCACCCCCGATGCACAATATGACGGAGGAGGCGCAGGGGGAGCCTGAAAGGGAGTCGGTGCAGGGGGCGGAGCCTGTCAGGGAGGAACTAGCTGGTAGTAAGGCAGGGCCCTTTGCGCAGGACCTGCAGCCGGGAAGGAAGAGCAGCGGGAGGAGCAGAGGCCTGGGAGCCTGAGGGTTTGGAGCAGCCCCTGGACCTCTCTGTGGCAGAGCAGACATCTAAGGTGGGGAAGAAAGGCAAGGTGCATGGGCAGACTGGGAGCAAGGGAAAAGGGAGGAAGGTTCAGGCACCCGTAGGGGGGATCCTTGGGGGACCACATGTAGGTAGTGGGGTGAAGGCAGATTTGGGGCCTGCTAGAGACCTGTTAGAAACATGTGGCTTTGAGCAGGTTGGAGAGAAGAACCAGCAGCAACCATCCACTGACTGGTCAACAGTGGATATTGAAAGGTGGGCCCTGTAATGCAAAGAGACGGGGAGGCGGAAGGGAGATCCAGGCAAGCGTGGAAGTCAGTGGGGACCAGTGGGATGCCCAAGGAGGGGTGTAGTTTGGGTAGGGCAGTTGGGTGTGGGTTCCTTCTGAGGACAGCGGTAAGGAACAGGAGGCTGTGCGGCTGGTGGGCCAGGTTGCGTGATGGGCGCACAGGGTGCACATGCCATGTGCTGCGCGGTGAGTAAAAGCCAGCGTCAGAGGTTGGCAGAAAGGTGGCAAAACCAACGGGGCGCAGCACGGCCCTAGGACACTGGTCCAAAGCAATAGAGGGGCCTTCGGCAGCCTTCTCTACACCACAGGAGCACATGAAGCGAACGCATGGCATACGCCACGGGGGTCATGGTATGGAGGATGAGCGTGACTTGACGGATGCAGAGGGTGCTGATGACGAGTGGGGTATGGATGAGGAGTTTGAGCTGGATTATGACGAAGACTTGAAGGAATGGGAAGATGGGGAGATTTGTGAAAAAGAGGTGAGCGGGGAACTAGGGGGGTGCAGGAGTGGCGCAACCCCCTCTTCTCTTAATGTTTTGCAGGCATCAAAGACTGGTGCACGAGTCCATGAGGTTTCACGCAAAGAAGGTTGCGGGCGCAAGTCACTGTTGGTTGGGGGTACTCACGTCCATGGAGTCTAAGGTAAGGGGTGGTCTCTGTGTGATGATCAAAAAGGCAAGGCTGGTGCTGCCCAATATAGCCTATTGGAGTGGGGGAAGACTTGATACATAGCATGCCCAGTGCAAGCGCAGTACAAGCAGGCAGCAATGACTGGATGGGGGACAAAGTGCTGACATCCCAGAGTGGGGATAGGGAGACGGCAGCGAGCGGGGACAAGGAAGGTGACGCCAAATGATGGGACGGCCATAAGAAGCGACTCCCTTATATGTGACTAGCTCTGCCATTGGGGTCACACGTAGCAGACAAGACAAAAGAGAGGATCTGGAGACGTGAGTATATTGACGTATTCAAGCTCCTTCATAGAGATATTTAGGCGAAGGAAGGCTCTAAGGAGGAGGAATGGGAACTGGCGCGTAGGCCTAGGGTTCCCATAACTATTTATAATTGGACCTCCTCATTTTTGATCTATGCCAGTATCTACTGCGAAAAATATGCGGACAAGGCCATTGCCATATTTAAGTACACAGACATTATTTGCAAGGTCCAAATGTATTTTCGGGGTTTCTCATGGCTGAGCTACGACAAAGAGTTTAGGGCCAGAGTGAGTGTCAATCAGGAAAAGCCATGGGGAGATGTAGACTCGGAGTTATGGATGCAGTGGATGGCCTCTTCGCATTCTGCAGCATCCACCAACACAGCTAGTGGTCTCCCAGTGGTCTACAAGCCTTTTCAGCAGAGCCCACTCAAGGAGGGGCGGGAACAGCACAGAGGGCCCCAGTGCCTAACTCAGGAGTATGTTGGAATTTCAACAAAGGGTTTTGCTCCAGACAACCCTGCAAATTTAAACATGAGTGTTCCAAATGTGGGGGGAGATATCTAGTCATGCAATGTTTTTCCCTTGCCAGTCCGGCGGAACAGTGGAGATCTACCAAGGGCAGAGAGGGCAAGTCATTCCTGAGCCAAAAGGCACCTGCTCCAATTAAGTTGGTTAAGTTACTGCCCTGGTTGCGCCTGTACCTAGATACGGACATGGCGCGCAAATTGGAATGGAGTTTCAGAGAAGGATTTCAGTAGGATATCAGTGTCCGTGTGCAAGAAGATAGGCGGACAGTTTACAGTCGGCAAAAGCCATGCCGGATATGGTAGTGACTAAATTGAGCATGGAAGTGGCAGAGTGCAGAATTGTGGGCCCTTTTAAGGGTGGCTTATGGATGACCTGATGATTTCACCTTTGGGTGTGACCCTGAGGAAAAGCAGGGGGATTTTCGACTGATATACCATTTGTCATGGCCAGAAGGGGCATCGGTGAATGACTTAATCGCACCGAAAGATGCACAGGTAGTGTACTCCCCAGTAGAAGATGCGATTCAGCTCATACAAGAGTGTGGCGGGGGCAGAGTTGGCTAACTGCGACATCAAGACAGCTTTTCGGCTGCTCACCATTCACCCTGAGGATTTCTCTTTGCTGGGAATGCAATTAGGAGGGGCCATTTACATGGACAGAGTGCCTCCAATGGGGTGCGCAATTTGTTGTGAATTGTTCGAGGCATTCAGTACCTTCCCGCAGTGGGATTTTGTGCAGGTGAGTGGACATCGGAGAGTGTCACACTACTTGGACAATTTCCTTTTTGTGGGTTCACAACGCTCTGATTCATGTGGTGAGGCATTGCAGTGCTTTGAGAGTTTGACGCTGGACTTTGGGGTGGCCCTGGCCCCAGATAAACGGAGGGCCCTACCTGCATGCTGACCTTTTTGGGCATTGAGCTAGACACTGTGGCCTTCATGACGTGTTTGCCTGCTGCGAAGGTTGAAGAAATTTTTACAATTTTTACGGCAGATCCGGTTGAGAGAGAAGATAGAGCTGCACATGGCACAACAACTCCTGGGTTTCCTCAACTTTGCATGCCGGGTGGTCTGGGGAGGTAGGACTTTCTGCAGGCAGATGGGGCTGGCGATGTCAGGTGCATCCCTCCCTCATCACAGAATTCAGCTGACTGTGGGTTTGAGGGAGGACATCAAGGTATGAGAACTTTTCCTGACACAGTTCAATAGGGTTTCCTTGACCTTTCAGGAGGAAGACACAGTCTGGCAGGTGCAGATTTTTTCAGACGCTCTGGGACCTCTGGTTTTGGACTTTTTTGGGATGGGCGGTGGTGGGCAGAACCATGGCCGGCTCAATGGTTGAATCAGGGCATGAGCATTGCTTTCTTGGAATTCTTCCCACTGCTGGTGGCTTTGTCAGTGTGGGGTGACGAACTGGCCAACAGGACAGTAATGTTCTATGTGGACAATTGGACAGTGGTTTACTTCGTGAACTGACAGAAGGGCCAGGGATCTCAGGGTGCTGCGACTGTTGAGGAGGTTCATGCTTTGATGTTTGACTTTAAGTATCCTATTTAAGCCTGCGCATAGTCCTGGGGTCAACAGTTCTATCACAGATTCCTTGTCTCGTTCGCAGTGGCAGCATTTCCGCACATTGGCACCAGGTGCAGAAGAGCACAAGGCAGCGGTCCGGGCAGATATTTGGGAGTGGGGGCATGATGGTCATGAGACTGGTGGAGATGTCGCTAGCGGAATCCACACTAAGATGTTATTGCCTGGCATGGTTGGAATTTCAGGACTTTGAGGTTTTTGAATGGCAGTTCTAGAGGCAGGAGCAGGGAGCGCTTGAGGATCGAGTGTTGCGTTTTGTAATATTTCTGGTTCAGAGGGGTTTATCACCTGCCACAATTGGGGGCAAGTTAGCAGGAGTGTCTTTTTATGGGAAGTTGTTCTCTGGTTGGGATCTGGCGAAGGATGACATCTTGGGAAGAATGCTGAAAGGTTAGAGGAGGGCAAGATCGGGGTCAGGTAAGGTGGTGTGTGAAGATATTACATTTGAATTGCTCTTGGAAATGTTGCATGTACTGCCAGTTTGTTGTGTGGCTGCATACAAGGTGGCTCTTTTCCGTTTGTGTATGATAAGGATTTTTTGGGGGGCTTTCCGTGTGTCTGAATTTTTGGGTGTGGGGAAAGCTTGTGGAGTATGGGAGGAGGACGTGCGAAGGCAGGATGAGCGCTTTGATATCTGTTTGAGGCAGTCCAAAACGGATCAGTTGGACTGGGGGAAAATGAATATGGTGGGACAGGGGGGGTGAGAGGGAAGCATGTCCAGTGCTGGAATGGGAAAGTTTCAGGGAGCACAGGGTAGGAGTAGGAGGGAGTGTCTCTTGTCATGGGAATGGTAAGAAGCTCACGGTTTTCTAGTTGTTGGCTGTTTTGAGAATAGCTTTGAGACGCCTTGGGAGGCAGGTGGGTAATTTTGGTACTCACTCCTTTAGGATTGGTGTGGCAACTGAGGCAGCTCATTTAGGTTGGGACATGGACCAAATCAGGTGTATTGGGAGGTGGTGGTCAAAATGTTGCAAGAGATATGTGAGGGCTTGATTTGTAGTCTTTTCTGGGGACAGGGCAGGTTATGCCACATGGGGTGGGTCTCTTCAGGTGTTGAGTTTTGAGGAGGGGGGATATTCTCACACACGGACGTCTGTTTCGACTTCCAGGTTGGGTGAGTTGCCCGGAGAAAGCTAAAGCGGTTACATGGCTGGTTGGACACTCGTTTATTCACTGGGCAGTGAAATATGTGGAAAAGCAATTGTATGGATGACCTCTGGGACTTCTGAGTAGCAGGCACAAGGTGTTGTGGTGTGGAATAAGCAGAATGAGGTGGGGCAATTTGCTTCCTTTTATAACATCAATCCTGCTTACATGGGGATGTCCTGATGTATTGATATTGCACCTTGGGGAAAATTTGCAACACATACAGCGGGATCTGGCATTGCTGAGGCAAAACATGCATGGACCTGTTTGGTGTCGGTGGAATTGGGCCCAAGAGGAAATGGAGAGAAGCACTGAAACACAGGGCTATTGAAAGGGCTCAGAGGAAGCTCAATCGGGCTATGTGGGTTTTCTGTGGGCGCATGCCATTAAGGTGCTGACCCATGAAGCGATTAAGGAGGAAAAACAGGTGCTCTTCAGGGATGATAGAGTGCATCTGACAGAAATGGGGAATGTGTATTACGTGCTGGAACTGCGTCTCTTGCTGACTAAATTGTCTGGGGAGAGGCTATGGGGATGTGAGCCTTTTTAAAGGTTGAGGTGTTGCAATGTGTTCGCTGGTGGGGCAGCAAAACACCAAAGGGTTTGCGTTGTGTGGCAGTGATGGGGGAGGATGCCCAATTCAGACAGGAGACAAAAGCAAAAGTTGGACGTGTGGGAGAATGGAAGTGGACGCTGGGTGAATGGAGGAAAAAGTGGGGGAATGAAGTGAGAATGGAAGGGGGTGTTCTAAAGGGTAAAGATGAAAAGTTGTTCATTGAAAGTTACAGTTTTGTTAATGTTATATTATAATGAGCAAGCCTGTCCTAATAAATGGCCTTTTACACTAGTATAATGGGTGTCGATGTCTATGTCCCAATGCATGCCCACTAGTTACTGAGCCTTGGAATTCCTTTCCATCAATCACTGAATGCCTTTCTTTGAGCTACTGCTCACAGAATGCTTAGACATGCACTGTTCCACAGAATATTTGTAATTTACTGCTTAAAAATGCATATCTTTGCGGGTGTGGCTTGGATGCCAACAAGGATGGTTGCCTGTTGGAGGCCTCACCTACTTAATGTTACTTTTGCTGAGGAATGCGAAACCTCACAGTAACAATAATTTAAATGACATTACAGTGTAGTGGAACTGTTAAGGAGCCTGAGGTTTTGTTTACCTGTTTGAAATAGTGAAGTTGTTTTTAAGGGTGATGACATTTCATTGCCTCAGTCAGCTACGCCCAATATTTTGTCCTTGAACAGGGTGTTGGATTCACACCCCAGCAGTTGACAGCAGTGCACAATTAAATTGTCCAGGCATCTCGCCTCCGTTTAATTGTGTACAAACATTGAAGAGAAAACAAAGAAAAGTTGTATTAGCAAAGCCAACACGTATTAGCTTTAAAGAGCCAGGGTATTGGCTAAGCTAATACTTTCTTACACTGGTATATGAACACATGTCAAGATGCTAGCCCACGCATATCTTACAATGTTGGACTGGGTTTACTATTAAAAGAACATTCCAAGATGTCGATCATGTGTCAAGACACATGCTACTAACATTTCGCAGCTCACGTGTGTGTATGTGTTGTGACATCTGCATCATAACGCGCATGCATGTATGTATTTTTAGCTCTGTGCGTGCGTGCATTATACTGCATGCATGTGTGCATCATGATCATGACATGGGCACCATTTTGTTTTGTTTTGTTTTTTAATTTACTGTCCCAGGATGGCAGTTTGCTATCAAGGAGCAACAGTATATTAAAAATATATATTTATGTGTGTGAAAGTGTATTTTCTGTCCAGAGGCGATAAAAGGCTGATTAAAGAGAGGAGGGAAGATGGTAGCCGGGTATCTCTTGGTATCCGGAGATGAACCGGAGGTGGTGCAACTCTATCTGATAGCTAGACATATAGGGGGTCATTTTGACCTTGGCGGTCTTTTTTAAAGACCGCCGAGGGACCGCCGTGCGGAAGACCGCCAGTGGTGGCGGTTTGCTGCTCGGCCTATTATGACAGTTGGCAGCTCTCCGTCCTTTTACGGACGAAGAGCCGCCAACAGCCATACTGGCGGGAGGCGGGGAAGTGGAGGTTGCTCCACCTCCACCCCCACACCAACAGAACACCACCCAGCGAATCACGTCCTGTGATTTGCCGTGGCGGTGTTCTGTTGACGGTGTGGTGTCGGCGGAGCTGCCCCCATGGCTCCCGTCCCCTCCCGGAGGATCGTCGGACCAGGTGAGTCGTCGTCCTTGAGGCGAGTGGGGTTGGGGGGGTGCATGGGGGTGTGCGTCTGTGTATGTAGAGGGGGTGTGTGAGTGCGTGTATGCTTGTGGGGGTGTTGTGTGTATGGAAATGAGTGCGTGTATGTCTGTGAGTATGTCTGTATGGATGTGTGCGTGTATATTTGAATGTGGGCGTGCGTGTCTGAGTGTGTGTGTGGATGTAGACATGTATGTTAGCGTGTGTGCGTGTAAGTGTGTAGGTGGTGCCTGCGTGCGTGTCGTGTGGGTATGGGAAATGTGATGTTGTGGGTCGGGTGGGGAGGGGGGCCCTGCCACCTGTGGGGGGTGGCAGGGGTGGTTGGGGGTAGGGGAGGGAGTTGGGGTGGGGGACACCCCTATCAGTGCCAGGGAAGGAATTCCCTAGCACTGATAGTGCTTACCGCTATTTATTTCATGGCGGTTCAAACCGCTGGAAATCCACGGCTGTAAGCTGGGTCCAAATACCGCCGGCGGTCTAGTGGCGGCCGCCGGGCTGGAGACCCAGGTCTCCAGCGCAGCGGGCGGAACGGAGAACCGGCGAATGACCATGACAGTAACCGCCATGGTCATAATTCCACAAAGTAAGACGGCCAGCCTGTTGGCGGTCTTACCGCAGGTTCTCCGCCTTCCGCTAGGGTTATAATGACCCCCATAGTTGGATTCTCTTTCTTCCACTGGCGACGGTGAAGGGGAACACTTGCTACTTACTCACAGCCAAAGGTTATCTTGATCAGCATCCTGTAATCTCTACCGCTGAATTATTACTTGGGCTGTGCACACATCTCCCTACAGTATAGTACCTGCCGGTAAGTGGGGGCTACCTAGACTCCAGGAACATCAGTGTGTATGAATAAAAATACACACATGACTATCTAGTTATACTATTGCAGAGAGACCATGGGCCGGGCCTCTGTTTGTGGAGATAACACAATATATAGTAGAGGCTGGGTGGCACTCTACATCCCTTACAGCTTTTATTATAACAGAACATTATAGAATCCACTTATTGGGAAACAACATACCACGCAAAATTGTGCTAACTCAGTTTTGCGTGAAAAGGTTTACCGCCGGCTAGCACCATTCCAAGACGCCGGCCGGGTGTCGTACTCATAGAATGTCTCAACCCGGCGCAAAGGGTGGGCTAACGTCAAGGAAAATGACGTTAGCCTGGAGGTGGTGGCGGTGGCGGTATGGGAGAAGGGGGTTTTGCACCAAAGAATGACATTAAGCTGGTTAGCAAAAATGATGACTCTAATCAGCCCAGCATAATTTCTTGATGCAAAACCTACCATACCACATGACTCCTGTCTTAGAAAAGACAGGAGTCATGCCCAACACCCCAATGGCCAGCACAGGGGACAAGAGTCCCCTGGGCATGGCCATTGCATCCAGTGCCATGTGGGGGGGGGGGGGCATTTCAGGGCCCCTAATGGCACTTTGAAAAAATAAACAAAATACTTACCTCTACTTACCTATACTGCCTTACTCCCTCTGGTGTTGGTGGGGGTGTCCCTGGGGCCTGAGGAGGGCACCTGTGGGCTTAATCCATGGTGTTCCACCATGAAAATAGGCCCATAGGTCCCCTAGCGCCTGCTCTGACCCAGGCGTTAAATAATGGCGCTAAGAAAGCTTAGCACCATTATTTAGGCCCGCCTCCCTCCCGTGAATAATTTTTGTACGGAAGGAAAAATAAGGCACTAGGGCCTTAGAGTCACTTTTTGCACAGAAATGCCTACTTTGCATCTCATTTACGCAAGGTAGTTTCCCTCTAGCAAAAAACGACTTAAACTCCATAACTTGGGCCCTAGATGGGTCTAGCGCCAAAGTATAAATATGGAGTTAGGTTTGCACTGAATTAGTGTTAAAAAAAACAAATGACGCTAATTCAGCACAAAGGCATTATAAATCTGTGCCCTAGTCTCCCTGGCTCAGTACAGGGTTGGGCCACATTCCATACTTCTAGCTTCGGCCATTTGATTCCTGACTCTGCAAAGTGTCAACTCCTCCAGCTCCCAGCCCAGCACCATGCCCAGGGCCCACTTTGGTTGGCCCTGCTTTAGCACACCCTTGCACCTCTTGTGCCAGGTCCTGCGGAGGGCTAAACACCACAGCGTCTACTTTCTGCGTTTCCTCTGTCAATCCTTGATTGTCACCTTGGTCTTGAGCCAGGGGTCCAATTTTCTTGAATCAGGAAACATTCTTGACTACAGTGGATCAGCCCCACTGGATGGTGACCATCCTTCTTTGGATGTTGACATCCTCCCATACTGGGGTGGTGCAGGAGGAATAAGTAATTTGCCCAGAGTCTGAAGGCACAATTTCTGAACAAGGCTAGGAGAACGAGCATGAATGATGAGGGCTTGGTGTAACAGGAAAGGCCGTGGCAGTGAGAGCGTCCATGCCTGGAAATTCAAAGCTTTGGAGATTGCTTACCTATGGCCTTGCCGTCCCTAGACCTCCAGCTCCTGGCCCTACAACCCAGAATGTCTCTCAAAAACTGGGGTTCCAGGTAGTCTGTGGGGTGAGTTGTGATGAGGTCGCAGCTGCAGCTGTCCCGTGAGGATGAGGGGCTGAATCAACGGGAGAGGTTAGCCGGAGGTCCTTGGCGGCAAAGGTGGGAATTTGCCACACGCCATACATCGCTCAGAGCCGCATGTTGCTTGGTACCTGCCATTGCTGTTTGCTGCATTGTGCTTCTGCTCCATGAGGCCTGTTGGTTCTTTAACCGACCATGTGAGATTACCGGATTAGCAGATTAAAGCTGCAGGGTTGCAACATTGCACTGTAAATATGCAAATACTGCAAAATACTGTGGAATACTGCTGCTGAATGTTGAATCGCTCACAACATTCACAGTTATAACTTCATGATGTACGAGGTAAGAAAGAGGGGGATTTGGAGCTCTTCTACTGCATTGTTGGGCTCTTTTCATTCAATAGTCCTTTTGTTCCCTCAATCCAACAAATATTAACGAGCAAATAACCTAAATACAAAACACAATCCCACGGAAATAGGCCACTTGCTGCGTCAAACATTTAGCCAGTTTAAATTTGTGGTCTTTAGAGATTACACGGACAGAAGGTTTGGAGGTGGAGTGTAGGGTGGCTGGTTAGTGACGCCACATTGGGCGGAGCCTGGCAACACAGAAACAGCCCCACTAGGTTTGGGTGCAGTTTGTGATGCCGGTGTAAACTCCCCTACTTTTCACTGTAATTTATAGTAATTTTCAGCCCCTGTGACACCAAATCAAGGGACGCATGCTAGAGAAGTCGCTAAGAGGACAGAGGTACTAACTGCAAATAAAAACGATTGGGAATTCAGTGAACTCTGTAGAAATGAGGTCAGAAACAAATAGACAACAGGTTAGCCAGAAATGCTCAGTCCAAAAGAGCAACCCCAGAAATGTAAAGGCAAGCAACACATCCAAAGTAAGTGAAGGCCAGGGTAGCCCTCTGATATCTCCAATACTGAATATCTTAGGGAAAGTGGATTTAAATCACAAGTTCACTTTCCTTAATGACCTGGGTGCAGAAATGTACTCAATGTCTGAAAATACTATAGTCTTTCAAACCCCTTAACTTGTCAAAAAACTGAACAGTGAAACAAGGCCAAAGGGGCAATATCGAACGAGCAAATGATGTGATAGTAATTTCCTCAAGTAATAAATATCACACCAATCAATGCATCAACATGCTAGATTCAAAAATAATAACAACATACGCCCAGGTTCATGTTCTAAATCAGTCCCATTCAACTCCTAGACTCAGCCCATTTATGGATTCTCCAGATATAGCTAATTGCATTTCTAAGGACCACATAGAGGACCTAGAAAATTCCTGGTTGAGATCAATTTCAGTATCAAATCATGCCGTCCTTGCACAAGCTATGGAAGTAAAAATGATCAATTTGGATGACGATCTTAAGGGACAAGATCATACACTAACAAATATAACAAATACATCCCATCTAGCTACACAGGTTGAAGGCTCTAACTCACAAAAGCTCATGCCAATGACTCCAGCAATTCTTCAACAGACACACCCATAAGTATTAGCAACTAGCACTCCGTACTGTATCCAAGCAAACGTAGGTGGCCCTGCAGATATCCTTCAGAAAACTGCAAGGAATCAGCTGCATGGGAACCCAGGCTCTAAAGTAGATAGCGTGTCGGATCTTTATGTTTCATTGCTAAACATTTTACAATCTTCAGTCGAGGCGTTTAACATGCAGTTGGATAAACTAGACATCAAACTAGACGTAATAAGCCCAATGGCTTCCCATATCTAAGGCATAAACTCAAAACTGGAAAATCTAACTGACATAATAATTAGAGTTCAAGAAATCCACTCACCGTTGCAAAAGACCTGTGCCTGTGGTCCTATCATTGGCAAATAACGGACTTTAGCTATTGTTTTCGTAAGCATAATACAAATGAAGAAATTATCCGTGACCAATGAACCTTCTAATAATTTTCATTTGCAAGAACATATTAAGCAACAGATAAACCAAGGAGAGGAGTCATATCAGAACCTACGGGCAAATAAGTGCGCTAGAACATTCAAAAAGGCAAGAGTTGAATTAAGACATAACGCAGTCCATTCAGCAGTTGCCACAAATTGGTACATGTCCGAGCGAGCCCAGGGCTGGTGTGCAAAGAAAGAGCCAGACAAAATGGACTAGGGAGCAAAGGAATAACAATCAGTAACTGGCAAAAAAAGGAATCCACCAGAATATGCCTAATGTTTAAAACAAAGCAGGACAGAAGTGACGCCATTGGCACAAGCATATCAATTGATGTAAATATAAGCAATGCAATGTGGAACCAATTTACAGATCAGAATCACTGGATACATCAGGGGTGTAGGAGGCTGGCCTGGCTTGGTGTGGGTACCAAGGGGTACTTACACTCTGTACCAGGTCCAGTTATCTCTTATTAGTGTAGAAGAGGTGTTTCTAGCAGCTTAGGCTGATAGAAGGTAGCTATAGCAGAGCAGCTTAGGCTGAACTAGGAGACATGCAAAGCTCCTACTATACCACTGGTGTCATATGCACAATATCATAAGAAAACACAATATACAGATATACTAAAAATAAAGGTACTTTATTTTTATGACAATATGCCAAAAGTATCTCAGTGAGTACCCTCAGTATGAGGATGCCAAATATACACAAGATATATGTACACAATACCAAAAATATGCAGTAATAGCAAAAGGAAGTAATTCAAGCAGTGTAAAGTTACAATAGAGGGGCAACACAAACCATATACTCCAAAAGTGGAATGCGAACCACGAATGGACCCCAAACCTATGTGAGCTTGTAGAGGGTCGGTGGGACTGTAAGAAAACAGTGAGGGTTAGAAAAATAGCCCAACCCAAGACCCTGTAAGGTAGGTGTAAAGTGCACCTACAACCCCCAGATAGCACAGAAGTTGTGATAGGGGGATTCTGCAAGGAAGACCAACACCAGCAAAGCAACAACAGTGGATTTCCGGACCTGAGTACCTGTGAAACAAGGGGACCAAGTCCAAGAGTTGCAACAATGTCGAGAGTGGGCAGATGTCCAGGAAATGCCAGCTGAGGGTGCAAAGGAGCTGCCCCCGGATGGAAGAAGCTTGGTGTTTTGCAAGAACAAAGAGGACTAGGAACTTCCCCTTTGGAGGATGGATGTCCCACGTCATGAAGAAGCTTGCAGGGGTGTTCCCACGCAGAAAGACCGCAAACAAGCCTTGCTAGCTGCAAGGGTCGCGGTTAGGGTTTTTGGATGCTGCTGTGGCCCAGGAGGGACCAGAATGTCGCCACTTGGATGAGGAGACAGAGGGGGCGCCCAGCAAGTCAGGGAGCCTTCACAGAAGCAGGCAGCAACTGCAGAAGTACCAGAATAGGCACTTGGAAGAGGAGTGAACCAGAGTCCACCGAAGTCAGAAAAGGGAGTCCCACGACGCCGGAGGACAACTCAGAAGTTTGTGCACTGCAGGTTAGAGTGTCGGGGACCCAGGCTTGGCTGTGCATGAAGGAAATCCTGGAAGAGTGCACAGGAGCCGGAGCAGCTGCAAATCATACCGTACCCAGCAATGCAATCTAGCGTGGGGAGGCAAGGACTTACCTCCACCAAACTTGGACTGAAGAGTCACTGGTCTGTGGGAGTCACTTGGACAGAGTTGCTGAGTTCCAGGGACCACGCTCGTTGTGCTGAAAGGGGACCCAGAGGACCGGTGATGCAGAGTTTTGTTACCTGCGGTTGCAGGGGGAAGATTTCCGTCGACCCACTTGCGATTTCTTCAGAGCTCCTGGTGCAAGAAGGAGGCAGGCTACCCCCAGAGCATGCACCACCAGGAAACAGTCGAGAAAGCCGGCAGGATGAAGCAATACAAGGTTGCAGTAGTTGTCTTTGCTACTTTGTTGCGGTTTTGCAGGCGTCCTGAGCAGTCAGCGGTCGATCCTTTGGCAGAAGGTAAAGAGGGAGATGCAGAGGAACTCTGATGAGCTCTTGCATTCGGTATCTAAAGAATTCCCCAAAGCAGAGACCCTAAATAGCCAGAGAAGGAGGTTTGGCTACCAAGGAAGGAGGATAGGCTTGTAAGAAAGGTAAGAGCCTATCAGAAGGAGTCTCTGACGTCACCTGCTGGCACTGGCCACTCAGAGCAGTCCAGTGTGCCAGCAACACCTCTGTTTCCAAGTTGGCAGAGGTCTGGGGCACGCTGGAGGAGCTCTAGGCACCTCCCCTGGGAGGTGCAGGTCAGGGGAGTGGTCACTCCCCTTTCCTTTGTCCAGTTTCGCGCCAGAGCAGGGCTGGGGGATCCCTGAACCGGTGTAGACTGGCTTATGCAGAGATGGGTACCATCTGTGCCCATCAAAGCATTTCCAGAGGCTGGGGGAGGCTACTCCTCCCCAGCCCTGACACCTATTTCCTAAGGGAGAGGGTGTAACACCCTCTCTCTGAGGAAGTCCTTTGTTCTGCCTTCCTGGGCCAGGCCTGGCTGGACCCCAGGAGGGCAGAAACCTGTCTGAAGGTTGGCAGCAGCGTTAGTTGCAGAGAAAACCCCAGCGAGCTAGTTTGGCAGTACCCAGGGTCCATGCTGGAGCCCCGGGGATGCATGGGCTTGGCATCCCAATACCAGATGTGGCATGGGGGGACAATTCCATGATCCTAGACATGCTACATGGCCATGTTCGGAGTTATCATTGTGAAGCTACACATAGGTATTGACCTATATGTAGTTCACATGTGTAATGGTGTCCCGTACTCACAAAGTCTGGGGAAATTGCCCTGAACAATGTGGGGGCACCTTGGCTAGTGCCAGGGTGCCCTCACCCTTAGTAACTTTGCACCTAATCTTCACCAAGTGAGGGTTAGATATATAGGTGACTTATAAGTTACTAAAGTGCAGTGTAAAATGGCTGTGAAATAACGTGGATGTTATTTCACTCAGGCTGCAGTGGCAGTCCTGTGTAAGAATTGTGTGAGCTTCCTATGGGTGGCAAAATACATGCTGCAGCACATAGGGATCTCCTGGAACCCCAGTACACTGGGTACCTGGGCACCATATACTAGGGAATTATAAGGGTGTTCCAGTGTGCCAATAAGAATGGGAGAAAATAGCCACTAGCCTGCAGTCACAATTATAAAAGCAGAGAGAGCATAAACACTGAGGTTCTGGTTAGCAGAGCCTCAGTGATATAGTTAGGCATCACACAGGCAACATATACAGGCCACAATTATGAGCACTGGGTTCCTGGCTAGCAGGATCCCAGTGACACAGGCAAAAGCAAACTGACACACAAGTAAAAATGGGGGTAACATGCCAGGCAAGATAGTACTTTCCTACACAACCCCCCCCCCAGCCGAAGGACAAAAAGGCTAACTTTGCCCAGATGAGTCTTCATTGTCTAAATGGAAATATCTGGAGAGTCCATCCGCATTGGAGTGGGTACTCCCAAGTCTATGTTCCACTGTATAGTCCATTCCCTGTAGGGAGATGGACCGCCTCAACAATTTAAGGTTTTCACCTTTCATTTGCTTTAGCCAAAGTAGAGATTTGTGGTCTATCTGAACAATAAAGTGAGTACCAAACAGGTATGGTCTCAACTTTTTCAGTGCCCAGATCACAGCAAATGCCTCCCTCTCTGGCAGACCAACGCTTTTCTCTAGGGGTCAACCTTCTGCTGATGAAAGCAACAGGTTGATCCTGGCCCTCAGTATTAAGCTGTGATAGCACTGCCCCAACCCCCAATTCAGAAGCATCAGTCTGGACTATGAACTTTTTGAAGTAGCAAGGGCTTTTTAGGACAGGTGCAGAGCACATGGCCTGTTTGAGCTCATCAAAAGCTTTTTGACAGCTAGCTGTCCATAATACCTGCAATGGAGCCATAGTTTTTAATGAGGCCTAGAAAGGCTCTCACCTGGGTTTGAGTTGTAGGGGGAGCCCATTTCATAAAGGTCTGGATCTACCCCTGTAGTGGTGTAATCTTTTCCCCACCTACAAGGTGGCCCAGATAAACCACTTTCCCCTGCCCTATCTGGCACTTTGAGGCCTTAATAGTGAGGTCTGCCTTTTGCAGGGCCTCCAAAACCTTCCATAGGTGGACCAGGTGCTCATCCCAGGTAGAGCTAAAGACAGCTATATCATCTAGATATGCTGCACTAAAAGCTTTCAACCATTGCAGGACTGTGTTCACCAACCTTTGAAAAGTGGCAGGTGCATTCTTCAGACCAAAGGGCATCACAGTGAATTGATAGTGCCCTCCCATGGTTGAAAATGAAGTCTTGGGTTTAGCATCTTCTGATAATTTAATCTGCCAATGCCCTGCAGTTAAATCAAAAGTGCTTAGATACTTGGCAGAAGCCAGTGTATCTATCAGCTCATCTGCCCTGGGTATAGAGTGAGCATCTGCCTTGGTTACTTGGTTGAGTCCCCTATAGTCAACACAAAACCTCATCTCTCTTTTACCATCCTTACTATGAGGTTTTGGGACAAGCACCACAGGGCTAGCCCATGGGCTTTCTGAAGGTTCAATCACTCCTAAGTCTAACATTTTCTGCACCTCTTGTTTAATGCAGTCCCTGACATGGTCAGGCTGCCTATAAATCTTACTTTTGACAGGTAAACTGTCTCCAGTATTGATTGTATGCTCACACCAAGTAGTTGTACATGGTATCAGTGAGAAGAGTTCAGAAAACTGACTTCAGAGATTTACACAATTGCGCTTTTGCTCTGCAGTAAGACAGTCTGCAAGTACTACTCCCTCCACTAAGCCATCAGCTTCAGTGGTGGAGAAGAGATCAGGGAGAGGGTCACTCTCTTATTCCTGTACCTCATCAGTTGCCATGAGCAGGGTGAAATCAGCCCTGTCATAGTAGGATTTTAGGCGGTTGACATGGAGCACCCTGAGGAGACTCCTGCCAGTGCCCAGGTCTACCAAGTAGGTAACCTCACCCTTTTTCTCAACAATTAGATGGGGTCCACTCCATTTGTCCTGGAGTGCTCTTTGAGTCACAGGCTCCAATAACCACACCTTCTGTCCTGGGTGGTACTGGGTCAGGACAGCCTTCTGATCATGCCATTGCTTTTGCAGCTCCTGGCTGGCCTGAAGGTTTTTACTCGCCTTTTTTGTGTACTCAGCCATTCTTGATCTTAGGCCAAGTACATAGTCCACAATGTCCTGTTTAGGAGCTTTTAAAGGTTGTTCCCAACCCTCCTTCACAAGTGCAACGGGACCTCTCACAGGATGCCCAAAGAGGAGTTCAAAGGGGCTAACACCCACTCCTTTTTGGGGTACCTCCCTGTAAGCAAAAAGGAGGCAAGATAACAGGACATCCCATCTCCTTCTGAGTTTTTTAGGGAGTCCCATTATCATACCTTTGAGAGTTTTATTAAACCTCTCAACCAGACCATTTGTTTGTGGATGCTAAGTAGTAGTGAACTTGTATGTTACACCACACTCCTCCCACATTGCTTTGAGGCATGCAGACATGAAGTTACTACCTCCGCCTGACACCACTAGTTCCAAATAGGATTTATTTCAAAATTAATTCTTTCACAATAATCACCCCAGCGCGCAGCATAAAATGGCTCTGCTCTCCTCAATCTCGCCTCCACTCGTTCCGTTGCCGTTTTCAAATGTTCGGCGTTCCTCGCGCTTGTAACGCGGAAAGGAACACCGAACAATGAAAACAGCCGCGTGTGAGCAGCTCCGCTGCGCGTGCGATGACACTGCAAATCTGATCTGCACGCGCAGCGGCAACCGCTGCTATTAAGATATTACATTTAGTTTTCTCTTTTAACACTTTAAATAAACCACAATAAAATACAGCCGCGTGTGAGCAGCTCCGCTGCTATTAAGATACTACTCTTAACACTTTAAATAAACAACAAGCAAAGAAACAATTATCATTATATTCTTTTTTTTTTTTTTTTTTTTCTCTCCGATTGCAGAACTAAACTATGAACGTAACCATACATGTTGAGTATAACCAAAACAAACACAACACATAAAACATCGTATAAGTGATTCACCCTTAACAATACCTTAAAGGTAATCTCACTTAACGATACCTTAAAGGTAATTCAAAGGTAATCTCACTCAACGATACCTTAAAGGTAATTTGTGCACTCTATCACTTCTCCTGACAGGCACAAGATTGGAGCATGAATCCCCCTCTTTTAAACTCGAGGGTTTAACCCCCACAGATTTTTGTACATTCAAGCAATCCTGTGCTTTTGAAGAGTGAACCCCCTTCTTGTGAACAGGTAACAAAACATCCTTAGGTTCAACCTTTACCACCTTCCCCATATTCCACCAGTTACGTCCATCAACCCGCACAACATTCCCACATACTTTGTCAACCTTGCATGGTTCAGAAAACTTGGAATCCCCTTTCATGACAAACCCCGGTAATTTAACCCGCACCCAATCACCCACCATGAACTGCACCTCCTTCACACCTCTTTTCTTGTCGTAATATGACTTTTGTTTTTCTTGAGAATTTTTAATACTCAAACCCACCTTTGCATAAATGAGTTCCTTACATGTAGAATGCTTGAAAAACTTGGACAACCAAGCTGGTCTAAATAAGGTGGCAGGCTTCCTCCCTCTAAGTGCCTCAAATGGTGATATCCCCGTGCTAGTGTGGGGTGTTGTTCTGTAGAACCAGAGCATACTCTTTACAGCAGCATCCACCACACAGCCATTAGCTAACGCCCACTGGATACACTCCCCAACCACTCTATTAAACCGTTCAACCAAACCATTCGTTTGCGGTTGATAGAGAGAACTCTTCAAATGTTTGATGGAACACTCACTCAAAAAATTTCCAACTTCACAAGACACAAACTGGACCCCATTATCAGACACAAGTTCCTTGGGTAACCCTTCATCCAAAAATACATCTTTGAGACACGACACCACAGACGTGGAATCTGCACGACTCACAAACTTCACATAGGGCCACTTTGAAAAATAATCAATTACTACATAAGCATACCGTAATTTAGGAGGAAGAGAATTGAAGGGACCCAATAAATCGATGCCAATCTTTTCCCAAGGACCTGCTGGACATTCTATTGGCATTAGCGGAGGAGTTGACGTTTTGAGGGCCTTATCACTGGTTGAACAAATGCAACAGGACTTGACCAACGTTTCAATGTCTCTGTCCATTTGCGGCCACCAATAGTATTGCCTAACCCACTTTTTAGTAAGAGTAGTACCCAAATGACCTTGATGTGCTTTTTCCATAATAATGGATCTTATAACATCAGGAGGGACAATTTTATCACTTCTCAACAATACACCATCTTCAATTGATAGTTCGTCCGACACTTTGAAAAAAGGTTGAGTACTCAAATTCAAACTTTTTTCATGCGGCCACCCATTCTCAACATACGTTAAAACATTAGAGAGTACATTATCACTTGAAGACGCTTCCTTCCACATCATTTCGGAAAACGATCCAGTACGTTCTAATTCGACAGAAGCAAAGAAGCAGTTTTCATCCTGAGTGTCCATTTCCTCACCAATATCTTCAGAAACTGGATGCCTGGAAAGGGTATCTGCTCTCACATTTTTTTCCACCAGATATGTGTATCACAGAAAAATCAAATTGAAGCAACCTGGCCGCAAATCTTGCAATTCTTGGTGAGCTACCTTTAAGATTGGTACCATTAAGAATAGAGACTAATGGCTTATGGTCTGTTTGGAGAAAAAAATGTCTTCCCCATAGAAAAGACTTAAATTTCTCTATACCCCACCAACATGCTAGTAATTCTTTTTCGATTACAGAATAATGTACTTCATTAGATCTGAGCACTCTTGACGCAAACCCAATAGTATACTCCTGCTTTTCATTAATTTGCGTCAAAACTGCTCCAAGACCAAACTTGCTGGCATCGACAGTCAAACAACACTTCAAATTATGATCATAAGATTGTAAAACATTGGCACTACTCAATCTCTGTTTAATAGTATCAAATGCTTCCGCACACTCAGCATCCCACAAAAACTCAGTTTTAGATTTCAACAGATTTGAAATGGGTCTGACTAGAGTAGCAAAATTTTCAATAAATCTAGAATAAAATTCACAAAGACCCAAAAATGATTTGACACCAACTTTGTCCTGAGGTGCAGGTGCTTTTACAATCGCTTCTACAAGACCTGGTCTGGGATAAACCCCTTCTGGTGTGATGACATGCCCCAAATATTCTACATACGTTTGAAGAAATTGCCATTTCTCTCTTCTTAATACGACACCAGCATTCTCAAACTTACTCAATACCTGCCTCAGAATCGCATCATGTTCATATCGATCAGAAGCATAAATCAACACATCATCCTGAAAAACACACACTTTATCGATACCTTTAAGAATGGTAGACATTATTCTCTGGAATACTGACGCTGCTGACGCCAGTCCAAAAGGCATACGACAATATTGATACGTTCCCCACGGGGAGACAGAAGCAGTAAAGTGTTGCGACTCGTGTGTCAATTCTACTTGGTGATAAGCAGTGGCCAAGTCGAGTTTAGTAAAAAATGTTGCTCCCTTGATACAAGAAAGCATCTCACCAATCTTAGGCAATGGATGAGAGTCAACCCAGATCTCTCTGTTGAGTGCCCTCAAGTCAACACAAACTCTCAATTCCCCATTTTTTTTCTTAGCCACCACCAACGGAGATAACCATAACGAAGAATCAATGGGCTCAATGATTCCCCTCATCCGCAAACTTTCCAATTCTTTCTCCAACTCATCCCTGACACTAAATGGCACACCTCTCAATTTATGTTTAACGGGAATAGCATTGTCCTTGACCTTTATTTTGTGTGAAAAGCCCCTTATCTTACCTAAATCACCCGAAAAAACTCTGGGAAACTCATTTAGTAATTTCTCTATATCAGAGTTATCTCTTATAACTGTCACCTGATCACCCGTACCTGGACGCAAAACCATTCCAAAAAGCCCTTGGTGAAACCATCCTAAAATGTTCAAACCTTTAACAGCAACATAGACTTTCCCAACAATGCGTCGCCCCTTGAATACTAAAATGTCTTCAAAGAAACCAAGTAAGTCAATCCTCCTTCCCTCATATGAAAACGGAGTCCTATCTGGAGGATTCAATTTTTTCGTGCCCCAATTCTGTTGGTAAAGTTCCTGTGTAATCATAGTGATTCTAGCCCCCGAATCAGCTAACAACTTTAAATATTTGTCACCTACTTGAATTAAAACATACAGATCAATGCAATCCACTGGATTGCCAGAGATTATGTCAGAGTCACCCACAGTCAGAATCATTTCTTGCATTTCACTCATCAACTCATCCATCCTGTCATCACCGTCATCCATGACAGCATTAACCTTAGTGTAACCACTTCTGCTACTTTGACACACTCTTGCAAAATGACCAGTTCTGCCACATAATCTGCACTGCACATTCTTTGCTGGACAAATATTTCCTCCTTTTGTATGTGGTGGATAGCCACACCTAAAACAAACGTTAGTCTGCTTGAAAAAACCATTGGATTTATCCACTTCCACTTTGTTGTGCACAAGAACTCTCATCTTGCGCCTGTCGTCAGATCTCTGTACTACGTTCACATGTTCTGCCTGTGCACGTTCCAACTCTTTTGCAGATCTCATTGCAGTTTCAATGCTTTTAGCAATTCT
This sequence comes from Pleurodeles waltl, assembly GCF_031143425.1. Taxonomy (NCBI): domain Eukaryota; kingdom Metazoa; phylum Chordata; class Amphibia; order Caudata; family Salamandridae; genus Pleurodeles; species Pleurodeles waltl. The sequence continues at coordinate 404,729,613 of NC_090450.1, read as the reverse complement.
GATAGAATCTGACAAAGATGGATCTCCTAAAGACAACAACTTTTGCTTGATTGATTTATCCGCACAGTGACAAATGAATTGGTCACGTTTTAACTGATCAGTAAATGTGTCAAAGAAACACTCAGACGCAAGTTTCCTCAAAGCAGAAATGTAGTTATTGACATCTTCTCCATTTTTTTTGTTCTCTCCTAAAAAACGTATGTCTTGCAATAACCAAACTAGGAGGTGCGTCAAATCTGGTGGCCAATTTCTTAAGAGCTTCTTCAAAATCATCAAGTTCTTCGCCGTCTTCCACTTGAATATCTGGTAAATGTTTAAACACCGACCTACCCTCGAAACCTAAAGAATGAAGCAATAAACATTTCTTTCTTTCAGGTCTGAATCTTGACGCACCAATGGCACCCATATAAGTTTTGAAAGCATCGTACCATTGCTTCCATGGTATGGCTGGCTCACCAGGAGTTTCCAAAAATGGTGGCGTAGGGTTGACCGACTGCATGACCGTATTTAATAAAAAATAAAGTCACTCAGGACCATATAATTGCAATGAAATCAATTCCTCCACATATTTTTAATAATAATAGTCTAAAAATCTTGATGAAAGTAGCCGTTTAAAGATGGCCGCTATACTTTCACAAGAATGAAAGCCTGCTGTAGCCACACCTTCTGACCCGAGGTTCATGGGAGATAAGACACTCTCACCGTAAATACAGCTGTCCAGAAGGTCGAGGATTGATGCACGAGTGGGCCTCGAAGTAACAGCCTGGGGTGATCCAGTTCCACAGCTCGTCGCCACATATGGTAAGCTGGGAACAAACCTCCAGACACCACGTTGTTAGTTCCAAATAGGATTTATTTCAAAATTAATTCTTTCACAATGATCACCCCAGCGCGCAGCATAAAATGGCTCTGCTCTCCTCAATCTCACCTCCACTCGTTCCGTTGCCGTTTTCAAAATGTTCGGCGTTCCTCGCGCTCGTAACGCGGAAAGGAACACCGAACAATGAAAACAGCCGCGTGTGAGCAGCTCCGCTGCGCGTGCGATGACACTGCAAATCTGATCTGCACGCGCAGCGGCAACCGCTGCTATTAAGATATTACACACTTCCTTAGGGAAGTCCCTCAAAGGCAGTGGGCTGCTATCTTGTGGCTACCTTTTACTAGTAAGGGTACGGATAGGCTCCTTACTTTCAGAGAAAGTGATGCTAACAATAACAACGTTTTGAAGGATGCACTCTTGGATGGATTTGGCTTGACCACTGAATAATACAGGAGCCCCACATGTGTTGAGAAAGTGGTTATGTAACATCTAGATTGGTTGAGCTTGAGTTGATGGCCTGCATTGAGTTCTAGCTTTTAGAGCCACCTGGCACCATTGAGGTATGCTACTATTTCATCAATAGTTGAGCTTATGCACCACTCCCTGCATGTGGCCTTGTTCAGGAGGCTCCTGTAAACACACAGTCTGATGACTCCAGGTTGTTTAGGCATTGGGCTATCACAAGAGGTGAGACCCATGGGGTGGGCCATGTGATCTTCTCGATCACTCCTTATTGCTCGAGTTGATACAGCTCTTTCTCCACCAGCGGTAGCAGGTGCAACTGAACCCTCCTGTGTCTAAGTGCCCTGGGTCTCACAGTCTTTTCAATATGTAGCTTTACCTTTAGGTGTTTGAAGTGCCCTAACCCTTTGGATAGCTATGGGAACTCATAAAATGTCTGCCGCATATGATTCATGCACCTGCAGAGCAAGGAAAACTAGATTCAAGACTTCTGCAGTATGGCATCCAAGGTGGGTGCCTAGGTTGCCGCTGGTTACATGAAATCAGGCCTGTGTTGATTTCCCATCATTCTTCAACACTACCTCTATGACTCCTCTCAACACCAGTAGCTCTGTGCTCTCATGTGTGTAGATTTGCACTTAGGTCAGTGTTAGCCTTGGTTGTGGCATTATTTTGCCAAATTAGGCTGAGTCCATAAGGTTGACGAAAGCGCAAGTATCAATTAGAGCTTTGATCTGGGTGCATTCGATGTCCACTGTGCACATCAGTGGTGGCCACTTGTTGTTGCCATCTCTGCCAGTGAATGAGATGGTAAACACACCTTCATAGTTGTCTGGTTGTTTGGCAGACTCAGGGCAGTTTGCGGGGTTCCTATGTTGTCCTCTTCAAGCAAGGGTTGTCGCAGGGTTGATTTTCCTTGTCCTCTGTACCCTACTCCTGCACTTTGCACACCATTCTGGCATACTTAGGTGAAGTGATTCATGTGCCCGCATCTCATGCATGCTTTCCCCTGGGCTGGGCATACATTGGGTGTCCGGTGCGTCAGGCCACAGTTGCTGCACCCTTTCTCGGGCAACTTGAGTGCACTTGTGGATTGATAACGAGCGGGACATCTCTGGATGGCATCCACCTGCTCCTCTTTCACATTTACCACCTGGGTTGTGCTCTTTGGGGGCCGCTCCTCTCATCAATGCCACCTCCATGTCTTCTGCCCTGATGTCTGCTAGGTCATGTGACCTTGCCAATATCAGTATATTTTCCAATGAGATACCTGGCTGTTGCAGTATAAGCTTCCTGAGGACCAACGACCTGCAGCCCTGAATCAGCTGGGCACTGATTTCATTCAACTGGTTGATATCTGTGAAAGTGCTCGCCAGCTTCCAAAGCCGTGCATAGTAAATGTCCACGGACCCATTTTCCACCCTCCGGCTTGTCTCAGTTTGAATCTCTCATAGTCAGGGCTGAGCTGGGGGTCAAAGTAATGGTTTAGTGCTGCTAATGTGGCGTCAAAGCCATCACCTTCCCATGTTAGAGAGGTGTTTGAACAGGTCATATAGTTCAGCACCTCCGACATAGAGCATCATTGAGCTTTTCACCTCTCCATCAGCTTCGCACATAGAACAAAATGGTGTTGCAGGCGCCTGGTCTCTTGGCACCAGAGGGGGGGTCTACTAGTCGCCTGAACGCTGGCATCACCTTGAGTGGGCACAGTGTGATGGGGCAGGAAGGGCAGGGTTCTGCTGTTGTGGTTGTTTGGACATTATGTGTGTCCTCTCAGCCCCCTTTTCCATAGTGCATGTGTCTGTGTCACGTGGGTGTTAACTTTTAGCATGGCCTCTGTTTTAGAGGTAAATATGGGGGTGTCTGCATGTCCTTGTTTCCCTCGTTTGCAGTTTTTGAAGATCGTTCTAGTAATTTGCATGCCTCTCTCACCACTGCCAACTGCCAGGTGTGTCCAGTGCCCAGTGTTAAATCTGAGCTGGTGATTTCCGGTGCGCTGCACCAGCACTTAATTGTCAATACTGGCACTTGTGTCAGTCTGACACAAGGTGGCAATGTCTGGCTATTTTAGAGATGACTAAAACAGCAGTAAATTATTAATTAAATGTGCAATTAAAATAAATGACTATCACCTGATGCCCAAGCCATTCTTATAGCTTAGGAGAGCTTGCAATAGTCTAAACTGTCACACTTGTAGGAGTGTGACATGGTTAGTAGCTGTGTTGTTAGGCATGGTAGGAGCTATGTGTGGTGCAGGCTGCAGTGGTCTCCTGACGGGAGTCCTGGAACCTAATATGTTTACAAATTAATCACTGCCAGTGTCACTTGCTAATTCCCTTGTTACTGTCAAGGTCATAGCTCTGGACATTTCGCATCCCTTTGTATGTTGTCCACAGTGCAGTATTTGTGTGGTACCCAATCAACGTTGCCTCCAGCTGGCCATTATAATTACTCTCCCACAGTCTATTCACATGCATGCTGTCTTTCACCTGTCGTCCTTTTTTATTTTTTTCACATGGGGGCTTAAGTAGCTGGATTGTGGTGGAGTCCAATAATGCCCCTCTGCAGGCCTCACCATCATGTGGCTGCTCCTCCCCTGTATCAGATGGGGTGCAGTTTGTTACTCTAGTGCTAGGTGGTGCTGTTGCTGCCTCGTACGTAGCGCCGGGTCGCGTACCTGTAGGCTGTGCTGTTGGGCCAATGAGTGGTTTCCGCTGCGCCCTGCTGATGGGTGGGGTGTTGGAGGCATGCCTCTCCTCTTGGAATCGAAACAGCATGCCGTCTGGGACACAGTCTCCTCCCCCACATGGGGGCACCACGCACTCATCCATACAGACGCATGGTCCCTGGCATAACCTGCAGTCAGCAGTGCAGCCACAGCATCACAGGGTTGCATTGAGTGGCTGAACATTGTGTGCCCAGCATGCGCAGGCTGCTACCATCCTTTGTCCCCAGTGTAGTTCCAGCCGATAAGTGGGGGCTACCTAGGCCTCAGGGTCATCAACGGGCATCAATGAAAAGGCACACATGGCTACCTAGTTAGACTATCGCAGAGTGACCGCCTTTTAGTTATAGCCTTGGATTGCTCCTGGCCCTCTGGGTGTGGAAATAATACAATGCATAGTAGAGACAGGGTGGCTCTCTAAATACAGCATGGTAGAGAAGCCACAGCAAGGATTCCGTAATGGGGTAGTTTCGGCAGAGACAGCACCTCTTGAGAGCAGTGCGAGGTGTCACATCTATCGGCAAAAACTAGGAACACACGAAAGCGATGCAGGGGTATGGAGTAGACAGTGTGGCCTTGGGATGGAGCACTATGGATAACGTCGCAAGACTCTGGGATCGAAACTGCCTAGGTAATCACAGAAACGTTAAAATATTTTAGGCAGGCACACAACAATTCTAAAAATACCTGAGGTGCTACATCAGTGAGTAGGCTGGGCAACGGGGGCAGGAACTGCGAGTGGAGTAGTTGCCCCATTAGTTTTGCCCAGTACTATTAGCATCACATCATTTATACCCCTAACAGAAGTAGTAATACACTGAGATCAGCAGACACTAAGGGAGACTGGACCTAGTAGTTGGCCCATCCATACTTTTAGGGAGGGAGGGTTCAACAGGAAAACCTCTGGTCACAAGGAAACGGCCTTGAAGCTCCTTGAGAGCCTAATTGACACCTATAAATAAAAAAGAGACAAGGAAGGAAGTGGGGTGTAACCTTTGCCAGCAACACATTCTGAGAGGTTGGCTTTGAGTTTCCCTACAAACAACAAGTTTGAGGGGTTAAACATAGTGGCTAAAGAGGCAGAAACCCTGACACTGGGAAACCTCAAAGGAGTAAATTGCCAGAGTCCGGATACTGAAGCATGGCCTGAGGAGGGAGACTGGTATAGAAATATTAACCCTGACAGAGTTTCCACATAATCTATTCTCTAGGAATTAAAATCAGAAATAAAAATGAGGTTTGAAATCTCGGAAAACAATCAGAAAGAAATCCTAATGTCATGTCTAATATTTGAAAGGCAACAAGAAGAAGTATCAGCAAGAACTAAGATATTAGAAAAGAATATGGAATATTGAAAAAGTGAAAACAGAACTGCAATGAAATACCCAAGATATAGAAAAATTGAAGCTATAAAATAGGGATCTGTTCAAAGACATTGAGAAGCTAGAAAACCATTCCAGGTGAAGGAACTTAAGGTATCCGAATGTTACAGAAAGGGGCGAGTGTAGGAGGCTGGACTGGCTTGTAGTGAGTACCAAGGGGTACTTGCACCTTGCACCAGGCCCAGTTATCCCTTATTAGTGTATAGGGTGTCTAGCAGCTTAGGCTGATAGATAATGGTAGCTTAGCAAAGCAGCTCAGGCTGAACTAGGAGACGTGTGAAGCTACTACAGTACCACTTAGTGTCATATGCACAATATCATAAGAAAACACAATACACAGTTATACTAAAAATAAAGGTACTTTATTTTTATGACAATATGCCAAAGTATCTTAGAGTGTACCCTCAGTGAGAGGATAGGAAATATACACAAGATATATATACACAATAGCAAAAATATGCAGTATAGTCTTAGAAAACAGTGCAAACAATGTATAGTTACAATAGGATGCAATGGGGAAACATAGGGATAGGGGGCAACACAAACCATATACTCCAGAAGTGGAATGCGAACCACGAATGGACCCCAAACCTATGTGACCTTGTAGAGGGTCGCTGGGACTATTAGAAAATAGTGAGAGTTAGAAAAATAACCCTCCCCAAGACCCTGAAAAGTGAGTGCAATGTGCACTAAAGTTCCCCTAAGGACAAAATAGTCGTGTTAGAGGGAGAATGCAAGGAAAACACAAATCAGCAATGCAACAACGATGGATTCCTGTCTGAAGGTACCTGTGGAACAAGGGGACCAAGTCCAAAAGTCACAAGCAGCTCGGAGATGGGCAGATGCCCAAGAAATGCCAGCGGTTGGTGCAAAGAAGCTCTTACTAGGCTGAAGAACTGTGAATACTGCAGGAACGACAAGGGCTAGAGACTTCCCCTTTGGAGGATGGATCCCCCACGCCTTGGAGAGTCGTGCAGAAGTGTTTTCCCGCCAGATGGACGCCAACAAGCCTTGCTACACGCAAATCGTGCGTTTGGCGTTTTTGGACGCTGCTGGGGCCCAGGAGGGACCAGGAGGTCGCAAATTGGACCTGAAAAGAGAGGGGACGTCGAGCAAGACAAAGAGCCCTCACTGAAGCAGGTAGCACCCGGAGAAGTGCCAGAAACAGGCACTACGAGGATGCGTGAAACGGTGCTCGCCGAAGTTGCACAAAGGAGTCCCACGTCGCCGGAGACCAACTTAGAAAGTCGTGCAATGCAGGTTAGAGTGCCGTGGACCCAGGCTTGGCTGTGCACGAAGGATTTCCGCCGGAAGTGCACAGGGGCCGGAGAAGGTTGCAAAGTCGCGGTTCCCAGCAATGCAGCCCAGCGAGGTGAGGCAAGGACTTACCTCCACCAAACTTGGGCTGAAGAGTCACTGGACTGTGGGGGTCACTTGGACAGTGTCGCTGGATTCGAGGGACCTCGCTCGTCGTGCTGAGAGGAGACCCAAGGGACCGGAGATGCAGCTTTTTGGTGCCTGCGGTTGCAGGGGGAAGATTCCGTCGACCCACGGGAGATTTCTTCGGAGCTTCTGGTGCAGAGAGGAGGCAGACTACCCCCACAGCATGCACAAGCAGGAAAACAGTCGAGAAGGCGGCAGGATCAGCGTTACAGAGTTGCAGTAGTCGTCTTTGCTACTATGTTGCAGGTTTGCAGGCTTCCAGCGCGGTCAGCGGTCGATTCCTTATCAGAAGGTGAAGAGGGAGATGCAGAGGAACTCGGCTGAGCTCATGCATTCGTTATCTAAAGTTTCCCCAGAGACAGAGACCCTAAATAGCCAGAAAAGAGGGTTTGGCTACCTAGGAGAGAGGAAAGGCTACTAACACCTGAAGGAGCCTATCACAAGGAGTCTCTGACGTCACCTGGTGGCACTGGCCACTCAGAGCAGTCCAGTGTGCCAGCAGCACCTCTGTTTCCAAGATGGCAGAGGTCTGGAGCACACTGGAGGAGCTCTGGACACCTCCCAGGGGAGGTGCAGGTCAGGGGAGTGGTCACTCCCCTTTCCTTTGTCCAGTTTCGCGCCAGAGCAGGGGCTAAGGGGTCCCTGAACCGGTGTAGACTGGCTTATGCAGAATTGGGCACCTCTGTGCCCAACAAAGCATTTCCAGAGGCTGGGGGAGGCTACTCCTCCCCTGCCTTCACACCATTTTCCAAAGGGAGAGGGTGTCACACCCTCTCTCAGAGGAAGTTCTTTGTTCTGCCATCCTGGGCCAGGCCTGGCTGGACCCCAGGAGGGCAGATGCCTGTCTGAGGGGTTGGCAGCAGCAGCAGCTGCAGAGAAACCCCAGGAAGGGCAGTCTGGCAGTACCAGGGTCTGTGCTACAGACCACTGGGATCATGGAATTGTACCAACAATGCCAGGATGGCATAGAGGGGGCAATTCCATGATCATAGACATGTTACATGGCCATATTCGGAGTTACCATGGTGAAGCTACATATAGGTAGTGACCTATATGTAGTGCACGCGTGTAATGGTGTCCCCGCACTTACAAAGTTCAGTGAATTGGCTCTGAACAATGTGGGGGCACCTTGGCTAGTGCCAGGGTGCCCTCACACTAAGTAACTTTGCACCTAACCTTTACCAGGTAAAGGTTAGACATATAGGTGACTTATAAGTTACTTAAGTGCAGTGTAAAATGGCTGTGAAATAACGTGGACGTTATTTCACTCAGGCTGCAGTGGCAGGCCTGTGTAAGAATTGTCAGAGCTCCCTATGGGTGGCAAAAGAAATGCTGCAGCCCATAGGGATCTCCTGGAACCCCAATACCCTGGGTACCTCAGTACCATATACTAGGGGATTATAAGGGTGTTCCAGTAAGCCAATGTAAATTGGTAAAAATGGTCACTAGCCTGTCAGTGACAATTTTGAAAGAAATGAGAGAGCATAACCACTGAGGTTCTGATTAGCAGAGCCTCAGTGAGACAGTTAGTCACTACACAGGTAACACATACAGGCACACTTATGAGCACTGGGGCCCTGGGTTACCAGGGTCCCAGTGACACATACAACTAAAACAACATATATACAGTGAAAAATGGGGGTAACATGCCAGGCAAGATGGTACTTTCCTACACAACCCCCCCCCAAACGAAGGACAATAAGACTAGCCATTACCTGATGAGTCTTCATTGTCTAAGTGGAAATATCTGGAGAGTCCATCTGCATTGGAGTGGCTACTCCCAGGTCTATGTTCCACTGTATAGTCCATTCCCTGTAGGGATATGGACCACCTCAACAATTTAGGATTTTCACCTTTCATTTGTTTTAGCCAAAGTAGAGGTTTGTGGTCTGTCTGAACAATGAAGTGAGTGCCAAACAGGTATGGCCTCAACTTCTTCAGAGCCCAGACCACAGCAAAGGCCTCCCTCTCAATGGCAGACCAACGCTTTTCTCTAGGGGTCAACCTTCTACTAATAAAAGCAACAGGTTGATCCTGGCCCTCAGAATTAAGTTGTGATAGGACTGCCCCTACTCCTAATTCAGATGCATCAGTTTGGACATAGAATTTTTTAGAGTAACAAGGGCTTTTCAGGACAGGTGCAGAGCACATGGCCTGCTTCAGCTCCTCAAAAGCTTTCTGACAGTTTGCTGTCCATAATACCTTTTTAGGCATTTTCTTTGATGTGAGGTCATTAAGAGGGGCTGCAATGGAGCCATAGTTCTTAATGAACCTCCTGTAATACCCAGTGAGGCCTAGGAAGGCTCTCACCTGAGTCTGAGTGGTAGGGGGAATCCAATCAATAATAGTTTGGATTTTCCCCTGAAGTGGTGCAATCTGTTCCCCACCAACAAGGTGTCCCAGATAAACCACCTTACCCTGCCCTATCTGGCACTTTGAAGCCTTGATAGTGAGGCCTGCCTTTTGCAGGGCCTCCAAAACTTTCCAAAGGTGGACCAGGTGATCATCCCAGCTGGAGCTAAAGACAGCTATATCGTCCAAATATGCTGCACTGAAAGCTTCCAGCCCTTGCAGGACTGTGTTCACCAACCTCTGAAAAGTGGCAGGTGCATTTTTCAAACCAAAAGGCATTACAGTAAACTGGTAATGTCCTCCAATGGTAGAAAATGCAGTCTTAGGTTTAGCATCTTCTGACATTTTGATCTGCCAATACCCTGCAGTCAAATCAAAAGTGCTTAGATACTTGGCAGATGCCAGTGTATCTATTAGCTCATCTGCCCTGGGTATAGGGTGAGCATCAGTTTTGGTTACCAAGTTGAGACCTCTATAGTCTACACAAAACCTCATTTCCTTCTTTCCATCTTTAGAATTGGGTTTTGGTACCAGTACCACAGGAGAAGCCCATGGACTGTCAGAGTGCTCAACCACTCCTAGTTCCAACATCTTCTGAACTTCTTGCTTTATGCAGTCCCTGACATGGTCAGGCTGCCTATAGATCTTACTTTTGACAGGTAAACTGTCTCCAGTATCTATAGTGTGCTCACACCAAGAAGTGGTGCCTGGCACAATGGAGAAGAGTTCTGAAAATTGTCCTAGGAGATTTATGCAATTATCTTTCTGCTCAGCAGTAAGACAATCAGCCAAAACTACACCTTCCACAAGAGCATCTTGTTCTGTGGAAGAGAAGAGATCAGGTAGAGGATCACTATCTTCTTCCTGTCCCTCATCTGTTGACATGAGCAGGGTGAGATCAGCCCTGTCATAGTAGGGTTTCAGGCGGTTGACATGGAGCACCCTAAGGGGACTCCTGGCAGTGCCTAAGTCAACCAAGTAGGTGACTTCACCCTTCTTTTCAACAATTGTGTGTGGACCACTCCATTTATCTTGGAGTGCTCTTGGGGCCACAGGCTCCAAGACCCACACTTTCTACCCTGGTTGGTACTGAACCAAAACAGCCTTCTGATCATGCCATTGCTTCTGGAGCTCTTGGCTGGCCTGAAGGTTTTTACTGGCCTTTTTCATGTACTCAGCCATCCTTGATCTGAGGCCAAGTACATAGTCCACAATATCCTGCTTAGGAGCTTTTAAAGGTTGTTCCCAACCCTCCTTTACAAGTGTGAGTGGACCCCTAACAGGGTGTCCAAAAAGAAGTTCAAAGGGGCTGAAGCCCACTCCTTTCTGGGGTAGCTCCCTGTAGGCAAAAAGGAGGCATGGTAGAAGGATATCCCATCTCCTGCGGAGTTTTTCAGGGAGTCCCATAATCATGCCTTTGAGAGTTTTATTAAATCTCTCCACCAGTCCATTTGTTTGTGGATGATAGGGTGTTGTGAACTTGTAAGTTACACCACACTCCTTCCACATGGCCTTTAAGTATGCAGACATGAAATTGCTTCCTCTGTCTGATACTACTTCCTTTGGGAAGCCCACCCTGGAAAATATTCCCAGGAGGGCCTTTGCCACTGCAGGAGCTGTAGTGGTCCTTAAAGGAATAGCTTCAGGATATCTTGTGGCATGGTCCACTACCACCAAGATAAATCTATTGCCTGAAGCAGTAGGAGGGTCAAGGGGGCCAACTATGTCAACCCCTACCCTTTCAAAGGGAACCCCAACCACAGGCAGTGGGATAAGGGGTGCCTTTGGAGTGCCACCTGTCTTGCCACTGGCTTGACAGGTTTCACAGGACTTACAAAATTCTTTTGTGTCCTCAGACATCCTAGGCCAATGAAACAGTGGTACCAATCTGTCCCAAGTTTTCATTTGACCCAGGTGCCCAGCTAAGGGAATGTCATGTGCCAGTGTTAGGAGGAACTTTCTGTACTCCTGAGGAATCACTAATCTCCTGGCAGCTCCAGGTTTAGGATCCCTATTCTCAGTGTACAAGAGGTTGTCCTCCCAGTAAACTCTGTGTGAGTCACTGACATCCCCATTAGCCTGTTTGACAGCTTGCTGTCTGAGACCCTCTAATGTGGGACAGGTTTGCTGTGCCACACTCAGCTCCTCTCTGGCAGGCCCCCCTTCACCCAAAAGCTCAGCAGTGTCTGCTTCCAGCTCCTCTGGTGTAGGTTCTGCACAGGGAGGGAATTCTTCTTCCTCAGAAGTAGAATCCACTGTAGAGGGAGGGATAGTAGGAAGTGGTTTGCTTCTACTAGCCCTAGCTTTAGGGAGCACTTGGTCCATTGTTCCAGGATCCAAGCTTCCCTGTCCTTTTTGCTTTTTGGCCTGAGCCCTTGTCAAAGCAAAAATATGCCCTGGGATGCCCAGCATTGCTGCATGGGCCTCCAACTCCACATCTGACCAAGCTGATGTCTCCAAATCGTTCCCTAATAGACAGTCTACAGGTAAATCTGAAGCTACCACAACTTTCTTTGGACCAGATACCCCCCCCCAGTTGAGATTTACAACAGCCATGGGGTGGCTTTGTGTTATGTTGTGAGCATCGGTTACTTGGTACTGGTGTCCAAGTATGTGTTGTTCAGGGTGCACCAGTTTCTCAATCACCATTGTGACACTGGCACCTGTGTCCCTGTAAGCCTGGACCTCAACACCATTTATTAGGGTTAGTTGCTTGTACTTCTCCAAGTTATGGGGGCAAGCAACCAAAGTGGCTAAGTCAATAGCCCCTTCAGAGACTAAAGTAGCCTCTGTGGTCTCCCTAATCAGACCAACCCCAACTAAATTACCAAAAGTGAGCCCAACTACTCCCTTGGATTGGCTATTAGTAGGTTTGCTCCCACCACCACTGCTATTAGTAGGGACACTAGGTGTAGCAGTAGGGGTTGTAGTGGTAGGAGCTGTGGTGCCTTTCTTTGGACAACTGGGATCTGTTGTCCAATGGCCTTTTATCTTACATAAATAGCACCATGGTTTCTTTTCCTTGTTCTGATTAAAGGAGGATTTGGGCCCACCACCCCCACCAGAGTGTTTTTGTGGGCCTGATGAAGACTCATTTTTAGATTTGTCCCCACCCTTGTCAGAAGACTTACCATCCTTCTTTTTGTTGCCATCTTTGTCACCCCCTGTATGAACTTTTCTGTTCACTCTTGTTCTGACCCATTTGTCTGCCTTCTTTCCCAATTCTTGGGGAGAGGTCAGATCAGAGTCCACCAAGTACTGGTGCAACAAATCAGACACACAATTATTAAGAATATGCTCTCTCAGGATCAAGTTATACAGGCTGTCATAATCAGTAACTTTACTGCCATGTAACCACCCCTCCAAGGCCTTCACTGCCTGGTCAATGAAATCAACCCAGTCTTGTGAAGACTCCTTTTTGGTATCTCTGAACTTTATCCTGTACTGTTCAGTGGTTAAGCCATAACCATCCAGGAGTGCATTCTTAAGAACTTGGAAATTGTTAGCATCATTTTCTTTTACAGTAAGGAGCCTATCCCTACCTTTTCCAGTAAATGATAGCCATAGGATAGCAGCCCACTGCTTTTGAGGGACATCCTGTACAGCACAGGCCCTCTCAAGTGCAGCAAACCACTTGTTAATGTCATCCCCCTCCTTGTAAGGGGGAACTATCTTATGCAGATTCCTGGAATCATGCTCTTTTGCAGGATGACTATGGGGAATACTGCTGCTGCCACCATGGGTATCTAAACCCATTTTCTGTCTTTCCCTCTCTATTTCTAAAGACTGTCTATCCAAATCCAGCTGTTGCTTCTTGAGCTTCAGTCTGGTTTGCTCCACTCTCAATCTATTCAGCTCCCTTTCCAACAATCTGTCATCAGGGTGGGTGGGAGGGACATTTCTAGATACAGAGGTATGATGGGAATGAACAGAAGGAGACCTGTCCCTTACAGAGGGCACCCTAACAGCTTGGCTACCAGTATAATGTGAGAGCACACCATCAGTATGGTGTGATTCAACCTCTGTACCAACTATGCTAGACTGTCTAGTAATGGGCAGGCTGAGAAGTTTCTTTCCTGAACCTTTTCCTGGGGGAGTCCCTGGATCAGATTGAGAACCATTAGCTACTTTTTCTACAGATTGGGCACTTATGGCCTTATCCTGTACTCTAAGCATATTAATTAACAGTTCTAAGGAAGGATTCTTCCCTACACTCAAACCTCTCTCTATGCAGAGACTCCTTGCTCCTTTCCAGCTAAGGTGATCATATGCAAGTTTGGACAGTTCAACTTTTTGGCCTGTGCCAGACATTTTTAGAGAGAGTTAAAGTGATAGACAAAGAGAAAAAAGTTTTCAGAACTTTTTGGAAAGACAGAAAAAAACTTTTTAAACTTTTAAGAACTTTTTGAAAGTTTAGAAGTAGTTTTCAGCACTTAGAAAAGAGTGAAAAGAGGAAATGCAAAACTTTTTGGCTATGTGTATATACACTGACCTTGTTTTGTATATTTTTCTCTTATGAAAAGTACAATGACAAGAGTGGTAAGTAGTCTCAAAGCACTTATCCCACCGCTGCACAACCAATGTAGGAGGCTGGACTGGCTTGTAGTGAGTACCAAGGGGTACTTGCACCTTGCACCAGGCCCAGTTATCCCTTATTAGTGTATAGGGTGTCTAGCAGCTTAGGCTGATAGATAATGGTAGCTTAGCAAAGCAGCTCAGGCTGAACTAGGAGACGTGTGAAGCTACTACAGTACCACTTAGTGTCATATGCACAATATCATAAGAAAACACAATACACAGTTATACTAAAAATAAAGGTACTTTATTTTTATGACAATATGCCAAAGTATCTTAGAGTGTACCCTCAGTGAGAGGATATGAAATATACACAAGATATATATACACAATAGCAAAAATATGCAGTATAGTCTTAGAAAACAGTGCAAACAATGTATAGTTACAATAGGATGCAATGGGGAAACATAGGGATAGGGGGCAACACAAACCATATACTCCAGAAGTGGAATGCGAACCACGAATGGACCCCAAACCTATGTGACCTTGTAGAGGGTCGCTGGGACTATTAGAAAATAGTGAGAGTTAGAAAAATAACCCTCCCCAAGACCCTGAAAAGTGAGTGCAATGTGCACTAAAGTTCCCCTAAGGACAAAATAGTCGTGTTAGAGGGAGAATGCAAGGAAAACACAAATCAGCAATGCAACAACGATGGATTCCTGTCTGAAGGTACCTGTGGAACAAGGGGACCAAGTCCAAAAGTCACAAGCAGCTCGGAGATGGGCAGATGCCCAAGAAATGCCAGCGGTTGGTGCAAAGAAGCTCTTACTAGGCTGAAGAACTGTGAATACTGCAGGAACGACAAGGGCTAGAGACTTCCCCTTTGGAGGATGGATCCCCCACGCCTTGGAGAGTCGTGCAGAAGTGTTTTCCCGCCGGATGGACGCCAACAAGCCTTGCTACACGCAAATCGTGCGTTTGGCGTTTTTGGACGCTGCTGGGGCCCAGGAGGGACCAGGAGGTCGCAAATTGGACCTGAAAAGAGAGGGGACGTCGAGCAAGACAAAGAGCCCTCACTGAAGCAGGTAGCACCCGGAGAAGTGCCAGAAACAGGCACTACAAGGATGCGTGAAATGGTGCTCGCCGAAGTTGCACAAAGGAGTCCCACGTCGCCGGAGACCAACTTAGAAAGTCGTGCAATGCAGGTTAGAGTGCCGTGGACCCAGGCTTGGCTGTGCACGAAGGATTTCCGCCGGAAGTGCACAGGGGCCGGAGAAGTTTGCAAAGTCGCGGTTCCCAGCAATGCAGCCCAGCGAGGTGAGGCAAGGACTTACCTCCACCAAACTTGGGCTGAAGAGTCACTGGACTGTGGGGGTCACTTGGACGGTGTCGCTGGATTCGAGGGACCTCGCTCGTCGTGCTGAGAGGAGACCCAAGGGACCGGAGATGCAGCTTTTTGGTGCCTGCGGTTGCAGGGGGAAGATTCCGTCGACCCACGGGAGATTTCTTCGGAGCTTCTGGTGCAGAGAGGAGGCAGACTACCCCCACAGCATGCACAAGCAGGAAAACAGTCGAGAAGGCGGCAGGATCAGCGTTACAGAGTTGCAGTAGTCGTCTTTGCTACTATGTTGCAGGTTTGCAGGCTTCCAGCGCGGTCAGCGGTCGATTCCTTATCAGAAGGTGAAGAGGGAGATGCAGAGGAACTCGGCTGAGCTCATGCATTCGTTATCTAAAGTTTCCCCAGAGACAGAGACCCTAAATAGCCAGAAAAGAGGGTTTGGCTACCTAGGAGAGAGGAAAGGCTACTAACACCTGAAGGAGCCTATCACAAGGAGTCTCTGACGTCACCTGGTGGCACTGGCCACTCAGAGCAGTCCAGAGTGCCAGCAGCACCTCTGTTTCCAAGATGGCAGAGGTCTGGAGCACACTGGAGGAGCTCTGGACACCTCCCAGGGGAGGTGCAGGTCAGGGGAGTGGTCACTCCCCTTTCCTTTGTCCAGTTTCGCGCCAGAGCAGGGGCTAAGGGGTCCCTGAACCGGTGTAGACTGGCTTATGCAGAATTGGGCACCTCTGTGCCCAACAAAGCATTTCCAGAGGCTGGGGGAGGCTACTCCTCCCCTGCCTTCACACCATTTTCCAAAGGGAGAGGGTGTCACACCCTCTCTCAGAGGAAGTTCTTTGTTCTGCCATCCTGGGCCAGGCCTGGCTGGACCCCAGGAGGGCAGATGCCTGTCTGAGGGGTTGGCAGCAGCAGCAGCTGCAGAGAAACCCCAGGAAGGGCAGTCTGGCAGTACCAGGGTCTGTGCTACAGACCACTGGGATCATGGAATTGTACCAACAATGCCAGGATGGCATAGAGGGGGCAATTCCATGATCATAGACATGTTACATGGCCATATTCGGAGTTACCATGGTGAAGCTACATATAGGTAGTGACCTATATGTAGTGCACGCGTGTAATGGTGTCCCCGCACTCACAAAGTTCAGTGAATTGGCTCTGAACAATGTGGGGGCACCTTGGCTAGTGCCAGGGTGCCCTCACACTAAGTAACTTTGCACCTAACCTTTACCAGGTAAAGGTTAGACATATAGGTGACTTATAAGTTACTTAAGTGCAGTGTAAAATGGCTGTGAAATAACGTGGACGTTATTTCACTCAGGCTGCAGTGGCAGGCCTGTGTAAGAATTGTCAGAGCTCCCTATGGGTGGCAAAAGAAATGCTGCAGCCCATAGGGATCTCCTGGAACCCCAATACCCTGGGTACCTCAGTACCATATACTAGGGGATTATAAGGGTGTTCCAGTAAGCCAATGTAAATTGGTAAAAATGGTCACTAGCCTGTCAGTGACAATTTTGAAAGAAATGAGAGAGCATAACCACTGAGGTTCTGATTAGCAGAGCCTCAGTGAGACAGTTAGTCACTACACAGGTAACACATACAGGCACACTTATGAGCACTGGGGCCCTGGGTTACCAGGGTCCCAGTGACACATACAACTAAAACAACATATATACAGTGAAAAATGGGGGTAACATGCCAGGCAAGATGGTACTTTCCTACAGCGAGGGAAAGGACCTAAAAGGGTTTACAATAAGAATCATGCAAGAGGGAGTTCTAAAAGATAACTTCAACTGCAACCTAGAGAGGGAAATACAAAGGATACATTGAGGCCATTTTAAGCATAATCCTAACTGTAAAATTCCTAGGGAAATATTAGTAAATTTCATAATTACATGTTAAAAGGACTTATAATTGTAAACGCTCTGAAAATTAAAGTAATGACTCCTGAAAATGTCACTTATTCACTAAGGTCAGGGATCATCAGGATGCCAGACGGAGTTGAGAATCAAGATCGAAGAACTACAAAAGCTGGGGGCTAAGGTTCAACTAAAACTTCCAGCCACATTAAAAATAACATGTTTAAACTTAAAGGTGGAAACTAAGTGGATGTATATGTCACTTTAAATTAGCCCACTCGAGAAGGAAGATCCAGAAAGTAAGAACATGTTGCTCTACAATGGAAAGGAGTTCCTCCAGGGGAAAGTGCACAGTGTGTGGGTAGTATGTGGGGCAAAAGATAAAAATGGTCCTCTACACACATGAAAGTAAGACGTAAAGAGAACTCAGTGACACATAGCTAATATAGGAAAACCCGAAACCATAGAGAATGATGGGCCACAATGGGAAAGTATGGAAGGTTAGAGAAAAGAGGGTAAGGGGGTGAGGAAATGGATTGAGATTTTTACATGGAACAGATTACATGCTAGGAAGAAGCAGAATTTATAACTATTCATATATTTGAAGGGACTAAATGCACATGCAATTATATTTCAAGGGACTCAATTAGAGAGTTTGTATTGTGTAACATTCTTTAAAAAATTCAAATATGTCTCAGATATTGTCTGCTCTGAACTGTCAGGGAACAGAAGAGGGATGACGATAATTTTAAAGAAAAACACTGTGATTAGAAGGATACATTTTAAGATCAATAGCACAGTGAGGTTGATTCTCACCATATTGGGAGTAGGACAATTCGTATGGTCATGTGTGGCATGTTATAGCCCCAACTATGATTATTCTACTTTTTATATTGCCTTGAGTCACACCTATTAAATGCTCTCTCTTCTCTCATGGGAGGAGATTTTTACACAATCTTGAATAAAAAGTTGCACAGATCCTCTAAATCAAAGTATGTTTATGCTTCTAAAAGGTGTCTGAAGGTAAAATATATGATGCAGGATCTAGGTTTAAGTGATGCCTGCTGTACAAAATCAGGCAATCAGAAAAGTCCTTAACAAGACACCATCAGCAAGAATCATTATAAATGGTACACTAATTAATACATGTTACATCATAAGTGGACAAGACAAGGCTGTCCTCTCTTGGCATTATTAGCTTGTACATTGAGCCTTCATCCAATCTATTTGTCTTAACCAGAGTGTTATCCCAATCAACCCACTAGGACTCTCAGTAAGGATTGCATTTTTTGCAGATGACATAATAATCTTTACAGCTGTCCACGGAAGTGTAAGAGTTGAGAGCCTCACAGAGGAATTTTGGAAAAGGTCTGGGCATCAGATTAATAGAGATAAAACTGAGATAATGGAATTGAGATCAAGACAGACCTTGCTAAACATAAAAAAAAGATTAGGTCCTTAGTGCTCAAATTACACAAGAAATAGACATTCTATTGGAAAAAAAAATCTAAGAAAGATCAACAGGGATATAGAAAATGGAAAAAGCTCCCCTAAACATCTCCTGGAGGTTCAACTTGATCAAGATGTGGTATTTCCGAAACAGGCATTTTTATTTAACACTACCTCTCTTCAATTCCCAAAAAACTGTTGTGCAAGAATATAAGGTAAAGTTAGAGTATCATTTGATCATCAAAGGGCATAAGGCTCTCCTCACAGAAACTCAAAAGGAAATTAGAGATTGGTAGCCTGACATTATGTGACTTCCAGATAGAAAGTTATGCTTTTCAGTTTAAACACAGTAAAAATTTAGCAACACAGCCCTATAATGCTCTAATAGGAAGACTGTATGCTGCAGTGTTGGCAGATTTAGAGCAGGAACACTTTCTATACATATTTGTAGACTCAAAATCTCTCATAAAGGTATGTTTGAGGGTACTGATATCAAATTTAAAAATATGGTTTTACCTGATGAAAGTTCTGGCAATTCAGGACTTTAAGGCTGGCTTTAACATCTGGGTGGATCTAAGAGAAGGGGTAGACCTAATTAGCAGAGACACAGCCTTGACTACAACAAAAGGTGAACTGTCAAGATTAAAATATCTAAAGCTACACTCATGATGGTCCTCTAAAAAATGGACTGATAATGACAGCTGAGAACTTGAACACATGATTTATGCGGAGTAATACCTAAAAAGGAAGAGACAATTTGATACTGGTACCTCGTTCAGGCAGAAGACAGGAAGCTTACAAAACCCTGCACTGTCTGAGAGAGGCACTTGCCAAGGGCTGACATTGAGGATTTATGGTAAATATATCTGAAATTGTTTAACACTACTGTTAAACCTGCTGCCTTTTTAAAAAGGTTTTGTTTAATTGTCAATTCATTTATGAAGCCACCCACACCACAAGCAGGCCTGTGTAGGAGGCTGGCCTGGTTTGTAGTGGGTACCTTAGGTACTTACACCTTCTACCAGGTCCAGTTATCCCTTGTTAGTGAAATGTAGGCAGTGTTCTAGCAGCTTAGGCTGTCTAGAGGTAGCTGTAGCTGAGCAGCTTAGCCTGAACTAGGAGACATGCGAAGCTTCTGCAATACCACTATAGTTACACAGAACTTGTACACAATAAAAGACAATACTCAGTGTTACCAAAAATAAAGGTACTTTATTTTTGTGACACAAGGCCAAAATATCTTAGAGGCAATCATCCTTCTGGAGGTAAGTATTATACTCAATATATACACTAGAGACCAAAATCAGGTAAGTAAATAGTCATAGAATAATGCAAACAGTAGAAAAAACAATACGATGCAATAGGCCTAGGGGCAACACAAACCATATACTAAGAAAGTGGAATGCGAATAACAAATTTCCCCCTAGACAATTGTAGTGTGTAGAGGGATGCTGGGAGTGTAAGAAAACACCAAAGGTAAGTAAAATAAATACCCCACTCCAGAGCCTAGGAAAGTAGGAGTAAAGTACTGTAAGTTTCCTCAGGACAAACAACAAGTTGTGATTAGAGTTATTGCAAGAATCAAGCAAGAATGCAAGCAGAAAATAGCGGATTCCTGGACCTGAAGACCTGTGAAGAGAGGAGACCAAGTCCAGAAGTCGCAGAAGATTCGAGAAAGGACAGTAGCCCCTGCCAACCTAGAAGATGGTGCAAAAGAGGATTTTCCGGTTAGAAGAAGTCTGCAGAAGAGCACCAAAGAAGATGGCTGCAGGTTCCTGTGTGGTGCAGGAGAAGTCCCACGTCAAGATGATGGATGCAGGCTGTTTGCATTGCTGGATTCATCCAACAAGCCTTGGTTCAAGCAAGGTCACGGTTTGTGTCAAAATGGCGCTGCCTGGACCGAGGAGGGACCTGGGGGCCTCAACTCAGTCTGAGGATGCAGAGGGGGCTCCCAACACTGGAGAAACCCCACAGCTGACCAAGCATCACCCACGGGAGTCCCAGGACATTGGGACAAAGAGGATGAAAATGCAGTTGGTGCAGCACAATACAGTAAAGGAAGGTCCCACGCCGCCGGAGAACAACTCAGCGAGTTGTGCGTCGCAGGATGGAGAGCTGGGGACCTGGGTTACACTGTGTACAAAGGATTCTTGGAAGAAGTGCACAGAAGCCCAAGGAGCTGGAGATGACACGGGCATCTCCAGCCTCCTCCTCCTGCAGGAATGGGACATGACGTCTGAGGGCCAGGTTATGCAACATGCAGTATGCCACCACTATCTGGCAGACCTTCTTGGGTGAGTAGCACAGGGATCCACCTGTCAGATGGAGGCACCAGAACCTGGCCTTCAGGAGGCCAAAGGTCCTTTCAATTATCCTTCTGGTTCACCCATGGGCCTCATTACAATGTTCTTCTGCCTTGTCCTGGCATTCCTCACAGGGGTCAGCAGCCATGATAGGTTGGGGTAACCAGAGTCACTTGAAATATTGAGGGACAACATTTAGCCTCACACTATCCCATATGGCCCACACCATACCCAGACACCAACATATACTGGGTGGGAACCAGGGCTCACCTATTAGCCACACCCTGTGCCTCTGTAGTTGGGCCATCACATTTGGGATGCTGCTATTCCTCAGGACAAAGGCATCATGCACCGATCCAGGATACTTAGCATTGACGTGGGAGGTGTACTGGTCTGCAAGGCACACCATTTGTACATTCATAGAGTGGAAACTCTTCCGATTCCTGAACACCTGTTCATTCTGGCAGGGGGGACAAATGCAATGTGTTCCATCAATCGCCCCAATTATGTTGGGGATATGTCCCATTGCATAAAACTTGGCCTTCACTGTGGTCAAATCTTTAACCTGGGGGGAAACAATCTAGCTGCACATGTGTTTAATCAGGGCAAACAACACTCTTGTCAGCACTATTGAGAATATTGGCTGTGACATTCCTGCTGCCAAGCTCACTGTCACTTGGAAAGAACCAGTTGCCATGAAATGGAGCACTGATAGCACTTGCACAAGAGGGGGGATCCCAGTGGGGTGACGGATAGCAGATATCAGGTCGGGATCCAATTTGGCACACAGCTCTGTGATTGTGGCCCTGTCAAGTCTATAGGTGAGGATAATGTGCCTGTCCTCCAGTGCTGCCAAGTCTACCAGGGGTCTGTACACAGGGGTATGTCTCCATCTTCTATTCATCCGCAGTGGTAGGAATCTTAGGGACACAAGAGTGAGGAGCCTGTCACAAATTGAACAATGGAGCTACAACAGAACTTTGCATCCTGTAAACTTGTAATGGGTCAGTGTGATTTGTCCAGTATGTCCTAATATCACCAGTGACGCAGCGTTATTCCAAATCCTGCCCCCCCCCCCCGAAATGGCATCCGCCTGTCCTGTGTGGAGGGACAGGTAGAAGTGAAGTTTCGCTGATGTTGTGCACCGTTGCGGGAGGCAGTCGGGAACCGCCGTACAACTCCTCATTGGTTATAATTGGGCCCTATGGGGTACAGGGGCCAATGGTGATCTACGCCGGAGGTGACAGTATGCACAGCGCGGACGAGAGTGCCATTTTCTATCTGATTCCTCACTTGCTACCTGACCTTCCACAGGAGATGACCTACACTGCATGTGCTGCTGTGACCTGTGTCTGGAACCCACGATGGCCCGTGTGACTGGGGTAAGGGCCCCAGCCTTCACTTCGGAGGAGTTGAAGAGACTGGTGGATGGGATCCTACACCAGTACGGACTGCTGTATGGGCCTCCAGACCAACAGGTGAGTACACTGTGGGCACAATGCATGAGGCATGAATGCATGGAGTGGTGTGTGTGAAGGCCTCGTGTAAGGGGGGGTGAGTGGATGTCCTCTGGGTGACGTACAGGTTGTGTGTTGGGCCATGTGTGTGTAAATTGTGATGGAAACGGGTATGGTGGGCCATATGTTTAACAAACAGGACTGTTCGTCTAAATCTATGTTCCTGTGTGCATTGCCTCTGCAGCTCAGCGCCCATCAAAAGAAGGGTATATGGAGTGCCATCGCCAAGGATGTGCGGACCCTGAGGGTCTAAGCCAGGCGGAGCTCCCACTGTTGCAAACGGTGGGAGGACTTGAGATGCTGGGCACGGAAGACGGCGGAGGCCCAGCTGGGGATGACCTCACAATGAGGAAGGGGTGCCCGTCGAACCCTGAACCCCCTGATGGCCCGTATACAGGCGGTGGCCTGTCCAGAGCTGGATGGGGCACTTGAGGGCATTACAGCAGCCACAAGTGGGTGAGTACAGTGCCCATCATTACAACTTACGCATGGTAGGGTGGTATCTCGGTAGGGGATGTGTGTCAGTGGGTGCTCCTCTGCCAGGCCTGACATTGCAGCGTAGGTCCCCTGGTGGCTAGGGTTTAGAAGGAAAAATCTTGCAACCTAGCTCGTAGGCATCCACTACTGGTCAGGGCTGTGTGGGACCCAGGTGTGGTGCATTTGGCGGTGTGCACCCCTCCTCATGCCTTGGCCGCTAACTATTTCTCTGGTAGTGCAATGGCATATTTGCAGGAGGCTGGCCTGGCTTGTAGTGGGTGTGCCAGGTCCAGTTATCCCTTATTAGTGTAGAAAAGGTGTTTCTAGCAGCTTAGGCTGATAGAAGGTAGCTATGGCAAAGCAGCTTAGGCTGAACTAGGAGACATGTAAAGCTCCTACTATACCACTGGTGTCATATGCACAATATCATAGGAAAACACAATAGGCAGAAGTACTAAAAATAAAGGTACTTTATTTTTATGACAATATGCCAAAAGTATCTCAGTGAGTACCCTCAGTATGAGGATAAGATATATACACAAGATATATGTACACAAACCAAACTGAGGTAAGTAATAGCAAGAAAAGTAATGCAAACAGTGTAGAATTACAATAGATTGCAATAGGAGCACATAGGTATAGGGGCAACAAAAACCATATACTCCAAAAGTGGAATGCGAACCACGAATGGACCCCAAACCTATGTGAGCTTGTAGAGGGTCGCTGGGACTGTAAGAAAACAGTGAGAGTTAGAAAAATAGCCCACCCCAAGACCCTGAAAGGTAGGTGTAAAGTGCACCTACTACCCCCAGAGAGCACAGAAGTCGTGATAGGGGGATTCTGCAGGAAGAACAAACACCAGCAATGCAGCAACAGTGGATTTCCGGACCTGAGTACCTGTAAGACAAGGGGACCAAGTCCAATAGTTGCGACAGTGTTGAGAGTGGGCAGGAGCCCAGGAAATGCCAGCTGAGGGTGCAAGGAAGCTGCCACCTGTTGGAGAAGCTTGGAGTTCTGCAAGAAAGAAGAGAGCTAGGGACTTTTCCTTTGGAAGACGGGTGTCCCATGTCGCAATGAAGTTTGCAGAGGTGCTCCCATGCAGAAAGACTGCAAACAAGCCTTGCTAGCTGCAAGGGTTGCGGTAGAGGTTTTTGGGTGCTACTGTGGCCCAGGAGGGACCAGGATGTTGCCACTTGGAGGAGGAGACAGAGGGGGCACCCAGCAACGCAGGGAGCCCTAACAGAAGCAGGCAGCACCCGCAGAAGTACCTAAACAGGCACTTGGAAGAAAAGTGAACCAGAGTCCACCCGAAGTCACAAAAGGGAGTCCCACGACACCAGAGGAAAACCCAGAAGGTTGTGCACTGCAGGAAGGAGTGTGAGGGACCCAGGCTTGGCTGTGCAAGAAGGAAATCCTGGAAGAGTACACAGGAGCCGGAGCAGCTGCAAATCAAGCGGTACCCAGCAATGCAGTCTAGCGTGGGGATGCAAGGACTTGCCTCCACCAACCTTGAAGAGTCACTGGACTGTGGGAGTCACTTGGACAGAGTTGCTGAGTTCCAGGGACCACGCTTGTCGTGCTGTGAGGGGACCCAGAGGAACAGTGATGCAGTCTTTTGGTGCCTCCGGTTGCAGGGGGAAGATTCCGTCGACCCACGGGAGATTTCTTCAGAGTTCCTGGTGCAGAGAGGAGGCAGGCTACCCCCGAGCATGCACCATGTGGAAACAGTCGAGAAAGCCGGAAGGATGAAGCGATACAAGGTTGCTAGTAGTCATCTTGCTACTTTGTTGCGGTTTTGCAGGAGTCCTGAGCAGTCAGCTGTCGATCCTTAGGTAGAAGGTGAAGAGGGAGATGCAGAGGAACTCTGGTGAGCTCTTGCATTCGTTATCTAAAGAATTCCCCAAAGCAGAGACCCTAAATAGCCAGAAAAGGAGGTTTGGCTCCCAAGGAAGGAGGAATGGCTACCAAGAGACGTAAGAGCCTATCAGAAGGAGCCTCTGATGTCACCTGCTGGCACTGGCCACTCAGAGCAGTCCAGTGTGCCACAAACACCTCTGTTTCCAAGATGGCAGAGGTCTGGGACACACTGGAGGAGCTCTTGGCACCTCCCATGGAGGTGCAGGTCAGGGGAGTGGTCACTCCCCTTTCCTTTGTCCAGTTTCTCGCCAGAGCAGGGCTGGGGGATCCCTAAACCAGTGTAGACTGACTTATGCAGAGATGGACACCATTTGTGCCCATCAAAGCATTTCCAGAGCCTGGGGGGGGCTACTCCTCCCCAGCCCTGACACCTATTTCCAAAGGGAGAGGGTGTTACACCCTCTCTCAGAGGAAATCCTTTGTTCTGCCTTCCTGGGCCAGGGCTGCCTGACCCCAGGAGGGCAGAAACCTGTCTGAGGGGTTGGCAGAAGCTGCAGTGGAGACCCCGGAAAGGCAGTTTGGCAGTACCCGGGTACTATGCTAGAGACCCGGGGGATCATGTTACATGGCCATGTTCGGAGTTACCATTGTGACGCTGTACATAGGTAGTGACCTATGTACAGTGCACGCGTGTAATGGTGTCCCCGCACTCACAAAGTCCGGGGAATTTGCCCTGAACGATGTGGGGGCACCTTGGCTAGTGCCAGGGTGCCCACACACTAAGTAACTTTGCACCCAACCTTCACTAGGTGAAGGTTAGACATATAGGTGACTTATAAGTTACTTAAGTGTAGTGGTAAATGGCTGTGAAACAACGTGGACGTTATTTCACACAGGCTGCAGTGGCAGGCCTGTGTAAGAATTGTCAGAGCTCCCTATGGGTGGCAAAATAAATGCTACAGCCCAAAGGGATCTCCTGGAACACCAATACCCTGGGTACCTCAGTACCAGATACTAGGGAATTATATGGGTGTACCAGTATGCCAATGTGAATTGGTGAAATTGGTCACTAGCCTGTTAGTGACAATTTGGAAAGCAGAGAGAGCATAACCACTGAGGTTCTGGTTAGCAGAGCCTCAGTGAGACAGTTAGTCATCACACAGGGAACACATACAGGGCACACTTATGAGCACTGGGGCCCTGGCTGGAAGGGTCCCAGTGACACATAGAGTAAAACAACATATATACAGTGAAATATGGGGGTAACATGCCAGGCAAGATGGTACTTTCCTACACAACCCCCCCCCCCAAACGAAGGACAATAAGACTAGCCATGACCTGATGAGTCTTCAGTGTCTAAATGGAAATATCTGGAGAGTTCATCTGCATTAGAGTGAGTACTCCCAGGTCTATGTTCCACTGTATAGTCCATTCCCTGTAGAGATATGGACTACCTCAACAATTTAGGGTTTTCACCTTTCATTTGTTTAAGCCAAAGTAGAGGTTCGTGGTCTCTCTGAACAATAAAGTGAGTGCCAAACAGGTATGGCCTCAACTTCGTCAGTGCCCAGACCCCAGCAAAGGCCTCCCTCTCTATGGCAGACCAACGCTTTTCTCTAGGGGTCAACCTTCTGCTGATAAAAGCAACTGGTTGATCCTGGCCCTCAGAATTCAGCTGTGATAAGACTGCCCCTACCCCTAATTCAGATGTATTAGTTTGAACAATGAATTTCTTGGAGTAACATGGGCTTTTTAGGACAGGTGCAGAGCACATGGCCTGTTTGAGCTCCTCAAATGCTTTCTGCCAGCTAGCTGTCCACAATACCTTTTTAGGCATCTTCTTACTTTTGAGATCATTAAGAGGGGCTGCTACGGAGCCATAGTTTTTAATGAATCTCCTGTAATACCCAGTGAG
Organism: Pleurodeles waltl; assembly: GCF_031143425.1. Taxonomy (NCBI): domain Eukaryota; kingdom Metazoa; phylum Chordata; class Amphibia; order Caudata; family Salamandridae; genus Pleurodeles; species Pleurodeles waltl. The sequence continues at coordinate 404,703,198 of NC_090450.1, read as the reverse complement.
GCCTAAGAAGGCTCTCATCTGGGTCCGTGTTGTAGGGGGAACCCAATCCATGATTGTCTGGATTTTCCCCTGCAGTGGTGCAATCTGTTCTCCACCTACCAGGTGTCCGAGATAAACCACCTTTCCTTGCCCTATCTGGCACTTTGAGGCCTTGATAGTGAGGCCTGCCTTTTGCAGGGCCTCCAAAACTTTCTAAAGGTGGACCAGGTGCTCATCCGAGGTGGAGCTAAAGACAGCTATATCATCTAGATATGCTGCACTAAAAGCCTCCAACCCTTGCAGGACTGTGTTCACCAACCTCTGAAAAGTGGCAAGTGCATTTTTCAAACCAAAGGGCATCACTGTAAATTGGTAGTGCCCTCCTATAGTTGAATATGCAGTTTTAGGTTTAGCATCCTCAGCCAATTTGATCTGCCAATACCCTGGAGTCAAATCAAAGGTGCTTAGATACTTGGCAGATGCCAGTGTATCTATGAGCTCATCTGCCCTGGGTATAGGGTGAGCATAAGTTTTTGTTACCTGATTGAGACCTCTGTAGTCTACACAAAACGTCATCTCCCTTTTTCCATCTTTTGAGTGAGGCTTTGGTACAAGCTCCACAGGACTCGCCCATGGGCTTTCAGAAGGTTCAACCACTCCTACATCAAGCATTTTCTGAACCTCTTGTTTTATGCAGTCCCTGACATGGTCAGGCTGCCTATAGATTTTACTTTTGAAAGGGATGCTGTCTCCAGTATCTATTGTGTGTTCACACCAAGATGTGGTGCCTGGCACAGTTGAAAAGAGTTCAGAAAATTGTCCAAGGAGATTTACGCAGTTGTCTTTCTGTTCTGCAGTCAGACAATCTGCCAAAACTACTCCCTCCACTAAAGTATCATTTGCAGTGGTGGAAAAGAGATCAGGGAGAGGGTCACTCTCTTCTTCCTGTCCCTCATCTGTTGCTATGAGCAGGGTGAGATCAGCCCTGTCATAGTAGGTTTTAGGCGGTTGACATGAATCACCCTAAGGGGACTCCTGGCAGTGCCCAGGTCTACCAGATAGGTCACCTCACCTATTATTTCAACAATTAGATGGGGTCCACTCCATTTGTCTTGGAGTGCTCTTGGGGCCACAGGCTCCAATACCCACACCTTCTGTCCTGGTTGGTACTGGATCTGAACAGCCTTCTGGTCATGCCATTGCTTCTGGAGCTCTTGGCTGGCCTGAAGGTTTTTACTGGCCTTTTTCATGTACTCGGCCATTCTGGATCTTAGGCCAAGTACATAGTCCACTATGTCTTGTTTGGGAGCTTTTAAAGGTTGTTCCCAACCCTCCTTCACAAGTGCAACGGGACCTCTCACAGGGTGCCCAAAGAGGAGTTCAAAGGGGCTAAAGCCCACTCCTTTTTGGGGTACCTCCCTGTAAGCAAAAAGGAGGCAAGGTAACAGGACATCCCATCTCCTTCTGAGGTTTTCAGGGAGTCCTATTATCATACCTTTGAGAGTTTTATTAAACCTCTCTACCAGTCCATTAGTCTGTGGATGATAAGGAGTGGTGAATTTGTAGGTTACACCACATTCCTTCCACATTGCTTTCAAGTATGCAGACATGAAGTTGCTACCCCAGGATTCCCAGGAGGGCTTTTGCCACTGCAGGAGCTGTATTGGTCCTTAGAGGAATTGCTTCAGGATATCTTGTGACATGGTCCACAACCACCAAGATAAACCTATTGCCTCAAGCAGTAGGAGGGTCAAGGGGGCCAACTATGGCTAGGGCTGCTTGGACCCCAGGAGGGCTGAAACCTGTCTGAGGGGTTGCCAGCAGCAGCAGCTGCAGTGGAGACCCCGGAAAGGCAGTTTGGCAGTACCCGGGTACTATGCTAGAGACCCAGGGGATCATGTTACATGGCCATGTTCGGAGTTACCATTGTGACGCTGTACATAGGTAGTGACCTATGTACAGTGCACACGTGTAATGGTGTCCCCGCACTCACAAAGCCCGGGGAATTTGCCCTGAACGATGTGGGGGCACCTTGGCTAGTGCCAGGGTGCCCACACACTAAGTAACTTTGCACCCAACCGTCACCAGGTGAAGGTTAGACATATAGGTGACTTATAAGTTACTTAAGTGCAGTGGTAAATGGCTGTGAAATAACATGGATGTTATTTCACGCAGGCTGCAGTGGCAGGCCTGTGTAAGGATTGTCAGTGCTCCCTATGGGTGGCAAAAGAAATGCTGCAGCCCATAGGGATCTCCTGGAACCCCAATACCCTGGGTACCTCAGTACCATATACTAGGGAATTGTTTGGGTGTACCAGTATGCCAATGTGAATTGGTAAATTTAGTCACTAGCCTGTTAGTGACAAATTTGTAAAGCAGAGAGAGCATAACCACTGAGGTTCTGGTTAGCAGAGCCTCAGTGAGACAGTTAGGCATCACACAGGGAACACATACAGGGCACATACTTATGAGCACTGGGGCCCTGCCTGGCAGGTTCCCAGTGACACATAGACTAAAACAACATATATACAGTGAAATATGGGGGTAACATGCCAGGCAAGATGGTACTTTCCTACAATATTTCATAGGCCTGTTCCCTGTGTGTGAGGGTGCTGTGTACGCCAACGGTGGTGTTCGTGCAGCCATTGGCCAAGTGTATCCTTTGTCTCTTTCCCTCCCGTTTTTGTTTTGTCATCCTGTCCTTATGTGCATTAGCATCATCTGGTGGAGGAGCAGAGGCACCGGCGACGGAGGAAGCTGCATCCCACAGGACACAGGAGGCAGAGTCCACTGACGCTGAGGGCACCAGTGGGACGGAGGGCGAGGGGAGCACCATGGCGGAGACTGGAGGGGACAGTTCGGACACAGATACCTCCTCTGATGGAAGCTTCCTTGTGGAGGTGGACACTTCTGTGACCACTCCAGCTGCAGGTACATCTGCCACCCCCGTACCTGCACTGCCATCCCAGCAGCCCCCCAGCGAGTTGCCTGTGCCCGCTCACCCAGGAAGGTGGGCATCTCCTTCACTCCAGGCACCTCAGGCCCTGCCCCAGTTAGCCATGCTGCCCTGAGTGAGGAGGCTATTGACCCCCTGAGATCCATCTCTGTAGGGCAGTCAACCATTGTGAATGCCATCCAGGGGCTGGCAGCCCAGATGCAACAATCTAATGCGTTCCTGAAGGGCTTTCACACTAGATTGGTGGCCCAACAGAGATCGATTCAGGCTCTGGCCTCCTCTCTGATGGCAACCATTGTCCCTGTTTCTACCGTCCCCCCTCCAACTTCCACTTCCCAGTCCCATTCTCCTCAACCCCAACCCATCGCAAGCACAAAGGCAGACGAGCATGCACACAGGACAACACACAAGAGTGTCACAGGCAAACACAAGCACCACACTTCATTCCAAAGGCACTCACACAAACACCATCCAGTTGCAGACACAACAAAATCCATTATTTCCACTGATCCCCCTCCTCCCCACCACCTCCCACCCAGTTCCATTTACACTCACACCTGCATGCACTACATTATTATCCACTACCAGCATCATCACCACACCAAGCAGAACACACACCTCACTGGCAGACACCTCCACAACAGCCATGCACACGTCCCCTTTGTCCTCTACCACTGTGTCTGTCCCCCCCTCTTAAAATACACAAATGCAAGCATTCATACACCCAACTGCCATCCACCTCACAACAGCATACAGCCCATGCACCTGCACCTGCATCTGCACCCAAAAGCAGCAGACAGACACTTCCAATAACCACTCCCTAATCCTCCACTCCCATTCCTTCTCCCTCTTCCCACCCCAATGTCCCTAAAAAACTGTTCCAATCCACCATTGATCTCTTCTCTACCCCTCCCCCCATCCTGCACGTATTGGCAGGGTAGACAGAACCCAGCCAAGCACCTCAGCCACACAATCCACGGGCCCAGTTGTCACTATACCCAATCGTGATGGAAAGGGAGCCAGGCCACATATCCTGAAGGTGAAGGAGCCTCCACCAGACAGCCTAAAGGCAAAGGAGCCTGCCCCAGCTGGCAGGAAGACCAAGGAGCCTGCACCAGCAGGCAAGAAGGGAAAGGAGCCTGCCCCAGCAGGCCAGGAAGACCAAGGAGCCTGCACCAGAAAGCAAGAAGGGAAAGGAGCCTGCCCCTGCAGCCAGGAAGACCAAGGTGCCTGCACTAGCAGGCAAGAAGGGAAAGGAGCCTGCCCCAGCAGCAGGAAGACCAAGGGTCCTGGGCCAGGAACTGTGACGAAGCCCCCACCACCAACCATGGTTGTGCAGCCATCTGAGGTTGCAGGGGATGGGCAGGAGTCTCCCCCCACCAGCAGCACCACCACTGTGCAGCCGTCCGAGGTTGCAGGGGACGGGCAGGAGCCTCCCCCCCACCAGCAGCACCACCACTGTGCAGACGTACAAGGTTGCAGGGGATGGGCAGGAGCCTTCCCCCACCAACAGCACCACCACTGTGCAGCGATCACCATCGGTGGACGGTATGTAATCCTGCCTCCATGGGCTGCTGTGCGGTCTGCCTCCTACAAAGCCAGTGGGTATGACACCCACCTGAGAGACTGTGGCCTTGCACTCCCCAGGACCAAGCACAGGGCAGGTTGTCCCCTCCAGAGCCAGTGGGTATGACACCCACCTGAGAGACTGTGGTGTATCACTCCCCAGGATCAAGCACAGGACAGGTTGCCCCCTCCAGAACCAGTGGGTATGACACCCACCTGAGGGACTATGGCCCATCACTCTCCAGGATCAAGCACAGGGCAGGTTGCCCCCTCCAGAACCAGTGATCTTGTTACATCTCCCAGCTGAGGTGCCCCCGTCCCCCTGAGGTGAAAATCACAATAGGTTGCAATGGGCCTAGGGGGAACACAAACCTTATACTAAAATAGTAGAATGCAAAAGTCGGTTTCCCACCTAGGCAAGTATAGTGTATAGAGGGGCACTTGGAGCGTAAGAAAACACCAAAGGTAAGTAATAGAACCCATTCCAGAGCCCAGGAAAACAGGAGTAAATCACAGTAAGTTTCCTGAAACAAAAAAGAAGTGATAGAAGATTATGCAAGAACCAGAAGAGACTGCAAGACACCAATGATGGATTCCTGGACCTGAGGACCTGTGGAAGAAGGGGACCAAGTCAAAGAAGCACTGAAGGGTCTAGGGAGAACAGGAGCCCCTGCTAACCCGGATGAAGGTGCAAAAGAAGAACCACCGGTGAGAGTACAAAGTCAGTTATGCACTCGCGAAGGCAGATATGGGTTCTTGGTTGGTGCAGAAGATGCCCCACGCCGGATGGATGATTGCAGTCTGGTTTGCGTCGCTGGATTCCGCCGATAAGATTTGTCACACGCAAAGCTTACGGTTGGAGGAAAATGGTGCTGCCTGGGACCAGGAGGGACCTGCTGGCCTCTATCCAGGAGGGGAAGACAGAGGGGGCTCTCAACAACTCAGAGAGCCCTCAGAAGACCAGGCAGCATGCACAGGAGTCCCACAGCACAGGGACAAAGAAGGTGCAAAGGTGCAAATGGAGACCCATGCAGCACAACACAGAGGGATCCCACACTGCTGGAGAACCACTCAGGAAGCTGTGCGTTGCAGGATGGAGTGCTGGGGACTTAAGCTGTGCTGTGCATGGAGAACTTCTTGGAAGGTCGCACACAAGCCGTGGCAACTGCACGTCACACGGAGCAAGAGGGTACTGTCTTGCTTGGGGAGTCAAGCTCTTACTTCCTCCGAAGTTCGACAGCTGGACGTTGGGACTGTCGGGGTCACTTTAGTCCATGCCCCGTGTTGCTGGATCCATGCTCATCGTCTGGAGAGGGGACCCATGCCACTGGTCGTCACTCCATGGAAGATTCCTTTGGTTCTTCTGATGCAGGCTGAAGACAGGCAGTGCTCGGAGGATGCACAACCTAGAAACAGTGGCAGATGCTGGCAGGAGATGAAGTTAAAATATTGCAGAAGTCATCTTTGTTTCTTTGTTGCAGTTTGTAGAGTTGCTGGAGGGTTCAGCTGCAGTTCCATTGGTAAAGGATGAAGTAAAGGGTGCAGAGGATTCCTGCTGGGGCCTTGCAATCTGAATCTGAAGAAACACCCAGAGGAGAGACCTTAAATAGCCCTAAAAGGGGGATTGGTCACCTAACCAGGTAAGCACCTATCAGGGGAGGGCTCTGACATCACCTGCTGGTACTGGCCACTGAGATGCTCCCAGAGTGCCCCAACACCTTGGAATCCAAGATGGCAAAACCCAGGGACACTCTAGAGTAGATCTGGGCACCACCCCTGAACTGGTGTAGACTGGATTATGGAAGGAGGTCACTATCTGTGCCCATCAAAGCATTTCCAGAGGCTCTGGCCAGGCTACCCATCCCATGCCTATAACACCTATTTCCAAAGGGAGAGGGTGGAACACCCTTCTCCCAAAGGAAATCCTTTGTTCTGGTTTCCTGGGCTTGAGCTGCTCAAGGTACAGAAGGGCAGAAACCTGTCTGTCTGTGAGGTGGAAGCAGCTGGGGCTGCCTGGAAAACCTCAGAAGGCTGGTATGGCAGTACTGGGGGTCCACTTTGGAGACCCCAGAGTGCATGGGATTGTACCACCAATACTAGAATCAGTATTGGGATACAATTCCAGATTGTTAGATACCTTACATGGTTATTTTCAGATTTACCATTGTGCAGCTGGACATAGGTATTGACCTATGTCCAGTGCACGGGTAAAATGTAATCCCTGCACTCATGAAGTCTGGGAAAATGATCCTGGATTACGTGGGGGCACCTCTGCTAGTGCAGGGGTGCCCTCACACACAGGTACTTTGAACCTAGCCTTCAGAGTTAGAAGGCCTGACATTTAGGTGATTTATAAGTGACCTGGTGCAGTGTAAATGACGGTGAACCATGCTAGAAAGAGGCTACGTTCTCACAAAGGAAGCAGATGTGGTGGAGTGTGAGGCATCCAGAACCTTTTGTAAGAAGGCCGAGAAGGATGGCTGGGAGATACCAGCCACTTTTGCGCCTGTTGTCTGAAATGATCCTGTTGCCAGCATATGGAGGACAGCGAGGAGTTTACTCATGGGTGTAATAATTGTTGGAGTTTCCACCCTTGCAGTGATGTCTGGGGCTATGTGGTGCAGCAGGAGTACAATGGGCTCCCGCTTCAGAGAGTACGTTCTGATGACTTCTTGTTCTCTGAGCCCAAGGATGGTTGTACGCTGTGGAAATATCCTCTCCTGCCTTCTGCGCTTCCTGTGTGGCTTGGGGTTCCTGTGGTGGTGCTGGAGGGACCTGTTGTCGTCGGTGTCATCTGTGGCGTGTGCCAAGCTGGACCATTAACAGTTCCATGTTGTTCAGGAGGTTGCCAATGCTTCTTCTGTGTGTTTTCCTTAAGTAGTAGTGTGTGGGCTTCATTTTGATGCCTGGTCTGACTAGGCATTAAGGGGCATATTTATACTCTGTCTGCGCCAAATGTGCATCAAACATTTTGAAGCACATTCAGCGCAAACCTTGCCCCGTATTTAAACTTTGGCACCCGAGCCCGCGGACGACAAAATTCCGCTGTGTGCGTCATTTTTTGGGTGCGGCAACCCGCCTTGCGTTAATGATATGCAAGGTAGGCGTTCCCGTCCAAAAAATGACTTAAACGGCTGTGCGTCGTATTTATGCTTTCGGGAACAAATGATGCACGGCCAGGAGGCGGAGCCAGAAAATGACGCACAGCCCAATTTGCGTCAAAATTTAACGCCTGGGTCAGGGCAGGTGTTAAAATGGGGCAAACACACCTGTATTTAATCAGAACACACAGAAGCAACAGCAGAGCAGCAGAGCAGCAAAAGGGAGACATGGAGGTGATTCTTATCCAGCGTGCACGCAGACGCAGAGCCCAGCAGCTACAACAGCAGCTATCACAACACCAGCAGGAACCCCAAAGGCAGTGCAGAAGGCAGGAAAGATTATTCAGCCCCAGAACAACTCTTCATGGCCTCAGGGAGCACGACATCATCCAGAGGTACAGGTTGAACTGGCAGGCCATTCAACAGCTGCTGTGCAACATTGAGCCGCAGTTGGCACCCACTTTGCTGACACCCCGCACCATCCCAACAGAAACCAAGCTGCTTGCCGTACTTCACATGCTGGCAAGTGGCTCTTTTCAAACAACTGGTGCCCTGGTTGAAGGAATATCACAGCCATAATTTTCTGCCTTTTTGCCCAAAGTACTGGATGCCATCATTGGACTTACACCCGCCACATCTGCTTCCCTAACACACTGCAGAAGCAGCAGGAAACAAAACAGGGGTTTTACCTCATTAGTGGCTTCCCACTCGTCCTTGGTGCAATCGACTGCACACATGTACGCCTTGTGCCATCTGCTGCAACTGAACACCTCTACCGCAACAGGAAGCACACACATTCCATCAATGTACAGGCCATTGTCGATCACCAAGGATTGATCACCAACATTGTGGCTAAATATCCTGGGAGTGTCCATGACTCATTCATCTTCCGTCACAGCACCATCAATGAACACTTCCAGGATGGACGGTATGGAAATGGACTACTTGTTGGTAAGTACAGAAACCTACTTATATACACACTGCATAGCAACCCTCTAGGACACACAACACATTCACCACAACAGCAACATGTCGACAGGAACACACTGAGGTTGTGACACTGCTAGCCATGTTTCTTAGGTCACCATTGAAGCTGTCACACATCTGAAATTAGTGTACAGTCTAATGTTAAGATGTCAATGATCACAGCGTTTGGAGTGGGTTGCCTAAATGTCACCTTGCAAATTGTAAGTGTCTCAATGATGTTTACATTAATCCCTTGCATAAGTCTAAAGGTATGGGATGTCCAGGGTACATTGAAATGAACGTGTTAACAACACTGTCAATCTTAACCTGTGTATGGAACTATCATCTCACCCCCAGTGAAGACACAGGGACACCTGTATCACAAGTCACAATGCTAGGGAGGGCACACTTTACTGCAAATCCCAAAACATACTGCTGACAACCGGTTAGCAGCCAAACACTTGTTCAGCCAAGGAAACAACACAATGCAGATGGTACATCCTACAAGCCTAGGATGCGACATAATAACACAAAAGAGTCACAGACAACACAAGACAACTACTGCCATGAAAGGTGATTTCAATAGGGCTAGCTACAACAACATGATTCCATTCATTTTCTCTTGCAGCTGATCAGGGGTATGGCATCCAGCCATGGATAATGACACCTATTGGCAGCCCGAGTACTGCAGCAGAGCGTGCCTACAATGACGCATATTGGAGGACACGCACCATAGTCCAGAGGACCTTCGGCATCCTCAAGTCAAGGTTCCGGTGCCTCAACATCACTGGTGGTAGCCTCCTATATTCCCCGGAAATGGTCTGTAAGATCATCCTAACATGTGCTATTCTGCACAACATTTGCATAAAAAGGAACATTCCCCTCCTGGAACCCGAGCCACACATGCCTGAAGAGGAGGAAGAGGAGGATGGTGGCCTGCAACATGAGGGGGAACAACAAAACACGGCTGTTGGTTTACGCAGGCGGCAACATATCATGAACAATTTCTTTGAAATATAATCACCACTTTATGAACTAATTTAAATAAACACCTATAATAATCACCATATCATCGTTTGGCTATTCATTTTTGCACATCTTCATCTCTAACTATCAGAAGAAGAGTGTTGCCTCATGGAGCATTGCTGATATACCGATTAGGACACTGAAAATCCCAGAGCAAATGTGATGCGACTCATACAATGTTCACATACACACACACAGTAAATGACATATCTCCTGTACATTTCACATTTGAAGGCCAATAACAGAGGACCGCACTTATTTCACACATACATGTTGAAATCATGGTTCATCGCAGCATATAGCTCACAACTAAGACACCATCACTCAATAAGGGGAAAACAAGCCTCATACATGAGGCAGTGGATGTGCTTTTGCATCAGTAACAGGAATGTCTGACCAGACCCTTGACAGCAATAAGTCCAACTGCATCCAATATTTGCAAGGACTATATGTGTCCAGAGTTCAATAGAAGCAGTACATAGACAGCACAAATGCAACACATATGAGCTGTATTGCGCACATGACATTCCATGTACATGTCAGCCCATTTCCTAACTCCTGACACACCCATTAACCTGGTCACAACCCACCTATCTGAAGAGGTCCCTGGAATAGTAAGATGTGTACCCTGATATTCCCTCCTCTACACACACAGCTTGTCAATAGCAATCCAGTGGGGAAACATCCTTTTTTACTACTTTATTTTTCCGAAAGTCGTGGTTAACGAAAGTGCAAAAACACTTTTTTTAACCACGACTCCGGTTTTTTGTGCCTTAACTACGAATGTTCTGAACAACGAACATGCGTGGTTAAGGTACAAAGAAGGGAGTTGGCGAAGGTAAGTGGTGGGTTTAGGTTTTGGGGAGGGGGTGGGGGGTCAGGGGGTTTTAGGTTTTGGGGTGGGGTTGGGGGGGTGGGGCGTTTTTGGTTTTGAGGAGTGGGTGGGGGGTCAGGGGGTTTTAGGTTTTAGGGTGGGGTTGGGGGGGGTGGGGCGTTTTTGGTTTTGGGGAGTGGGTGGGGGGTCAGGGGGTTTTAGGTTTTAGGGTGGGGTTGGGGGAGTGGGGCGTTTTTGGTTTTGGGGAGTGGGTGGGGGGTCAGGGGGTTTTAGGTTTTAGGGTGGGGTTGGGGGGGTGGGGCGTTTTTGGTTTTGGGGAGTGGGTGGGGGGTCAGGGGGTTTTAGGTTTTGGGGTGGGGTTGGGGGGTGGGGCGTTTTTGGTTTTGGGGAGTGGGTGGGGGGTCAGGGGGTTTTAGGTTTTGGGGTGGGGTTGGGGGGGTGGGGCGTTTTTGGTTTTGGGGAGTGGGTGGGGGGTCAGGGGGTTTTAGGTTTTGGGGTGGGGTTGGGGGGTGGGGCGTTTTTGGTTTTGGGGAGTGGGTGGGGGGTCAGGGGGTTTTAGGTTTTGGGGTGGGGTTGGGGGGGTGGGGCGTTTTTGGTTTTGGGGAGTGGGTGGGGGTCAGGGGGTTTTAGGTTTTAGGGTGGGGTTGGGGGGGTGGGGCGTTTTTGGTTTTGGGGAGTGGGTGGGGGGTCAGGGGGTTTTAGGTTTTGGGGTGGGGTTGGGGGGGTGGGGTAAGGGATGTAGGGTGAATGGTGCCTATTGCTAATGATTTTATCAGGAATGCCTTTACAACGAAATATCGTTGTTAAGGCATTCGTGGTAAAATCATTAGTAGTAGCAACGAGGTCGGTGTTCCGACCTCGTTGTTAAGTCAGTAGTTGTTTTTTAATTCGTTGTTTCGTCGTACAATCATCCAGTGTGCTACACCCTTTCCTATGGTATACCATTGTCATAGAACATCTGACTGCATGGACGTCAGGTCAATTAATACACTGGCTTCTAGTTTCCAAGCCCTGTTAGCACCTGTAGATTGCTTCCCGTGTAAAAATGCCTGTTGGCCATTAGAATGCAAATATCACCTACAGGACTTGTGAGAAACAGATGCAGCCCACACCTGTGATCACCTCCATGCACACCACCCATTTCAACAAGCACTGCCCCTGCTGATGCCAGGAACAGCATAGGAGTTGTCATTTTGTCAAATACACCGTTAAGCATTGATACTAATTAAGCCGTGTAACACAGCCCTTGGGTTCACTTGTCACCTTAAAAAACACGGGACATACACAGTTTGACATGTCAACTGTCTAGTTCGTCCTCCAAACAGTCTTAGTGAGACCACTGATTATGTAACTTGTCAAATTGCTGGATCATGATTCTCCCTGCATCCTGTCAGCCTGACCCATCTGTCTGTGCGTCACCCTAAAGTATCCCTGTGGCTACATATGTACCACACTTGCGTTAGCAAACCTCTCATAAGAGGGTATTTGGACATGTGCTTCTTCAATGCATACCCAAATACATTGTATAGCATCATCTGCCTTTTAACTGTACCATATGAGTTAAATCCTCTGTGAAAACCAAAATTCATGGCCCATCCCTTGCCTGGGTCTCATTTATGCATGAATGACAAAGTGTGACAGTGTCCCAGGGCCGTATGCAGGGATTGGGTACGGGGCCTTCAGCAGAACCAGCAACCTCTGATAATGTCTATGAAAAATCCACACATGTCAGGACCCTGACAGTTCACACACAGAATTACATTGCTCACAACATATTGATGGGCCGTGTGTGGTGAATAGCTGCGAGAATAATCAGCACAGAGGCTATGATGTTCCCTGATGCAGTAGGAATTGGACCTTCATTATATAACCATGAGCCAAAATTCTCCAATCGGCCACCTTCAAAGACACATAGCTCTCTATGTAGGGTTCTAGGTCTTTAATCTCTTAAAATTGTCTATTAAAGACATTTAAATTTCTTCTATTCCAATTTAACAACTAATTTCTGGGATTCAGCCTAAAGGTTCCGTTTGCCTGGTAGATAGATTAGGGTTTTTTGGGATATAGCTTAATCTTGGTCCCTTATCTGCTTCCCTGACACAAGATCGTGTTTATTATTACCCAATGTTTGTAGGTTCTTTTAGAATTGAGGAGAATTTATTGCTTTGCGTTCCCTTCCTGAGTACAATTAGGTTCGTCTGGCGGTCTGGAACATTTACCCTGTCTTCGTCTTCCACGGAGCTTACTATTGTTATGCACTGATTTATAGATTAGTCCTTTTTTTATTTCACGGCTCTAACGCCTTGATACTTCCGGGGATGATCGCTGGTTAATGAGGAGACGCGCACTCGCGTCGTAGCTGTTCCGTGTACTGGCAACGCTGATACGGCATCATCATTAGTTAGAGGTAAGTTAGAAAGGCTGGATTTGTCGACTTTCTTTCGTGACTGTGCACGTTTAAGAGCTTGCAACAGCACGTTATTTATGTATATACTCAGTACTTAGACTTTTTCTCCTCTGACTTCGTTTACAGCTTAATATAGCAGACAGGTTTACATTTCTTCTCCCTGATATTGGACGGAAGGTATTTCTCTTGGGTTTTAGTCGTAATTTCATTTTGACGATGACACATTGAGAGTTTTATGGCTCACTTAGCGGTAACCGAATTATAATAGGTAATTTGGCCTTCTCTTATCTTTTTTGTCTTCGATGTCAGATCACCGTAAATTCGACCGTTGTTCCAATAACGGTCGGCCAATATGAATTTTCAGAGATTGGTCTAAATAAAAGGGATTTGTTGAGTGTTCCTGTCTTTATTACGGAAGATAGTTTTTGTTTTTTAGCGTGTGGGGTGATATATCTCTGGTAATTAGAGGTTTTGAGGTTGTCACTCATGGTGTTACTTTAATGTGAGTCAGCACATCACTATTATGGGTTTTTGTATAAGGAGCAATTTGGTAGAACTCTAGTAGCGTGTTGCATGCCACATATCACCAATTGATGCACTTACTATCCTAGCTTAGGCTTTGGCAGAGACACTGGGGGCCATATGTATACTTTTTGACGCACAACTGCGCCAACGCAGTTGTGCGTCAAAAATGTTAACGCCGGCTAACGCCATTCCAAAGCACCATGCGGGCGCCTTAATTTATGGAATGACGTTAGCCGGCGGAGCTGACTGGTGTGCGTCAAAATAAATGACCCACACCAGGCAGCGCCGGCGTAGGGGAAAATGGAGCTTGGGCGTCAAAAAATGGGGCAAGTCGGTCTGAGGCAAAAAATCTGCCTCAACCCGATTAGCGCCATTTTTTTTTACTCCCACCCTCCATTGACATGACTCCTGTCTTAGCAAAGACAGGAGTCATGCCCCCTTGCCCAATGGCCATGCCCAGGGGACTTATGTCCCCTGGGCATGGTCATTGGGCATAGTGGCATGTAGGGGGGCACAAATCAGGCCACCCTATGCCACAAAAAAATAACAAATAAATTACTTATCTGAACTTACCTTAAGTTCCCTGGGATGGGTCCCTCCATCCTTGGGTGTCCTCCTGGGGTGGGCAAGGGTGTCAGGGGGTGTCCGTGGGGGCATGGGAGGGCACCTCTGGGCTCCTTCCGAGCCCACAGGTCCCTTAATGCCTGCCCTGACCAGGCGCAAAAAAATGACGCAAAAGCGGCTGGACGTCATTTTTTTTGACCCGCCCACTCCCGTGCGCCATTTTTGCACGGGAGTTTAATTAAGGCGCACATGCCTTGGAGTCATTTTTTAGACGGGAACGCCTACCTTGCATATCATTAACGCAAGGTAGGTGTCCACGCTAAAAAATGACGCTAACTCCAAGATCTTTAGCGCTAGACGGGTCTAACGCCAAAGTATAAATATGGAGTTAGCTTTGCGTCGGATTTGCGTAAAAAAAAACGACGCAATTCCGGCGCAAACAGAGTATAAATATGCCCCTGGGTGTTTCTGGGTTCCCCAATCACATTTTGAAATAATTAATTTGGAGCATTTTGGTTCTTATTTTTTGTTTTGTGCTTATGAATTGTAGCCCTGAAGAAGTCGTTTGGGATTTTAAAAGGAGATTTCCCTAGACGAAACACGTGTTGGCTGAAAAATTTGTCATCAAGCTGCAATAATTACATCAAAACAAAATTTCAACACTACGAAAAGATTTTTATTTGTTGTACTTTTCAATGGTTGTTTAACTTTATTTTTCTATAATTAAACTATGAAGCCACATTTGCAACACTACGGTTGGATAAGTGTCTAATATGATGTATCAAACCCCATTGTAATTTGGATCGCTTGTTGTTTGACATTTGTAAATATTTTTCTTTGATGAGAGAGTTGCCACGCATTGTTTTTTACAAACAAATCCCAACTGAGCTGTAAGATTGGCAGATACCCCAGAGCTACCTTGCAAAGTTTCCACCATTCGTTGCAACCACCAATCACAGTTAATATGGATCCCAACGTGTTTCTGTCGATACGTATGTTTTCTAAGTCACAAAAAGTGCTTCCAGACTTGGTATTGGGGGAACAGTTTTAGGTCTGACTGCAGTGTGGTGATCAATGACACCCTTATAAGATGAGTTCTCGTAAGCACTCTTGTATTCTTGTCTTCATGACTCACATACGTCATTTGTGACACATTTCAGCATGATTACCTGTTTGTATGTAAACTCAGACAGCTTCATTCATTCAGTTTTTGTAGTGTTTGCTTAGATTTGTGTGCACTGTTATATGTGTTAATATTGCATGGTGACAACATTTTGAGGCCACTATTTGATGACTTAGATATCCCTTGAGGAAGCATTATTCTGTCCAACACAGCATGATGGTGTATGGTTTCTCACTTCATCAGATATGTCCCTCAGGAAGGGCAGAGTATGATGCAATCATGGCCACTGTGCAGAATTATCTGACTACATAATATCAGGACAGTTGTATTGACAAGCTACGTAATTTGACAGTAGGCACATTTCAGTTATCTACTGCACAGTTGATACGTCACATTACCCAGAGACAGATTTGTTGTGTATGTGCTATTTATTGAAAAGTGCTTTAGTGCTATATGTACATTGTCCATGATTGTGAGTCCATTATAGTGACATCTTACATTGTGATCCTACACCAGGGGTTAAGGAAATGCTTTTGACATGCTGGGGTGATGTTTCAGACAGTGCAGAGGGACAGGATTTGCCAATGAGTAAGAGAGAGACAATCACTGGGCAGGCTGACAAGATATACAGTGGCAAGCAGAACAGTCATTAAGTAGAGTTGTTGTAAGACTGGCATGTTACAAAGCGCAGGATCTTGGTAATAGTTGGCCATGTGGCAGGGACTAGTGCTTCCGGGTACTTTTCCGTGTGAAAGTGATCTGTTCCGTGTCTTCTTCTTCTGATGTGTGTCTTGCCTCCTCTGTCCTTGTTGGTGGTGGTTGTGAAGGGGCAACACACACGTCAGTGTTAGAAGACGTGGAATCAGACATCCCGGTCGCTGCTACCTGTGAAGGTCTTAAGGGCAGTACTGCAGCAAGGAGGATCTTCTGGCTCTTCAGAATAGCAGCCACATCACGATGGTTGGCAGCCCGGTCGGTCCTGAGGGGTTCAATGTTGCATTTGTGCACGCATTGACAGGATTGCTGCTGTAGGTGTTGGGTCAACTGTATTACAGCTGTGCTGATTTCCTTCAGGCTTTTTTGCTTTCCTGCAAGATAGATGTTAGCGCTTGCATAGTTGCTGCCTGATCTGCAGATGACATCATGCACGAGCGCACCCCCTCAAGGCTGGCTGCCATAGTTTGCATCCCTACCCACACCTCCTTGGCCAGCTCCCGCTGTACTCCGACTACAGTTCTCTCAAAGCTGGTGCCTGTGTCGTCTGAGTCCTCAGCTGTATTGGAGCTGGCAGGTCTTACAATTGGGGTGGTGGGTGGGTCCTCTGCGATGGCTGCTTGTTCTGTGCTCCTCCTTGTGACTGAAGGTGGGCTCTGGAGGGTTCCAAGGACCTCTTGGATGGTCTCCTGGGGAATGTTTATCAGCTTGTCATCCATGTCATTAGGGTATTCTGGGACAGGCATATCCGCAGAAGATCCATTGTCCTCTGCAATGAAACGGAGTACAATTAGTGTGTCTGTGTTGTGGCATTAGTGATGTGACATGCCTGCCTTGTGATGAATTCACATTGTGATCTTGTTTCGTGTTTATTGCTCCAGTCTTTCAGATGGGCATTCTCCCAGGCCTACGGCCCACCTGCATGTCACATGTATAGTATTAAGTTATTGGACTTCTCTGCATCATCTCCTCTAGTCTTGTTTTAGGCCAAATAGTTAATAGCCACCTTCCTGTCCTACTCAACCCTCCGTCTACATCCATTCTCATGGTGAGACCTTTCACTGGCTGTGGGTGTTCTGATGGCACTGGCAGCACACTTAACAATCTGGACCTGCTCCAGTCTCTGATCTTTCACATCCACTTAAATGTAGTTGACATGTAGCATATCCTATGCATAGCAACGTTATGGCACGATATGGATGTTGGCATTGCTAATGTGTACAGCTGATGTTGGGAATGTGTGGTACATTGGATTGCCCTGATAATCGTATCAGTGTCCTATTTCCTCCTCTGACTGTGCAGGTGTATTTCAGTGACCAGTTACATGTGTCCTCCCCCTCAATGCTGTTGTATCAGCAGTATGATATTTGGGATGTTACATTGTGACCCAGGCACAGGATGGACCCTGACATATGCAGCATGGGTATGTCCTTAGTGCTGTGTAGCTCCTATTGTTGTTGACATTGGCTGGTGTTTGCAACAACTATGGGCATTGACATTTGACAGTACTGGGGCCTTTGTCTTTTTTCTGGGGATTGTTGAAGTTGTCATCCTCAACCCTCTAATTTAGGTGGGTATGATCCATGGGGAGGTTACTGCCATTGGCTACTTGAGCTGCACACTGAGCGGAGGTGGTAGTGGCAACTGTTGTCGCAGTTACATTCCAGCTGTCGGTATGGCTAGAGGTTGTTAATAGGGCCCTAATTACTGTAGGGGGTATGGTGGCCGACGTGTGCTGGGATGTCAGTTTGACGGTGTGCCCTTCCCTCCTGGCGTGGCTTTCCCTTTGCTCCATCGTTGGCATGGAAGCATGCCCCCATGGGACTGTTGTTGATGTAGTGTAATGGTGTGCCCCAGCTTCTGTCTATGCAGATCATGCCCCCATGCCATCCCCCTTTAGCCATGCCACTCCATATATATGATGACTTACATGCATTGTGTAGTAGGTATTCCCCACCTCCTGCTGGCAGTTAACACTAGTGCATTTTAATTCCCCTTGCGACTTACCCTGCATGTGTGTTGTCTCCTGGTAGTCTGCGCAGTCCTGTCCTTGAATCCCTGTGACGATCTCCTCAGGGATGACGGTGGCGACCATCTCCTCCATGTGGTCCAGGGCCTCCTGGTGTGCTGGATTCCCACCTCCAGTCTGCAGTGCTGCCTTCCTGTTCCTGGCCATCTTTTCCTTGGTCCTGCGCTTGCAGTCATGCCAGCGTTTCTTGCACTCAATTAATGTTCTGCGTACTTCTGCCACACTGTTGATCTTGTTGACAATTTGTTGCCATATAGCATCTCTCCTACTAATTGGCAATTTGGAGGTGACAAACAGTTGGTGCTGGTGTTCCGTCACCTCTTTAACCAGAATGTCCTGCTCCTCTGCACTGAAGCAACACTTTCTTTTCTTCTTAAAAGTGTCCTGGTTCTTGTGTGGGTCCTCCTGGCTGGTTCCTGGTCTGTTGTCATCTTCCTGGGGTCTGTAGTGGCATCTGGGATCCATTTCGGCTCTCCTCTGCTGAAATGGCAGTGTTCGCGGGGTTTTTTGACGCTATTGCGTAACAAAATGCTGCATATCCGGTTTGCGGGCCGTAAATCAACCCACAGTCATTTCTGCCGCGTTAACGTCGTTTTGCTTTACGACTTGGCGCTGCCATGACTCCCACCTGTGGTTTGCGCCGCCGTGGGTCAAAATATAAATTTGACGCCCACAAAGCGCACCAAAATGGCGTTAGCCGGCGGTATTATTTTTGACGCAAAACTGCGGCGACTCAGTTTTGCATCAAAAAGTATAAATATGGCCCTAAATTTCATGCAAATCAGGCTTTGCGTCATTTTTTGGGACCAGTTACTTTATGTACGTTGATTTAGCGCTGGGGTGTAAATATGGTACTGGAGGGCTAGCGTCATTTTTTAAAAGGGAACGCCTACCTTCCATACCATTGTCGCAAAATGACGCACAGTAGACTAGCACTCCCAAAAAATGAAGCTAACTCGGATATATTGTCTCTAGACAGGTCTAGAGTCAAAATGTAAATGTGGTTGTAGGTTAGTGCCGCTTCTGCGTAAAAATAAATGATACAAGGACAGCGCAAACTTTACTTAAATATGGGCCTAAGTTTTCAAATCAAGGGAAGAGAAGTGAAATAGCTCTTCAATCATGAGAAAGGGACTGACCCAAAACCATCTCTATGTATATTGGAAGCACTGGGTCTGGCCAACAGACAGCTAAATTTAACTGAAATTTGGAATCTAAAAGATCTCTTGTTCAACAACTGCATGTTCAGATAACAAGACTGATACAAGATATCTGCTGTATCTAATGTCCATGTACTTTTCAAACAATGCAAAATATCAAACAAGAAAGTTATATGAATATTTAGACATCTTTTAAGTACACAATTAAAGTGGCAGAAGCATACCATCTGCAATGTTGAACATTTGACTGCCAGTTAATTCAGAGCACTAAAGAGGAAAATAAATCACTGTGTACTAGCTTTTTACACCGAACTATGTGAGCCACAAAGTTTAGCCATTTCCTGAAGTATCATACAGCGTTACAGCAACTGGGAAGAGTTATTATTGCTATATGATGTCAACAGATGTTACAGGCCAATCCATATATTTTTGACTAAATGAATATTAGCAAGGAGCAGCTTCATTTGAACTGCATTTTTGTATATATTTTTAATTCGATCATAGTCAGAAAAAACAAAGTTAATGTTTGGGGCATTCCGTCAGTTCCAAAGAGGATATTTTATTCTCTAGCATACAAAAAGCGTCTAATCTTCAAAGATAACAAAAGTAAATGTAATTCCTTCACATGAAAGGCCAAAAACGAGACCTCATCCGCTGCTAAATCTTTTCAGGTGTTAACAATAGAAGTGCTTTTGGAGTAAATCAGAAACGCTAAGACCATTCATGGAAGAAACAAATACCCCCCACCACCCAAAAAAAATATGACAGTTGGTCTAATAAAAATAAGAAGTTTTCTGATGTGGAACAAAGAGTAAGCGATTTATGGGGTATTTTGGAGAAAGTGGAAAAACTGTTTGCGGAGGAATCAGCACTTAAAAAGTAAGGTGAATTTATAGGGAATCATAACTGGAGGAATAGCCTAAAACTATGGTGGTCATTACAACCCTGGCGGATTATGTTAAAGCGGCGGTAAGACCGCCAACAGGCCGGCGGTAAAATTTTTGCAATTATGACCGTGGCGGAAACCGCCAAAAAAGACAGCCACTTTAACACTCCGACCGCCACGGCGGTACAAACAAACAGCGCGGCGGTCACCGCCAACAGACAGGGGGAAGACAATGTACCACCCACAGTATCACAACCTACCAATCCGCCACCTTTTCCGGGGCGGATAAAAACACAGCAGAAACAGCCATTTCAATGGGAAAACGCTCACCTCTACACACACCACGAGGAAGGAGGGCACCATGGAGCCGGAAATTCATATTCTCCCAGCACTAGTCTTCCTGCTCTTCTACGAGGAGCATCAACGCCGGCGGAGAAGACCACGGTGAGTACTGCACCTATGACATAGGGGAGGCAAAAACACAGGGACACACACACTCAACACCCCAACCCCCACCCCGACCCTCACCCACTACAACACACACACTAATGCTTATCTATACACTACAGTAACACCCCCAACCCCCCCGGAAGAATGCAAAGACAAAAGGAAATGAGTGGAACCATTGTAATATATCAAAATACAGTAAGCAAATATATACATATATATATATATATATACACAATAAACAAAATATACACCACGATTAGTAGTGCAGGTATTGCACCATTCATAGTCCGTGGACCACTGGGCCCAAAATGCATGGGCGAGGCCCACACAAGATACCCGATCCAAAAGGAGAGAACACTGCAGGGGCATCAGATAGAAATACAACAGGCACCTCAGGGGGAAGGGAAGGGGGGGCACCTCAGCCGGATGAGTGCACCATGCCAGAACCACAATGGGGTTCCATGCCCATTGATGTATCCTGGGGAGTGCAAAGCCACAGTCTCTCAAGTCTCTACAGTGGGTGGTTTGCCCACTGTACCATCCTGGGGAGTGCAAAGCCACAATCTCACAAGTCTCTACAGTGGGTGGCTTGCCCACTGCTTCATCCTGGGGAGTGCAAAGCCACAGTCTCACAAGTCTCTACAGTGGGTGGGTGGCCCACTGTACCATTATCGGAGTGCAAAGCCACAGTCTCTCAAGTCTCTACAGTGGGTGGGTCGCCCACTGCTGCATCCTGGGGAGTGCAAAGCCACAGTCTCACAAGTCTCTACAGTGGGTGGGTTGCCCACTGTTCAATCCTGGGGAGTGCAAAGCCACAGTCTCACAAGTGTCTACAGTGGGTGGGTTGCCCACTGTACCATCCTGGGGAGTGCAAAGCCACAGACTCTCAAGTCTCTACAGTGGGTGGGTTGCCCACTGCTGCATCCTGGGGAGTGCAAAGCCACAGTCTCACAAGTCTCTACAGTGGGTGGGTTGCCCACTGTTCAATCCTGGGGAGTGCAAAGCCCCAGTTTCTCAAGTCTCTACAGTGGGTGGGTTGTCCACTGTACCATCCTGGGGAGTGCAAAGCCACAGTCTCACAGGTCTCTACAGTGGGTGGGTTGCCCACTGTTCAATCCTGGGGAGTGCAAAGCCACAGTCTCTCAAGTCTCTACAGTGGGTGGGTTGCCCACTGTACCATCCTGGGGAGTGCAAAGCCACAGTCTCTCAAGTGGATGCAGGTCTCCACTGGTTCTGGAGGGGGACTGGTGCCCAGAGTGCTTCATCCTGTGCAGGACAGACGGAGTGGATGCATGTCTCCACTGGTACTGGAGGGGGATTGGTGCCCAGAGTGCTTCATCCTGTGCAGGACAGACGGAGTGGATGCAGGTCTCCACTGGTTCTGGAGGGGGACTGGTGCCCAGAGTGCTTCATCCTGTGCAGGACAGACGGAGTGGATGCAGGTCTCCACTGGTTCTGGAGGGGGACTGGTGCCCAGAGTGCAGCATTCACCCTGTGACAGTCCCAGTTGCGTCACTGCCCTTGCCACAAATGGGCTAGCGGTGAGTTCCATGTCGGTCTTTGCCCTGTTCAGTGGTCCTTGGCCTGTTCAGCGGTGCTTGAGTTGCCAGTGTCTGACCTGTTCAGCGGTGCTCTCCATGGCAGTCTTTGCCCTGTTCAGCGGTCCTTGGCCTGTTCAGCGGTGCTTGAGTTGCCAGTGTCTGACCTGTTCAGCGGTGCTTTCCATGGCGATCTTTGCCCTGTTCAGCGGTCCTTGGCCTGTTCAGCGGTGCTTGAGTTGCCAGTGTCTGACCTGTTCAGCGGTCCTTGCCAAGGCGGCTCTTCATTGCCCAGCAGGGCTGTGGCTGGCGGTCCTTCATGGGTCAGCTGGGCTGTGGCTTGCGGGGCCCTCCTGGCCAGCTGGGCTGTGGCTGGCGGTGGCCTCCTGGGCAGTGACGATGGGGCTGGTGGTGGCCTCCTGGGCAGTGACTCTGGTGGTGGCCTCCTGGGCAGTGACGATGGGGCTGGCGGTGGCCTCCTGGGCAGTGACGATGGGGCTGGCAGTGGCCTCCTGGGCAGTGACTCTGGCGGGGGCTTCCTGGGCAGTGACTCTGGCGGTGGCCTCCTGGGCAGTGACGATGGGGCTGGCGGTGGCGTCCTGGGCAATGACGATGGGGCTGGCGGTGGTCTCCTGGGCAGTGACTCTGGCGGTGGCTTCCTGGGCAGTGACGATGGGGCTGGCGGTGGCCTCCTGGGCAGTGACGATGGGGCTGGCGGTGGCCTCCTGGGCAGTGACGATGGGGCTGGCAGTGGTCTCCTGGGCAGTGACTCTGGCGGTGGCCTCCTGGGCAGTGACTCTGGCGGTGGCTTCCTGGGCAGTGACGATGAGGCTGGCGGTGGCCTCCTGGGCAGTGACGATGGGGCTGGCGGTGGCCTCCTGGGCAGTGACGATGGGGCTGGCGGTGGCCTCCTGGGCAGTGATGATGGGGCTGGCGGTGGCCTCCTGGGCAGTGACGATGGGGCTGGCGGAGGCCTCCTGGGCAGCGGGGATGATGGCGGTCTTCTCCGCCGTGCTGCTCCTCCCAGACTTTGGAGATTTCTTCTGCCCCTTCCCCACCTTGGGAGCGGTCACAGCTGAGTCGACACTCCCCCGGGACCCCTGTGAGCAGCTTGGCTGGCTGGAGTCTTCCCCCTCTCCCGCCGGGCACTGTCCAACTTCTGGTGCTTCACAGGGTGGGGACTGGCTGTGCTGTGGCTCCGTGCCACACTGATTGCACTCCACATACCTATAACAACAGGCACCACTGGTCCCGGAGATTTTTTGGCTGAGGTGCTAGTTCAGGACCTATGAGTTGGACGGGGGTGGTGGGAAATAGGTTAAGGGTGAACAGGAAAACATTTTGAGAGACACTGGGACGGGTAGGTGGAGGGGGTTTGGGAGTGGAGGAAGAGGTGGTGGTTGTAGGAGGTGTAACTTTTGTGGATTTGGGTGCAGGTGCATGGGCTGGAGGCTGTCGTGAGGTGGATGGCTGTTGGGTGGGTGTGTGCCTGCGCTTGTGTATCTTTGGAGGGGGCGTCACAGACACACTGGGAGAGGACACAGGGGACGTGTAAATGGTAGTGGGGGTGGTGAGTGCACGTGAGCAGGGTGTGGTGGTGGGTGTGCTGGTGCGGGACGTAGCGGCTGTAGTGGTAGTGCATGCAGGTGTGAGTGTAGACAAGACTGGGAGGGAGGAGGGAGATGAGGAGGAGGGGACACAGTGGAGGCAGTGGATGTTGGTGTGTCTGTATGTGTGTGATGCTTGCGTGAGTGCCTGTGGGATGTGTGGTGCTTATGTTTGCCTGAGCTTCCCTTGTGTGTTGAGGTGTGTGCAGGCTGGTCTGATGGTGTGCTTGGGATAGGCCGAGGTACAGGGGATTAGGTCTGGGTGGAGGAAGTTGGAGGGGGGAGGCTAGACACAGGGACAATGGCTGCCATCAGTGCTGAGGCCAGAGTCTGAACGGTTCGATGAAGGGCAGCCTGACCAGAATGAATGCCCTCCAGGAATGCATTTGTGTGTTGCAACTCCCTTTCTACCCCCTGGATGGCATTCAAAATGGTAGACTGCCCAACAGTGAGGGACCTGAGGAGGTCAATGGCCTCCTCATTGAGGGCAGCAGAGGTGACAGGGGCAGGGGCTGAGGTGCCTGGGGGGAAGGTGATGCCCACCCTCCTGGGTGAGCGGGCACGGGGCGAAGGCTGAGGGGTTGCTGGGAGGGCGGTGCTGGTAGGGGGGGTGGCTGCTGTACCTGTAGAAGTGGGGGGCACAGATGTTGCCGCCACCACAAGGGAGCTCCAATCGGAGGATGAGTCTGTGTCGCTGGTTGCAGATCCTGTGACCGCCATGGTGCTCCCCTCGCCCTCCGTCCCACTGGTGTATTCTGAGTCTGTAGTGTGGCCCTCCATGGCCATGTGGGATGCAGCTCCCTCGTGCTCCGGTGCCACTGTACCACCGTCTGATTATGCTAATGCACACAAGAACAGGGAGACCACAAAAAGGGGGGGGACGGCAGAAGAAAGACAGGTTGAGTGCACAGCTTACTGCTCCCGTTGGCGGACAATACAGACACAGCAGCCCCCTGCACTATGTCGCGCTGTTGGGCTCTACAGATGCAATTCCTGGGAAATGGACTACAAGGCTATGGCGACATCTGCACACATAGATGACACAGGGGCATGAATACCTGTACTTGGCACTCTCCAGAGGTGGAGTGGGGTGCCACATGGCCTGCCTTATGGAAGGGCCTTGCTTACGGAACTCGCCCTGGCCTAGGGAAACCCACAGCCCTCCTCCCCCACCCAGACACCTTCACTGCGCGCAAAGTCCGCTGAATGATAGTGTACTCACCCCCTTGTGTCTGCTGTGATGCCCTCAAGCGCCCATCCAACTCAGGGTAGGCCACCACCAGGATCCTGAACATTAGGGGGGTCATGGTTCGACGGGCACCCCTCCCAAGTTGGGAGGCCATCCCCAGCTGAGCCTCCGCCACCTTCTTGCTCCAGCGGCGAATGTCCTCCCATCTTTTACGGCAGTGGGTGCTCCGTCTGTGGTGGACCCCCAGGGTCCGGACGTGCTTGGCGATGGCACGCCAAATATCCTTCTTCTGGTGGGCGCTGACCTACATGACATGCACAGGGGAAGAAGAGAAGTCATTACCAACTGCACCGTCAAAGTGAGTGGCCCACATCCCTACCCTTGCCATGTGGCACATGCATTCAAAGTCCTTCGTGCACGCAGAACTGAGCCACCTTCCTTCTTACAACCAGCCCTCTCCACACAGGCATGGCCCATACAACATGCTCCCTGTGTACTTATCTGTTGGTCTGGAGGACCGTAGAGTAGCGTGTACTGGGGGAGGAGCCCGTCGACGAGCTTCTCCAACTCCTCTGCAGTGAAGGCAGAGGCCCTTTCCCCAGACGCATGAACCATTGTCTCTTCCACACCGAGGTCACAGCAGCACTTGCAGTGTAGGTCCTCTCCTGTCAAAGATCAGGTATCGAGTGATTCAACAGCTAGAAAATGGCGGTCACGTCCACGGCAGCCACGTCCGCGGCGGTGCGTACCATCACCGCCAGCGTACATTGTCATTGGCTCCTGGGACCCATAGGGTCCAATGTTAACCAATGCAGCATTGCGCTGCGGTCTTCGACCGCCTACCGCGACGGTGTACAACGCCAGCGCAGTTACCTCACATCCCATTGTCCCACTTTAGAGGTCAGGCAGCTGCCATTTCAGGGGCCCACATGGCCTAATTACCAACTGCGTCACACATACCTAGGCCTTGTCTCACAACACAAATACAGGCCACATTTTGTGTATGAATGGTGTTCTGTGTAGACTGTGGGTACATACTTCTGAGTTGTTTGACTCTGTGGTCGCTGTTGTCCATCATAGGCACCGTCCGCTGGGACATGTGAGGAGATGGCGGCATCCTCCGGTTACCGACCGCTGGTGGACCTGTCGACAATGGAGGAAAGAAGTTTGATCATCACCTACAGGTTTGACCGTGCCACAATCCAGGAACTGTGTACACAGTTGGAGCCTGACCTGATGTCAGCAATCCGCCATCCCATACGAATCCCCCCTCAAGTGCAGGTGCTATCAGTGCTCTATTTCCTTGCAAGTGGGTCTTTCAAACAACAGTGGCCATGGCATCAGGGATGTCACAGCCTATGTTTTCCAACGTGTTGTCCAGAGTGTTGTCTGCCCTGCTGAAACACATGCGGAGCTATATCGTTTTCCCTCAGGAGGAGGACTTGCCTACAGTGAAAGGTGACTTTTATGCCATGGAACATATCCCCAACATCATAGATGCCATTGATGGGACCCATGTAGCTTTTGTCCCCCCCCACAGGAGTGAACAGGTGTACAGGAACCGGAAGAGTTATCATTCCATGAATGTACAGATGTTATGTTTGGCAGACCAGTACATCTCCCAGGTAAATGCTATGTTCCCTGGCTCTGTGCATGACGCCTACTTTCTGCGGAATAGCAGCATCCCTTATGTGATGGGTCAACTCCAGAGGCACTGGGTGTGGCTATTAGGGGACTCTGGTTACCCCAACCTGTCATGGCTACTGACCCCAGTGAGGAATCCCAGGACCAGGGCAGAGGAACGCTACAATGAGGCCCATGAGCGGACTAGGAGGGTGATCGAACGCACCTTCGGCCTCCTGAAGGCCAGGTTCAGGTGCCTCCATATGACAGGTGGATCCCTATTCTACTCACCAAAGAAGGTGTGCCAGATCATCGTGGCCTGCTGTATGCTTCACAACTTGGCTTTGCGATGACAGGTGCCTTTTCTGCAGGAGGATGGTCCAGATGGCGGTGTTGTGGCAGCTGTGGAGCCTGTGGACAGTGATGAGGAGGAAGCAGAGGAAGAAGACATTGACAACAGGGACTCAGTCATCCAGCAATATTTCCAGTGACACACAGGTGAGAAAATATTCCTGCCTACTACAAGTACTTTAACACTTCTACCTCTATCCTGTCTGTCAATTTTACCCAGTTTATGGTCACTGAGTTGTAATTTTCCCTTTCGGTTTCACAGGTGTGGTTTCCAACGTGTGTCATCTGCTTAGATTCCTCATGGACTTCAGCTGTGTGACATAGGTATGTTGACATTACATTTGAAAAAGCATTTTGTCACTGTCATTGCTAATACACAATTTCGAAATCACAGACTGACTCCAGATTGTTTTGCGCTCCAAGGGTGTTAATTGAAGTGCTCAATATTGGAGGGGGTTGTAAAATGGTGAGGGGGGTGGTGGAGGAATGTCCATGGCAGAGTCCAGTCTATTAGTCTCACAGGTGCATTGCCCATATGGGCATATGAAGTGGAGCTGGGGCAGTTCCAATATAGACAGGGTTACAAAGTGGGACAGTGGTTTGACAATCAGGGTGGTCTAATTTCTTGGCGGGGTCTTGGCATCGTGCTCTGTCTTGTTCCTGGAACTCAGGGACCGCTTGCGGTGTGGTTCTTCGTCTGCAGGGGGTGGGGTTCTGGTGTGGTGGTCCTGTGGCGGTGCCTCCTGTCCACTAGCGCCGGCAGAGGTGGTGGGCAGTTCATCGTCCATGCTAGTGTCAGGGGCCCCTTGGAGTGCCACAGTGTCCCTCTTGGTGTTAAGTATTTCCTTCAGCACCCATACGATGGTGCCCAGGGCGGAGCTGATGGTTCTGAGTTCCTCCCTGAACCCCAAATACTGTTCCTCCTGCATGCGCTGGGTCTCCTGAAACTTGGCCAGGACCGTTGCCATCGTCTCCTGGGAGTGGTGGTAGGCTCCCATGATGGAGGAGAGGGCCTCGTGGAGAGTGGGTTCCCTTGGCCTGTCCGCCCCCTGTCGCACGGCAGCCCTCCCAGTTCCCCTGTGTTCCTGGGCCTCCGTCCCCTGGACTGTGTGCCCACTGCCACTGCCCCCAGGTCCCTGTTGTTGTTGGGGTGGTGGGTTATCCTGGGTTCCCGGTAGTGGTGGACACACAGCTGATTGACGTGTCCTGGGGACGGAGGTATGGGCCCGCTGGGTGGGTGCTGTGCTGGTGTTACCATAGGGTGGAAGGTGTGTGGTGGGCTGTGCCTGTGTGAGGAGAACCGATTGTCCTGAGGCCCACGATGGTCCGGGCTGGTCATCTGGATCCAGTTGGACAGAGGTGCTGTTTTCACTGTGGGCCTCTTCTGGGGGTGGGGTGGAGATGTCTGGACCCTCCTGTCTGGTGACGTTGGGTAGTGGTCCTGCAGGGGTGTAAAAGCATGATTATTGCATCTGTGTGTGTCATGGTGTGCAATGGGTGGGTGACAGTGTACCCCAGTGCTAGCATTCCTGTGTGGGGGCTTGTGTGATGATGGTTGAGGGGGGTGTTATGGGTATGTGCAGTGGGCATGCTTTAGTGATGGATGTCCATGATTTGTTGTGTCATGAAGGGCTTGGTGTTGGAATGTGTGGTTTGTGTTATTAGTACATTTGTGAGGAGTTGGAGTGATGGGGAGGGGGCGAGGGTGGGGGTCTGTGATAGCATGCAGGTAGGGTGGGGGATGTAATAATTAAGATTTGTCTTACCAGAGTCCATTCCTCCACCGACTCCTGCGAGGCCCTCAGGATGTAGAATCGCCAAGACCTGCTCCTCCCATGTTGTTAGTTGTGGGGGAGGAGGTGGGGGTCCGGCGCCAGTCCTCTGTACCGCCAGGTGGTGTCTGGAGACCACGGAACGCACCTTCCCCGTAGGTCGTTCCACCTCTTCCTGATGTCGTCCTGATTTCTTGGGTGCTGTCCCACTGCGTTGACCCTGTCGACTATTCTTCGCCATAGCTCCATCTTCCTTGCAATTGAGGTGTGCTGAACCTGTGATCCAAATAGCTGTGGCTCTACCCTGACGATTTCCTCCACCATGACCCTGAGCTCCAGAACATGGGGTGTCTTTGCCGTGCCATGGGGTGGTGTGGGGGATGTGTGGGATGGTGTGTGTGGTGATAAGTGTGGTGATATGTTGTGCTGTGTGGTGTTTTGTGCGTGGAAGTTATGTGGGTGATGATGTTGAGTGCCTGTGGCTGCTAGTTTGTGGATGGTGGTGTCTCTCTCTGGCCTTCTTTCTGAATTTTTGGTAGTAGGGGTTTGAAGGTGATGTGGGTGTGTGTTTTATATTGTATTGGGTATGTGGGAGTGGTGTGTGTATGTGTATCAGGTGTGTGTATTTGGAATTGTCCAATGTGGCGGTGTTTTGTAGAAGTGTGTGTATTTTGAGCGTGGCGGTGTGTACCACCAATGGAATACCGCGGTTGAAAGACCGCCGCGTGGATTCATGGGTCGTGATAGCGTGGGCGTGTTTCTGTTGGCGTGACGGTGGAGGTTTTGTTTTCGCCAGTTTATCACTGACATTTGGTGAGGCGGACTTGTGTGGGTGTCTGAATTTTGTCGGATTTCGAGATGTGGGTCATAATAGCTGTGGCGGAATTCCGCGGCCGCTGCGGTGTGTTGGCGGTCTTCTGCACGGCGGTAAGCGGCTTTTACCGCCAATGTTGTAATGACCACCTATATGATTTACCCGAAGGATTCAGAAGGGCATGACCTTGTGACTTCATTATAAAAACATGCTGGCGAAAGTTCTAGACTTACTAGATGCTTCTGCTTTGAACATTCAGAGAGTACGTCAATTAGGTCAGCTGTACCATTTTTCGGATCTTGCATTCAAATCCAGAGGTCCTATTTTATCCATGGACTATACTGCCTCATTAAAATGATAATTGCATTTAAAAAAAGAAAAAAACAGGTAATCAGCTTTACTTTTCAGAAGAGGTGACTAAAATGAGCGCATTCAAAAGAAAACTGTAGCTAGTGATTAGCTACACATTAAAGATACTAATGTCCTGGTCTTCTCCCCACTGTTTAGCGATTGGTTGATTGTAGTTCAAAGTTTTTGATGGTTAATGTTGGACCTGGCCCTTTCTACAGGGTCACCCCAAACATTTTGTTTTCCACCTCCCATATTTTGTTGAGCTTGTTTGTGTTGGCTTTAGGTCTCTGTGCACTGTACCACTGCTAAGAGTGCTAAAGTGTTTGTGCTCTCTCCTTCAAACACTGTAGAATTGTCTTATCCCCAATTTATTTCTACGTCCCTAATAAAGTGCCTGAAAAATAAATGCTACTCGTGGGTCTTCTGCACTGATTGAGACACTTACCTAATTAGCCCTCTAACTATGGCTCAGGCCAGTCATTGCAGAGCCTGCGTGCCGTTTTGTGCTGCCATGTCGACTTGGCAAAATAACCCTTTTGCCACGCCCAATCCTTCCCTTTTTAATCATACAAGTCACACCTAAGGTAGGCCCTGGATAGCCCAGAGGGCAGGGTGCAATGTATTTAAAAAGCAGGAGATATACTTTTAAGTTTCACATGTCCTGGAAGTTGAAGTGTAATTTCTGAATGGGAAGAGATGATTCTAATAAGTTTGGTGTCTCTGGAATCACAATTTAAAATCCTAACTTATGGTGAAGTTGGATTTTAAAATTGCAGTTCTGAAAATGTTACTTTGATAAAGTTGGTATTTTCTTACTTTAAACATTTGGGGGGTCATTCTGACCTCGGCGGTAAAAGGCGCTCACCGCCGGTCAGAAGACCGCCATAACAACGCCGCGGTCGCGGTAAACCGCCACGGTCATTCTGACCCGCAACTGGCAAACCGCCAAAAACCCGACAACAACAAAAGTCCGCCACACCAACGGCCAGCGAAAAACTGGCGATGACCAAACCTCCACCGTCAGCGCCAACAGAAATACGCCCATGCTATTCCGACCCACAAATCCCCGCAGCAGTCTTTCAACCGCGGTATTACATTGGCGGTACACACCGCCGCGCTCAAAATACACACACTCTTACAAAACACAGCCACATTTGACAATTCAAAATACACACACCTGAGACACATACACACACCACTCCCACACACCCATTACAATATAAAACACACACCCACATCACCCACAAACCCTTACGACCACAATTGCGACTGAAGGCCAGAGAGAGACAGCACAGAATAGAGTACACCATCACACAGAGGCAAATCACAACATCACCCACACAATATCCACGCACAAAACACCATACACCACCACACTCACCACACTCTACAACACATACACCACCCCTCACCTCATCCACACCACCCCATGGCACCCCAAAGACACCCCAGGTTTTCTGACGCAGAACTCAGGGTCATGGTGGAGGAAATAGTTCGGGTAGAGCCCCAGCTCTTCGGGACACAGGTGCAGCACACCACCATTGCCAGGAAGATGGAGCTATGCAAAGAATAGTGGACAGGGTCAACGCTGTGGGACAGCATCCACGAAATCGGGACGACATCAGGAAGCGGTGGAACGACCTACGGGGGAAGGTGCGTTCCATGGTATCAAGGCACAACATTGCGGTGCAGAAGACTGGCGGCGGACCCCCACCTACTCCCCCAGAATTTACAGCATGGGAGGAGCAAGTCTTGCACATCCTGCATCCTGAGGGCCTCGCAGGAGTAGCTGGAGGAATGGACTCTGGTAAGTCAAATCTTCACTACTTCATTCCCCCCACCCCACCTGCATGCCAAATCATACCCCCACCCTCACCCCCACCCCCATCACACCAACTCCTTGCAAATGGCTCACCATCACAACCCACCCATCCCAACACCCAGCCCTGCATGCGTCCACAAAGCATGGACACCCATCAACAAAGCATGCCCACTGCACATACCCATCTCCCCCAGAAGCCACCGTCACAACAGCCCCCACAAGGGAATGCCAGCACTGGGGTCCACGGCCACCCACCCATTGCACACTATGGCACACACAGAAGCAATAACCATACTCTTATACCCCTGCAGGACCCGAACGCCACCACACCGCCCAGGAGGGTCCAGAAATGTCCATCCCACCCCCAGAAGAGGCCCCCAGTGATGACAGCAGCTCTGTCTCCCTGGACCCAGATGACCAGCCCGGCCCATCGGGGACCTCGGGACAGTCGGTTCCCCTCACACAGCCACAGGCCACAGCAGACCTACCCCCCTCTGGGAACACCAGCACAGCTCCCACCCAGCGGGCCCATGCCTCTGTCTCCAGGACACGTCAATCAGCGGTGTGTCCACCACTACAGGGCACCCAGGTTGACCCACCACCCCAACAACAGCAGGGACCTGGGGGCAGTGGTAGTGGGCACACGGTCCAGGGGACAGAGGCCCAGGGAAACAGGGGCACTGGGAGGGCTGCTGTGCGACAGGGGAGGGACATGCCCAGGGAACCCACTCTCCACGAGGCCCTCTCCTCCATCATGGGAGCATACCACCGCTCCCAGGAGACGATGGCTACGGTACTGGCCAGGTTCCAGGAGATCCAGGTACTGCAGGAGGAACAGTACATGGGGTTCAGGGAAGAACTCCGAGCCATTAGTTCCGCAATGGGGACCATCGTCGTGGCTCTTACCCAGATTGTCACCACATTGCGGGACCATGTGGCACCACAAAGGGCCCCTGTCACTAGCATGGACCAGGAGCAGCCTACCACCTCCGCCGGCGCTAGTGGACAAGAGGCCCCCACACAACAACAGGCCACCAGAACCCCACCTCCTGCAGAAGAAGAACCACCCCGCAAGCGGTACCTGAGATCTAGGAAGAAGACAGAGTAGGATGCCAAGACCCCCGCCAGCAAAGGATACCCCCTGATGTCATCCCACTGTCCCACATTGTCACCCTGTCCAACCTTGAACTGCCCCTGCTCCATCCTTCCACAGGCATATGGACAATGCACCTGTGAGACTGAAAAGCTGGACTCTGCCATGGACATTACTCCACCATCACCCATCACCGATTTTCAACCATGTCCCTAAATTTAGCACTTAAATAAAATCACTTATTGCACTAAAATTATCTGGAGTCTGCTTGTATTTTGAACAAATGTATTAGACATAACGTGCCAAAATGATCAGTTACATTGTGATGACAACATACCACTGTCACACAGCTGTAGTCCATGGGCAAACAAAGCAGAGGTCACGCATTGGGGCCCACATCTCTGAAAACGGAAGGGAAAGTCACAACTCAGTTAACATAAACTGGGGGGAAACACAGACAGTAGAGAGGCAGGAGACTGTAAGTACATGTAAAATGGCGGTGTTGATTCGTACCTGTGTGTTATTGAAAATACTGTTGTATCACTGTGTCCCTGTTGTCTGTGTCGTCCCCGTCATCTTCCTCCTCTTCACTCTCCACAGGCTCCACAGCTGCCACAACACCACCCTCTGGACCAACCTCCTGCAGGAAAGGCACCTGGCGTCGCAAAGTCAGGTTGTGAAGCATACAGCAGGCCACGATGATCTGGCACACCTTCTTCGGTGAGTACATTAGGGATCCACCTGTCATATGCATGCACCTAAACCTGGCCTTCAGGAGGCCGAAGGTTCGCTCGATCACCCTCCTAGTCCGCCCATGGGCCTCATTGTACCGTTCCTCTGCCCTGGTCCGGGGATTCCTCACTGGGGTCAGTAACCACGACAGGTTGGGGTAACCAGAGTCACCAATTAGCCACACACAGTGTCTCTGTAGCTGTTCCATCACATAAGGGATGCTGCTATTTCGCATGATGTACGCGTCATGCACCGACCCAGGGAACTTGGCATTTACATGGGAGATGTACTGGTCAGCCAAACAGACCACCTGGACATTCATAGAATGATAACTTTTTCTGTTCCTGTACACCTGTTCACTTTCACTGGGGGGAACTGTGAGAAGGTAGCCTCTTTCTAGCCTTGTTACCCCCACTTTTGGCCTGTTTGTGAGTGTATGTCAGGGTGTTTGTCACTGTTTTCACTGTCTCACTGGGATCCTGATAGCCAGGCCTCAGTGCTCATAGTGAAAACACCATGTTTTCAGTATGGTTGTTATGTGTCACTGGGATCCTGCTAGTCAGGACCCCAGTGCTCATAGGTTTGTGGCCTATATGTATGTGTCACTAGGACCCTGTCACACAGGGCCCCAGTGCTCATAGGTGTGCATGTATATGTTCCCTGTGTGGTGCCTAACTGTCTCACTGAGGCTCTGCTAACCAGAACCTCAGTGGTTATGCTCTCTCATTACTTTCAAATTGTCACTAACAGGCTAGTGACCAATTTTACCAATTTACATTGGCTTACTGGAACACCCTTATAATTCCCTAGTATATGGTACTGAGGTACCAGGGTATTGGGGTTCCAGGAGATCCCTATGGGCTGCAGCATTTCTTTTGCCACCCATAGGGAGCTCTGACAATTCTTACACAGGCCTGCCACTGCAGCCTGAGTGAAATAACGTCCACGTTATTTCACAGCCATTTTACACTGCACTTAAGTAACTTATAAGTCACCTATATGTCTAACCTTTACCTGGTAAAGGTTAGGTGCAAAGTTACTTAGTGTGAGGGCACCCTGGCACTAGCCAAGGTGCCCCCACATTGTTCAGAGCCAATTCACTGAACTTTGTGAGTGCGGGGACACCATTACACGCGTGCACTACATATAGGTCACTACCTATATGTAGCTTCACCATGGTAACTCCGAATATGGCCATGTAACATGTCTATGATCATGGAATTGCCCCCTCTATGCCATCCTGGCATTGTTGGTACAATTCCATGATCCCAGTGGTCTGTAGCACAGACCCTGGTACTGCCAGACTGCCCTTCCTGGGGTTTCACTGCAGCTGCTGCTGCTGCCAACCCCTCAGACAGGCAGCTGCCCTCCTGGGGTCCAGCCAGGCCTGGCCCAGGATGGCAGAACAAAGAACTTCCTCTGAGAGAGGGTGTGACACCCTCTCCCTTTGGAAAATGGTGTGAAGGCAGGGGAGGAGTAGCCTCCCCCAGCCTCTGGAAATGCTTTGTTGGGCACAGATGTGCCCAATTCTGCATAAGCCAGTCTACACCGGTTCAGGGACCCCTTAGCCCCTGCTCTGGCGCGAAACTGGACAAAGGAAAGGGGAGTGACCACTCCCCTGACCTGCACCTCCCCTGGGAGGTGTCCAGAGCTCCTCCAGTGTGCTCCAGACCTCTGCCATCTTGGAAACAGAGGTGCTGCTGGCACACTGGACTGCTCTGAGTGGCCAGTGCCACCAGGTGACGTCAGAGACACCTGCTGATAGGCTCCTTCAGGTGTTAGTAGCCTTTCCTCTCTCCTAGGTAGCCAAACCCTCTTTTCTGGCTATTTAGGGTCTCTGTCTCTGGGGAAACTTTAGATAACGAATGCATGAGCTCAGCCGAGTTCCTCTGCATCTCCCTCTTCACCTTCTGATAAGGAATCGACCGCTGACCGCGCTGGAAGCCTGCAAACCTGCAACATAGTAGCAAAGACGACTACTGCAACTCTGTAACGCTGATCCTGCCGCCTTCTCGACTGTTTTCCTGCTTGTGCATGCTGTGGGGGTAGTCTGCCTCCTCTCTGCACCAGAAGCTCCGAAGAAATCTCCCGTGGGTCGACGGAATCTTCCCCCTGCAACCGCAGGCACCAAAAAGCTGCATTACCGGTCCCTTGGGTCTCCTCTCAGCACGACGAGCGAGGTCCCTCGAATCCAGCGACACCGTCCAAGTGACCCCCACAGTCCAGTGACTCTTCAGCCCAAGTTTGGTGGAGGTAAGTCCTTGCCTCACCTCGCTGGGCTGCATTGCTGGGAACCGCGACTTTGCAAGCTTCTCCGGCCCCTGTGCACTTCCGGCAGAAATCCTTTGTGCACAGCCAAGCCTGGGTCCACGGCACTCTAACCTGCATTGCACGACTTTCTAAGTTGGTCTCCGGCGACGTGGGACTCCTTTGTGCAACTTCGGCGAGCACCGTTTCACGCATCCTCTTAGTGCCTGTTTCTGGCACTTCTCCGGGTGCTACCTGCTTCAGTGAGGGCTCTTTGTCTTGCTCGATGTCCCCTCTCTCTGCAGGTCCAATTTGCGACCTCCTGGTCCCTCCTGGGCCCTAGCAGCGTCCAAAAACGCCAAACGCAGGATTTGCGTGTAGCAAGGCTTGTTGGCGTCCATCCGGCGGGAAAACACTTCTGCACGACTCTCCAAGGCGTGGGGGATCCATCCTCCAAAGGGGAAGTCTCTAGCCCTTGTCGTTCCTGCAGTATTCACAGTTCTTCAGCCTAGTAAGAGCTTCTTTGCACCAACCGCTGGCATTTCTTGGGCATCTGCCCATCTCCGAGCTGCTTGTGACTTTTGGACTTGGTCCCCTTGTTCCACAGGTACCCTCAGACAGGAATCCATCGTTGTTGCATTGCTGATTTGTGTTTTCCTTGCATTCTCCCTCTAACACGACTATTTGGTCCTTAGGGGAACTTTGGTGCACTTTGCACTCACTTTTCATGGTCTTGGGGAGGGTTATTTTGCTAACTCTCACTATTTTCTAATAGTCCCAGCGACCCTCTACAAGGTCACATAGGTTTGGGGTCCATTCGTGGTTCGCATTCCACTTCTGGAGTATATGGTTTGTGTTGCCCCTATCCCTATGTTTCCCCATTGCATCCTATTGTAACTATACATTGTTTGCACTGTTTTCTAAGACTATACTGCATATTTTTGCTATTGTGTATATATATCTTGTGTATATTTCCTATCCTCTCACTGAGGGTACACTCTAAGATACTTTGGCATATTGTCATAAAAATAAAGTACCTTTATTTTTAGTATAACTGTGTATTGTGTTTTCTTATGATATTGTGCATATGACACTAAGTGGTACTGTAGTAGCTTCACACGTCTCCTAGTTCAGCCTAAGCTGCTCTGCTAAGCTACCATTATCTATCAGCCTAAGCTGCTAGACACCCTATACACTAATAAGGGATAACTGGGCCTGGTGCAAGGTGCAAGTACCCCTTGGTACTCACTACAAGCCAGTCCAGCCTCCTACATTGGTTGTGCAGCGGTGGGATAAGTGCTTTGAGACTACTTACCACTCTTGTCATTGTACTTTTCATAAGAGAAAAATATACAAAACAAGGTCAGTGTATATACACATAGCCAAAAAGTTTTGCATTTCCTCTTTTCACTCTTTTCTAAGTGCTGAAAAGTACTTCTAAACTTTCAAAAAGTTCTTAAAAGTTTAAAAACTTTTTTCTGTCTTTCCAAAAAGTTCTGAAAACTTTTTTCTCTTTTGCTATCACTTTAACTCTCTCTAAAAAATGTCTGGCACAGGCCAAAAAGTTGAACTGTCCAAACTTGCATATGATCACCTTAGCTGGAAAGGAGCAAGGAGTCTCTGCATAGAGAGAGGTTTGAGTGTAGGGAAGAATCCTTCCTTAGAACTGTTAATTAATATGCTTAGAGTACAGAATAAGGCCATAAGTGCCCAATCTGTAGAAAAAGTAGCTAATGGTTCTCAATCTGATCCAGGGACTCCCCCAGGAAAAGGTTCAGGAAAGAAACTTCTCAGCCTGCCCATTACTAGACAGTCTAGCATAGTTGGTACAGAGGTTGAATCACATCATACTGATGATG
This sequence comes from Pleurodeles waltl, assembly GCF_031143425.1. Taxonomy (NCBI): domain Eukaryota; kingdom Metazoa; phylum Chordata; class Amphibia; order Caudata; family Salamandridae; genus Pleurodeles; species Pleurodeles waltl. Next base: position 404,665,913 of record NC_090450.1, on the reverse strand, counting down.
TGCTCTCACATTATGCTGGTAGCCAAGCTGTTAGGGTGCCCTTGGTAAGGGACAGGTCTCCTTCTGTTCATTCCCATCATACCTCTGTATCTAGAAATGTCCCTCCCACCCACCCTTATGACAGATTGTTAGAAAGGGAGCTCAATAGATTGAGAGTGGAACAAACCAGACTGAAGCTCAAGAAGCAACAGCTGGATTTGGATAGACAGTCTTTAGAAATAGAGAGGGAAAGACAGAAAATGGGTTTAGATACCCATGGTGGCAGCAGCAGTATTCCCCATAGTCATCCTGCAAAAGAGCATGATTCCAGGAATCTGCACAAGATAGTTCCCCCTTATAAGGAGGGGGATGACATTAACAAGTGGTTTGCTGCACTTGAGAGGGCCTGTGCTGAACAGGATGTCCCTCAAAAGCAGTGGGCTGCTATCCTATGGCTATCATTTAGTGGAAAAGGTAGGGATAGGCTCCTTACTGTGAAAGAAAATGATGCCAATAATTTTACAGTTCTTAAGAATGCACTCCTGGATGGTTATGGCTTAACCACTGAACAGTACAGGATAAAGTTCAGAGAGACCAAAAAGGAGTCTTCACAAGACTGGGTTGATTTCATTGACCAGGCAGTGAAGGCCTTGGAGGGGTGGTTACATGGCAGTAAAGTTACTGATTATGAAAGCCTGTATAACACAATCCTGAGAGAGCATATACTTAATAATTGTGTGTCTGATTTGTTGCACCAGTACCTGGTAGACTCTGATCTGACCTCTCCCCAAGAATTGGGAAAGAAGGCAGACAAATGGGTCAGAACAAGGGTGAACAGAAAAGTTCATACAGGGGGTGACAAAGATGGCAATAAGAAGAAAGATGGTGAAAAATCTCAAGATAAGCATGGGGATAAGGGTAAAACCAAAGATCCCACTTCAAATCTTAAACACTCTTCAGAGGGTGGGGATAAAACAAATTCTTCCTCTTCTTCCCAACCTGCACACATTAAAAAGCCTTGGTGCTTTGTGTGTAAAAACAGAGGCCATAGGCCAGGGGATAAGTCCTGTCCAGGTAAACCCCCTGAGCCTACCACCACTAATACATCAAGCTCTAGTGCCCCTAGCAGTAGTGGTACTAGTGGTGGGACTGCTGGCAACAGTCAAGCAAAGGGTGTAGTTGGGTTCACTTATGGGTCCATAGTGGAAACTGATGTAATCAGTCCCAAGACAGTTTCTGTCACACCTAGTGGCATTGGCCTTGCCACACTGGCTGCTTGTCCCCTTACAATGGATAAGTACAGGCAGACAGTTTCAATAAATGGTGTTGAGGCCTTGGCCTACAGGGACACAGGTGCCAGTTTCACTTTGGTGACTGAAAACCTAGTGCCTCCTGAACAACACATCATTGGACAACAGTATAAGATTATTGATGTCCATAACTCCACTAAGTTTCTTCCCTTAGCTATAATTCAGTTTAGTTGGGGTGGAGTTACTGGCCCTAAGCAGGTGGTGGTATCACCTAGCTTACCTGTAGACTGTCTCTTAGGTAATGACCTAGAGGCCTCAGGTTGGGCTGATGTAGAGTTTTATGCCCATGCAGCCATGCTGGGCATCCCTGAGGAATTGTTCCCTCTCATTTCTAGTGAAATGAAAAAGCAAAGGAGAGAAGGCCTGAAAACTCAGGATCCCTCTCCAGCAACAGGTAAAAAGGGTATCACAGTATCCCCTAACCACCCTACCATTCAGGATACTATTCCTGTGGTGGGAGAAACCTCTCCTGGGGTGGCACCTGTTCCAAGGGAATCATCAGCTGGCAAAGCTGGACTCCCTGAGGTGGAAGTACCTCTCTGTGGGATAACTAACATTGGTGAGAAAAACAGCACCATTTTAGTTAACATGGAGCATCCCTCCAACCCTCCCAGAGAAACTTTAGTGCAGAAACCCTGCACTACCTCACAACACTTAGGACAGCATCCCTGCCCTAGTGTGGAGCTCATAGGACAGCATCCCTGCCCTGCTCCAACTCAAGAGAAACAGCATCCCTGTTCTCTCTTCCAGCCAGATGGACAAAGTTTTTGCCCAGCTATGGCTTTTCTGAGACAGCATCCCTGTCTGGCATTTCCATCACTACAAATAGGTTCAGTGGACAATTCCCACTGCTCTAAACTGAAACTTACTGATAGAAACTCTGAAAATACATCTTCACATTGTTGCTTAGCTAAAAAACTTCAAACAGGGTGGTTTACATCCCCACAGGGAAGTAACCATATAGTGGATGATAAAGGGAGTAACCAGTCTATTGCAGAGCTACTCTCTACTTATCACCACTTAGACAATAAAGTCTCAACTGGCCAAGGTTAGCCTTATTGTCCTTCGTTTGGGGGGGGGTTGTGTGAGAAGGTAGCCTCTTTCTAGCCTTGTTACCCCCACTTTTGGCCTGTTTGTGAGTGTATGTCAGGGTGTTTGTCACTGTTTTCACTGTCTCACTGGGATCCTGATAGCCAGGCCTCAGTGCTCATAGTGAAAACACCATGTTTTCAGTATGGTTGTTATGTGTCACTGGGATCCTGCTAGTCAGGACCCCAGTGCTCATAGGTTTGTGGCCTATATGTATGTGTCACTAGGACCCTGTCACACAGGGCCCCAGTGCTCATAGGTGTGCATGTATATGTTCCCTGTGTGGTGCCTAACTGTCTCACTGAGGCTCTGCTAACCAGAACCTCAGTGGTTATGCTCTCTCATTACTTTCAAATTGTCACTAACAGGCTAGTGACCAATTTTACCAATTTACATTGGCTTACTGGAACACCCTTATAATTCCCTAGTATATGGTACTGAGGTACCAGGGTATTGGGGTTCCAGGAGATCCCTATGGGCTGCAGCATTTCTTTTGCCACCCATAGGGAGCTCTGACAATTCTTACACAGGCCTGCCACTGCAGCCTGAGTGAAATAACGTCCACGTTATTTCACAGCCATTTTACACTGCACTTAAGTAACTTATAAGTCACCTATATGTCTAACCTTTACCTGGTAAAGGTTAGGTGCAAAGTTACTTAGTGTGAGGGCACCCTGGCACTAGCCAAGGTGCCCCCACATTGTTCAGAGCCAATTCACTGAACTTTGTGAGTGCGGAGACACCATTACACGCGTGCACTACATATAGGTCACTACCTATATGTAGCTTCACCATGGTAACTCCGAATATGGCCATGTAACATGTCTATGATCATGGAATTGCCCCCTCTATGCCATCCTGGCATTGTTGGTACAATTCCATGATCCCAGTGGTCTGTAGCACAGACCCTGGTACTGCCAGACTGCCCTTCCTGGGGTTTCACTGCAGCTGCTGCTGCTGCCAACCCCTCAGACAGGCAGCTGCCCTCCTGGGGTCCAGCCAGGCCTGGCCCAGGATGGCAGAACAAAGAACTTCCTCTGAGAGAGGGTGTGACACCCTCTCCCTTTGGAAAATGGTGTGAAGGCAGGGGAGGAGTAGCCTCCCCCAGCCTCTGGAAATGCTTTGTTGGGCACAGATGTGCCCAATTCTGCATAAGCCAGTCTACACCGGTTCAGGGACCCCTTAGCCCCTGCTCTGGCGCGAAACTGGACAAAGGAAAGGGGAGTGACCACTCCCCTGACCTGCACCTCCCCTGGGAGGTGTCCAGAGCTCCTCCAGTGTGCTCCAGACCTCTGCCATCTTGGAAACAGAGGTGCTGCTGGCACACTGGACTGCTCTGAGTGGCCAGTGCCACCAGGTGACGTCAGAGACTCCTGCTGATAGGCTCCTTCAGGTGTTAGTAGCCTTTCCTCTCTCCTAGGTAGCCAAACCCTCTTTTCTGGCTATTTAGGGTCTCTGTCTCTGGGGAAACTTTAGATAACGAATGCATGAGCTCAGCCAAGTTCCTCTGCATCTCCCTCTTCACCTTCTGATAAGGAATCGACCGCTGACCGCGCTGGAAGCCTGCAAACCTGCAACATAGTAGCAAAGACGACTACTGCAACTCTGTAACGCTGATCCTGCCGCCTTCTCGACTGTTTTCCTGCTTGTGCATGCTGTGGGGGTAGTCTGCCTCCTCTCTGCACAAGAAGCTCCGAAGAAATCTCCCGTGGGTCGACGGAATCTTCCCCCTGCAACCGCAGGCACCAAAAAGCTGCATTACCGGTCCCTTGGGTCTCCTCTCAGCACGACGAGCCAGGTCCCTCGAATCCAGCGACACCGTCCAAGTGACCCCCACAGTCCAGTGACTCTTCAGCCCAAGTTTGGTGGAGGTAAGTCCTTGCCTCACCTCGCTGGGCTGCATTGCTGGGAACCGTGACTTTGCAAGCTTCTCCGGCCCCTGTGCACTTCCGGCAGAAATCCTTCGTGCACAGCCAAGCCTGGGTCCACGGCACTCTAACCTGCATTGCACGACTTTCTAAGTTGGTCTCCGGCGACGTGGGACTCCTTTGTGCAACTTCGGCGAGCACCGTTTCACGCATCCTCGTAGTGCCTGTTTCTGGCACTTCTCCGGGTGCTACCTGCTTCAGTGAGGGCTCTTTGTCTTGCTCGACGTCCCCTCTCTCTGCAGGTCCAATTTGCGACCTCCTGGTCCCTCCTGGGCCCCAGCAGCGTCCAAAAACGCCAAACGCACGATTTGCGTGTAGCAAGGCTTGTTGGCGTCCATCCGGCGGGAAAACACTTCTGCACGACTCTCCAAGGCGTGGGGGATCCATCCTCCAAAGGGGAAGTCTCTAGCCCTTGTCGTTCCTGCAGTATTCACAGTTCTTCAGCCTAGTAAGAGCTTCTTTGCACCAACCGCTGGCATTTCTTGGGCATCTGCCCATCTCCGAGCTGCTTGTGACTTTTGGACTTGGTCCCCTTGTTCCACAGGTACCCTCAGACAGGAATCCATCGTTGTTGCATTGCTGATTTGTGTTTTCCTTGCATTCTCCCTCTAACACGACTATTTGGTCCTTAGGGGAACTTTGGTGCACTTTGCACTCACTTTTCAGGGTCTTGGGGAGGGTTATTTTGCTAACTCTCACTATTTTCTAATAGTCCCAGCGACCCTCTACAAGGTCACATAGGTTTGGGGTCCATTCGTGGTTCGCATTCCACTTCTGGAGTATATGGTTTGTGTTGCCCCTATCCCTATGTTTCCCCATTGCATCCTATTGTAACTATACATTGTTTGCACTGTTTTCTAAGACTATACTGCATATTTTTGCTATTGTGTATATATATCTTGTGTATATTTCCTATCCTCTCACTGAGGGTACACTCTAAGATACTTTGGCATATTGTCATAAAAATAAAGTACCTTTATTTTTAGTATAACTGTGTATTGTGTTTTCTTATGATATTGTGCATATGACACTAAGTGGTACTGTAGTAGCTTCACACGTCTCCTAGTTCAGCCTAAGCTGCTCTGCTAAGCTACCATTATCTATCAGCCTAAGCTGCTAGACACCCTATACACTAATAAGGGATAACTGGGCCTGGTGCAAGGTGCAAGTACCCCTTGGTACTCACTACAAGCCAGTCCAGCCTCCTACAGGAACCAAAGCCACATGGGTCCCATCAATGGCACCAATGATGTTGGGAATATGTCCAAGGGCATAGAAATCACCCTTCACTGTAGCCAAATCGCCCACCTCAGGGAAAATGATGTAGCTCTGCATGTATTTCATCAGGGCAGACAACACTCTGGACAAAACCTTAGAAAACATAGGCTGAGACATCCCTGAGGAAATGGCCACTGTTGTTTGGAATGATCCACTTGCCAAAAAATGGAGTACTGACAGAACCTGCACCAGAGGGGGAATCCCTGTGGGTTGGCGAATGGGTGACATCAGGTCTGGCTCCAGCTGGGCACACAGTTCCTGTATAGTGGCTCGGTCAAGTCTGTATGTCAGTACGACATGTCTTTCTTCCATTGTCGACAGGTCCACCAGCGGTCTGTACACAGGAACATTCCTCCATCTCCTCGCAAGTCCCAGCGGACGGTGCCTAGGAAGGACAACATGGAGCACAGAGTCAAGCAAACCACAGGTACGTTCCCAGAGCTTGCACAGTACACGAATCGCTATGCATTGAATGGCTTGTATGACTGGCAATGCAAGGCCTAGGCCTGTGTGACGCAGTAGAAATTAAGCCATGTGGGCCCTTGAAATGGCGGCTGCCTGACCTGTGAAGTGTGACAATGGGATGTGAGGTCAATGCGCTGGCGTGGCACACCGTGGCGGTAGGCGGTCGAAGACCGCGGCGCAAAGCCGCATTGGTTAACATAGAACCCTATGGGTTTCAGGAACCAATGACGAAGTGCGCCGGCGGTCGCAGGATGCACCGCCGCGGTACGCACCGCCGTGGGCGTGACCGCCATTTTCTCTCAGCTTAATCACTCGAGACCTGATCATCCACAGGAGAGGACCTATACTGCAAGTGCTGCTGTGACCTCGGTCTGGAAGAGACAATGGCTGCTGTGACTGGGGAAAGGGCACCTGCCTTCACCTCTGAAGAATTGGAGAAACTCGTGGATGGGGTCCTCCCCCAGTATGCGCTACTCTATGGTCCTCCAGACCAACAGGTTAGTGCACTGGGACCATGCTTGGTGGGCAATGCCTGGGTTGAGTGGGGTGAATGAACGAAGGTGCGGAGGGGAGCGTATGAGGCATGCATCAAACAACAGATGAGAGCATGTGCCACATGGCAAGGGTGGGGATTGGGGGACACTCACATCGAGCATGCAGAAAATGTTGATATTTTGTTTTCTCTCCCTGTACGTGTCACATAGGTCAGCGCCCATCAGAAAGTCGACATTTGGCGTGCCATCGCCAAGGACGTCCGGACCCTGGGGGTCCACAACAGACGGGGCACCCACTGCCGCAAGAGGTGGGAGGACATCCGCCGCGGGAGCAGAAAGACCGCGAAGGCTCTGCTGGGGATGGCCTCCCAACGTAGGAGTGGTGCCACTCGTCTATTGACCCCCTGATGTCTCGGATCCTGGCGGTGGCCTACCCAGATTTGGATGGGCGCGTGAGGACATCACAGCAGACACAAGGGGGTGAGTACAAGCACATTCTGCTATCTTAGCGTGCAGTGGAGGTGTCTGGGTGGGGGAGGAGGGATGTGGGTATCCCTAGGCCAGGGCGATTTCTGTAGGCTAGTCCCCTCCGTAAGGCATGGCCCTGTGCCCCCGCCCTCCAGCGCTGTAGGGTGCCAAGTACAGCTATCCATGGCCTTGTGTCACCTATGTGTGCAGATGTCGTCCATTGGCTTGTAGGCCAAGTCTCACTGATTGAGTAGTGTAAACCAAGTGCGCGGCGCAGTGCAGGGGGCTTCTGTGTCTGTCCTCTCCGCCAACTGTGTTGCCAATGCATGCACTCAACATGTCTTTATTTCTCCCCCCCCCCATTTTTTTGTCTGCTCTTCCTGTTCATGTGTGCATTAGCATCATCTGGCTGAGGAGAAGTGGCATTGGAGCACGAGGGAGCTGCATCTCACATGGCCACGGAGGGCCATGCAACAGACTCTGATTTCACCAGTGAGATGGAGGGCGAGGGGGGCTCCACAACGGGGACACGTGGAGACATCAGCGACACTGACACGTCCTCGGAAGGGAGCTCCCTTGTGGTGGCGGCAACATCCGTGCCCACCGCAACTACAGGTACAGCCGCCAACCAGCGCACCAGCTCCGCCCTCCAAGCAGCCCCTCAGCGTTCGCCCCGTGCCCGCTCGCACACCAAGGCGGGCATCTCCTTCGCCCCAGGCACCTCAGGCCCTGCCCCAGTTACCCCTGCTGCCCTCAGTGAGGAGGTCATTGACCTCCTCCGGACGCTCATTGTTGGGCAGTCTACCCTTTTGAATGCCATCCAGGGGGTAGAAAGGGAGATGCATCGGAGCAATGCATACCTGGAGGGCATTCATTCGGGTCAGGCTGCCCATCAGCGATCGTTCAACGCTCTGGCCTCAGCACTGACGGCAGCCATTGTCCCTGTCTCCTGCCTCCCTCCTCCAACTCCCTCCACCCAGTCCCACTCCCCTGTCCCTCTGCCTATCCCAGACACACCTACAGACCAGCCTGCACACACCTCAACACCCAAGGTCAGCTCATCCAAACATAAGCACCACACATCCCACAAGCATTCACACAAGCAACATCCACATGCAGACATACCAACAGCCACTGCCTCCTCTGTGTCCCCCTCCTCCTCGTCTCCCTCCTCCCTCCCTGTGACGTCTCCACTCACACTTGCATGCACCACTTCATCAGCCACTACGTCCATCACCAGCACACCCACCAGAACACTCCGCACATGTGCAGTCACCACCCCCACTGCCATTTACACGTCCCCTGTGTCCTCTCCCAGTGTGTCTGTCACCCCCTCTTCCAAACCACACAAACGCAGGCAGCCACCCACCCAACAGCCATCCACCTCACGACAGCCTCCGTCACAAGCACCTGCACCCAACGACAGCACACTTGACTCTCCTACAACCACATCCTCTTCCTCCACTCCCATACCCACTGCACCTACCCTTCCCATTGCTCCTAAAAAGTTTTTCCTCTCCAAACTTAACCTCTTTCCATCACCTGACCCACCCCCTCCATCTCGTAAAAGTCCAATCAGCACCTCAGCCTGCACAAGCCCTGGACCTACAAGGACCATAGTCCAGAGATATTGGAGTCCACCACCTTCGAGGGCAGCTACATCAGCCAGCAGCAAAGGGACAGCCAGCCCACCCCCTGGGAAGAGATCCAAAAAAGGCAAGGGCCGGCGCGAGAGGACAGAGACGGCAGCCTCCACAGGCACCACCCTGGCACCGTCAGGAAGTGGGGTGCCACCTGGCACATCTCCAAAGGGAGGCAAGGGACACAGAGGATCAGGCAAGGATGGCAAGGGCAGCACGGCCGACAAGTCCGGCAGCAGGCGAGCTGCCCAGGAGGGCCCCACCAGACCCATTCCGGGGGTGAAAGAGGACACCCACGGGCACGGAACACCAGCACAGGAGGGCCCCGCAAGCGAGAAGTCGGATGGCGAGTGAACACCATATATTGGCCAGATCTGGTGCCCTGGAGACACATGTGAAGAACCGCTGAACAGGGCCCCGCCGTCTCAAGCACCTCTGAACAGGGCCCTTCAAGACAAGCACCGCTGAACAGGGCCCTTCAAGACAAGCACCGCTGAACAGGGCACCGCCGTCTCAAGCACCGCTGAACAGGGCCCGCCGTCTCTGCACTGCTCCGCTGGGCCATTCCTCTCAAGCACCGCTCCGCTGGGCCCTTCCTCTCAAGCACCACTCTGCTGGGCCCAGCCGTCTCTGCACCGCTCAGCTGGGCCCTTCAACTCAAGCACCGCTCCGCTGGGCCCTTCCTCTCAAGCACCGCTCCGCTGGGCCCTTCCTCTCAGGCACCACTCCGCTGGGCCCCGCCATCCCTGCACCGCTCCGCTGGGCCCTTCCTCTCAAGCACCGCTCCGCTGGGCCCTTCCTCTCAAGCACCGCTCCGCTGGGCCCCGCCGTCTCTGCACCGCTCCGCTGGGCCCTTCCTCTCAAGCACTGCTCCGCTGGGCCCTTCCTCTCAAGCACCGCTCCGCTGGGCCCCGCCGTCTCTGCACCGCTCCGCTGGGCCCTTCCTCTCAAGCACCGCTCCGCTGGGCCCTTCCTCTCAGGCACCGCTCCGCTGGTCCCCGCCGTTTCTGCACCGCTCCGCTGGGCCCTTCCTCTCAAGCACCGCTCCGCTGGGCCCTTCCTCTCAAGCACTGCTCCGCTGGGCCCTTCCTCTCAGGCACTGCTCCGCTGGGCCCCGCCGTCTCTGCACCGCTCCGCTGGGCCCTTCAACTCAAGCACCGCTCCGCTGGGCCCTTCCTCTCAAGCACCGCTCCGCTGGGCCCTTCCTCTCAGGCACCGCTCCGCTGGGCCCCGCCGTCTCTGCACCGCTCCGCTGGGCCCTTCAACTCAAGCACTGCTCCGCTGGGCCCTTCCTCTCAAGCACCGCTCCGCTGGGCCCCGCCGTCTCTGCACCGCTCCGCTGGGCCCTTCCTCTCAAGCACCGCTCCGCTGGGCCCTTCCTCTCAGGCACCGCTCCGCTGGGCCCCGCCGTCTCTGCACCGCTCTGCTGGGCCCTTCAACTCAAGCACCGCTCCGCTGGGCCCTTCCACTCAAGCACCGCTCCGCTGGGCCCTTCAACTCAAGCACCGCTGACACATTGGCAGAAGGGGCAGGCCCGGATCCGTGTCCGACAGGGCTGCACGATACACTCTGGGCACCAAGACTCCTCCAGTACCGCTGGAGTCTGTCATCCACTTGTGAGACTGTGGCTTTGCACTCCCCAGGATGGCACAGTGGGCAAGCCACCCACTGTAGGAACTTGTGAGACTGTGGCTTTGCACTCCCCAGGATGGCACAGTGGGCAAGCCACCCACTGTAGGGACTTTAGAGACTGTGGTTTTGCACTCCCCAGGATGGCACAGTGGGCAAGCCACCCACTGTAGGGACTTGAGAGACTGTGGCTTTGCACTCCCCAGGATGGCACAGTGGGCAAGCCACCCACTGTAGGGACTTGAGAGACTGTGGCTTTGCACTCCCCAGGATTGAACAGTGGCCATGGAGGCCCCTCGTGGATCTGGCGTCGTGGACTTATGTGGCTGAGGTGCCCCCCCTTCCCTTGCCCCTGAGGTGCCTGTAGTTTTCCTATCTGATGCCCCTGCAGTGTTCTCTCCAATGGATTCGGGTCTCATGTGTGGGCTTTGCCCACGTACAATGACAGAAAGCCAATTTTGACGGGACAATGTACATATGTGTATATAGTTATGGGATGTTCGACTTACTTATTTACTTAGCCTTACAATATATTTGAATTCCAATAACATATTATTTTGTCTTTGCATTCTTCCGGGGGGTGTCACTCTGAGTTGTTGCTCTGCCTTGGTGTGTAGGTAGGTGGGGGGGGGGGGGGTCGCGTATGTGTGTGCCCGTATTCATTTCTCCTCCCCCCTCCCCTGTGTCGTAGGTGCAGTACTCACCGTTGTCTTCTGCGCCGGCGTTCGTGCTCCTGGTAGAGGAGCAGGTAGACAATTGCTGGTAGGATGTGTAGTTCTGGTTCCATGCTGTCCAGATTCCTCGTGGAGTGTGCAGGGTGAGCGTTTTCCCGTTCGTACTCTGTTTCCGCCGTGTTTTTATCGGCGGGACTCCCGCCCCGGAAAAGGTGGTGGATTGGTGAGTTGTGATAGGGTGGGCGGTACATTGTCTGCCGCCTGTCTGTTGGCGGTGACCGCCGCGCTGTTTGTTTGTCCCGCCGTGGCGGTCGGAGTGTTAAAGTGACGGTCTGTGTTGGCGGTTCCCGCCAGGGTCAGAATTCCATTTTTTGCACCGCCTGCCTGTTGGCGGGTTGGCCGCCGCTTTAACACCGACCGCCAGGTTTGGAATGAGGGCCTTGGTATCTGCCACGTGTCTCTGATCACATTACTGGGGTGAGTGACAGGTGGGATTTGTGTATTCTCCCTGGACAACACCACACACAATTGGAGTGTAGGTGTGACTTGATGGGCCATCCTGGTAGGATGGAAGGGAGGAGCTGGACCCAACCTCACTTACAATTGAATAGGCAGTGTCCTGTCCCCACTCAAAGGACTGCACACCTCCTGTAGTAACTCTGGAACCAGGACAGGAAGGACAGGGCCTCTGTGCACTTCAAAAGCCTGTCGTAGAAGTCTCCCCACTTCAAAGGCATCATTTGGTATAAGTACTGGACCTCAGACACCACCATGTCAGTACACTTCTCGACTTGTGCATACCCTGCCAAGAAAAAAAACTGCTTTGCTCCTAAAAGACTGCCACACTCTGCTGGACTGCACTCTGCTGCACTCCTGATTTGCTATGCTGACCTACTGCCTTCTGCTTGGGTGTGAAGGACTGGACATTCATCACTTGAACCCAGAACACAGAGTGACTCCAAGGGCTAGTTGGCTGGCCTCCTGATCTGAGGTCTCGGGGACATAAAATACTTCAAACCACTCTGCTTCTGCACCTGGACAGTGCTAGTTGTGAGGCTTCCCTGCCAAGTGGTGCCATTCCAGACCTAGGCCCTTGGATGTGGGTCTAAGGTGTATGCCAGCAGAACTGGCACATCCTCTCTGCTGAGCAAAACACCCTGAGGTGAACCAGCACATCTCCTGGACTAAACTGCGCTTCCTCAAGCAGAGCCAATGCATTGCTATTGATTAATGAATTGGACCAATCACAGAAGACTCACATCACTGCTGCATCCCACATTTTGGGTTTGACGCATCGCACGTGGAATTGCAACTGTGTGACACATTTTCCCAGTGAAAGTTCCCTGTATCTTTTGTTGACGCCAGCATCAAAAAAGACGCCAAAACTCTGCATCAGAGTTTCACTGCTCATCGGAAGTGGTACATCACTCCAACTGTACAATGGCTCCTCTACACCGCCTTCATGTTGCAAGCCCCATCTACAAGACCGTCGACATCGATGCAACAGGATTTCTCACTGCAGCTTCACTGCATCTCGGAACCTATACATCATCTCGGCTGCGTGGTGTAGGAAAGTACCATCTTGCCTAGCATGTTACACCCATTTTTACATGTATGTAAGTTTGTTTTTGCCTGTCTCACTGGGATCCTGCTAGCCAGGATCCCAGTGCTCATAGTTTGTGGCCTGAATGTGTGTACCTGTGTAGTGACTAACTGTGTCACTGAGGCTCTGCTAACCAGAACCTCAGTGCTTATGCTCTCTCTGCCTTTAAAATTGTCACTATAGGCTGGTGACCATTTTCACCAATTCTAATTGGCACACTGGAAAACCCTTATAATTCCCTAGTATATGGTACCTAGGTACCCAGGGTATTGGGGTTCCAGGAAATCCATATGGGCTGCAGCATTTCTTTTGCCACCCTTAGGTAGCTCAGACAAATCTTACACAGGACTGCCACTGCAGCCTGAGTGAAATAATGCACACGCTATTTCACAGCCATTTTACACTGCACTTAAGTAACTTATAAGTCACCAATATGACTAACCCTCACCTAGTGAAGGTTAGGTGCAAAGTTACTAAGTGTGAGGGCACCCTTGCACTAGCCAAGGTTCCCCCACATAGTTCACAGTAATTTCCCCGGACTTTGTGAGTGCGGGGACACCATTACATGCGTGCACTACATATAGGTCAATACTTATATGTAGCTTCACAATGGTAACTCCGAATATGATCATGTAACAGATCTAAGATCATGGAATTGTCCCCCCATGCCAAATCTGTTATTGGGGTGCCAATCCCATGCATCCCCGGGGCTCCAGCATGGACCCCGGGTACTGCCAAACCAGCTCTCTGGGGTTTTCCCTGCAGCTACCGCTGCTGCCACCCCACAGACAGGGTTCTACCCTCCTGGGGTCTGGGCAGCCCAGTCCCAGGAAGGCAGAACAAAGGATTTCCTCTGAGAGAGGGTGTTACACCCTCTCCCTTTGGAAATAGGTGTTAAAGGCTGGGGAGGGGTAGCCTCTCCCAGACTCTGGAAATGCTTTTAAGGGCACAGATGGTGCCCTCCTTGCATAAGCCAGTCTACACCAGTTAACGGAACCCCCAGTCCCTGCTCTGGCACAAAACTGGACAAAGGAAAGGGGAGTGACCACTCCCCTGTCCAGCACCAAACAAGGGGTGGTGCCCAGAGCTCCTCCAGTGTGTCCCCGACCTCTGCCATCTTGAAGCCAGAGGTGTGAGGGCACAATGGAGGCCTCTGAGTGGCCACTGCCAGCAGGGGACGTCAGAGACCCCTCCTGATAGGTGCTTACCTGACTGGGTGGCCAGTCCTCCTCTGAGGACTATTTAGGGTCTCTCCAGTAAGCTTTTCCTCAGATGACGACTTGCAAGAATTCACCAGAGTTCCTCTGCACCTCTCTTCAATTTCTGCCAAGGATCAACCGCTGACTGCTCCAGGACACCTGCAAAACTGCAACAAAGTAGCAAAAAGACTACCAGCGACATTGTCGCGCCTAATCCTGCTGGCTTTCTCAACTGTTACCTGGTGGTGCATGCTTTGGGGGCTGCCTGCCTTCACCCTGCACTGGAAGCCGCAAAGAAATCTCCAGTGGGTCGACGGAATCTTCCCCCTGCTCCAGCATGCACCAAACTTCAGCATCACCGGTACTCTGGGACCCCTCTCATCCCAACAAATGAGGCCCCTTGAACACAGGTGCTAGACCCAAGTGACCCAGACTTTCCAGTGGTCCAACTGTTTAAATTTTGAGGAGGTAAGTCCTTGCCTCCCCTCTCCAGACAGTAATCCTGCGCACTGCGTGAACTGTAGCTGCTAGGGCTTCTGTGCACATTTTCAAGGAATCCTTTGTGCACAGCCAAGCCCAGGCCCCCAGCACTCCGCCCTGCATTGCTCAACTCCCTAAGTTGACCTCTGGCTTCGTGGGACCCTCTTTTGTAGTGTTGAGATGACTGCCATGCTCAGTCTTCTTGAACCAGTGTTCAAGGACTTCTGTGGGTGCTGCCTTCTTGTGCATAGGCTCTCTGTATTGCTGAGGGCCCCTCTGTCTCCTCTCCCACCAAGTGGCGACATCCTGGTCCTTCCTTGGCCTAGGCAACACCCTTTTTCTTTAACTTACGACCTTTGCAGCTAGCAATAGGTTGTTTGCAGTCTTTCTCTAAAGAAACAACTCTGAATCCTCCAGTACTCCGTGGGATATCTTCTGCATAAAGGAGAAGTTCCTAGCACCTTTCGTTGTTGCAGAATCTTCAGCTTCTTCCATCTGGAGGCAGCCATTTTGCACCTTCATCGGGGTTTAGTGGGCTCCTGCCCCCCTGGACACTTTCACGACTCTTGGACGTGGTCCCCTTCCTTTGCAGGTCCTCAGGTTCAGGAATCCGTCTTCGGTGTTTTGCAATCTGTTGTGGTCTTTGCAGAATCCTCTACCATGAGTTTAGTGCGTTTCTGGGGAAATAGTAGTACTTTACTCCTACTTTCCTGGGTCTTGGGGTGGGGTATCTTGGACACCCTTAGAGGTTTCTTACACTCCCAGTGACCCTCTACACACTACACTAGCCTAGGGGTCCATTTGTGGTTTGCATTCCACTTTCTTAGTATATGGTTTGTGTTGCCCCTAGGCCTATTGCATCCTATTGTGTTTTACAGTGTTTGCACTACTTTCTGACTGTTTTACTTACCTGATTTTGGTTTGTGTGTATAGTTTGTGTATTTTACTTACCTCCTAAGGGAGTATATCCTCCAAGATATTTTTGGCACATTGTCACTAAAATAAAGTACCTTTATTTTTTGTAACTCTGAGTATTGTGTTTCTTATGATATGGGACCTATATGATATAAGTGGTATAATAGGAGCTTTGCACGTCTCCTAGTTCAGCCTAAGCTGCTCTTCTATAGCTACCTCTATAAGCCTAAGCTGCTAGAACACTACTAATCTACTAATAAGGAATAACTGGACCTAGCACAAGGTGTGAGTACCATCAGGTACCCACTATAAGCCAGGGCAGCCTCCTACATTGGTGGTGCAGCGGTGGGATAAGTATTTGCAACTGCTTTACCACTTTGTCATTGGTGCTTTTCACAAGAAAAACATATTCAAAATACTTTAAAATATACACCGTTAACCTAAACATTCTAACTCTCTTTCTAAAAACTTTCTGAAAAGTTTCTAAAAAGTTTTGAAAAGTTTGAAAAAGTTTTTCTCTTTGCTTTAAACGTTTCTAAACCTTTTTTTCTCTCTATCCTAAACTCTTTCTTGCAACTATGTCTGTAGTAGAGGCCACTCCCAAAGTTCTCCAGACAACTTATGGCAATTTAAACTTTAAAAGTTTGAGGGGTCTCTGCATAGAAAGAAGTTTAAGTATTGGGAAGAACCCTACCAAAGATCTTCTCCTTAGCCTTCTCCTAGAAAATGACCAGAACCAGTCTGGCCAATCCCAGGATCAGGAGGTAGAGGAGGGGGGTACCCAGTTAAAATCAGGGGAAGGCCCTGAGGACTATGGGGAGGGTTCATCTAAAGACCTGTCAGCTAACAGGCCATCTAGTGAAGCTGGTAGCGGGAGGGGGTCACACATCAGTAGGGCACCTTTCACTCCAAAAGGCCAGGTAACTAGAGTTCAGGCAGTTAGAGACCGGTCCATTTCTGCCATTTCCCACATCACCTCTGTGTCAGAGAATTCCCAAGCCTCCTACACTGAGGATAATACCCTAGACAGGGAACTCAGAAAGCTGAGGTTGGAAGAGGCCAGACTGAAGCTGAGACAGTAGCAGTTGGCCATAGACAGGGAGTCTCTAGATGTAGAGAGGGAGAGGCAGAAGTTGGGGTTAGTTTCCCATGGTGGCAGCAGCAGTGTTCTTGATAGTCATCCTGTAAGAGAAACAGATTCAAGAAACCTGCACAAAATTGCCCCCCTTACAAGGAGGGGGATGACATAAACAAGTGGTTTGCTGCACTTGAGAGGGCCTGTATGGTACAGTTGGTCCCTCAAAGGCAGGGGGCTGCTATCTTGTGGCTATCTTTCACTGGGTCCTTACTGTCAGAGAGAGTGATGCCAACAACTACAAAGTTTTGTAAGATGCACTCTTAGATGGATTTGGCTTAACCACTGAACAATACAGGATAAAGTTCAGAGGTACCAGAAAATAGTCCTCTCAAGACTGGACAGACTTTGTAGACTGTTCAGTGAAGGTCTTGGAGGGATGGTTACATGGCAGTAAGGCGACTGACTATGAAAGCCTATATAATCTTATTTTGGAGAGAGCATATTTGGAATAATTGTGTTTCTGACTTGTTGCATCAGCACTTGGTAGACTCAGATCTGACCTCTCCCCAAGAAATGGGAATGAAGGCAGACAAATGGGTCAGAACAAGAGTGAGCAGAAAAGTTAATACAGGTGGTGACAAGGATGGCAAGAAGAAGGCTGGAAAGTCTCCTGACAAGGGTGGGGACAAAGATAAAAAGCATTCTGAGTCTTCATCAGGCCCACAAAAATCATTTGGGGGAGGTGGGTCCAAATCCTCTTCTAACAATCAAAAGAAGCCATGGTATTATTTATGTAAAAGTAAAGGCCATTGGGCAAGTGATTCCACTTGTCCAAAGAAAAACACCAAGGCTCCCACTACCACAACCCAACTGCGTCTACTAGTGCCCCTAGTAATAGAAGTGGTGGTAGGAAGAATACTACAAATAGCCAATCAAAGGGTGTACCTGGGCTCACCATTGGTAATGTAGTTGGAGTTGGTCTAATTAGGGAGACCACAGAGGCTGTTTTAGTCTCTGATGGTGGTATTGACTTTGCCACCTTGGTTGCTTGTCCCCTTAATATGGGTAAGTACAAGCAACTTACCCTAATAAATGGTGTTGAGGTTGAGGCCTACAGGGATACAGAAGCCAGTGTCACTATGGTAATTGAGAAACTGGTTCACCATGATCAGCACCTACTGGTCAGCAGTAGCAAGTGAGTGATACTCATAACAACACTCTTAGCCACCCCATGGCTGTTGTGAATCTCAACTGGGGGGGAGGGGTTACTGGTCCAAAGAAAGTTGTGGTAGCCACTGATGTACCTGTAGACTGCTTACTAGGCAATGATTTGGAGACATCAGCTTGGGCTGAAGTGGAGTTGGAGGCTCATGCAGCAATGCTGGGCATTCCAGGGCATATCTCTGCTCTCACAAGGGCCCAGGCCCAGAATAAAAGAGGACGGGGAAACATGGATCCTGGAACATTGGACTAAGTGCTCCCAAAAGCTAGGGGTAGAAAGGGTAAATCCTTGCCCACTATCCCTCCCCCTCCAGAAGATTCCCCTTTTTGGAGGAAGAGGAATCCTCTCCCTCTGCAGAACCTACACCAGATGAGCTAGCAGCAGACACTGCAGAGCTTTTGGGTGCAAGGGGGGCTGCTAGGGAAGAGCTGAGTGTGGCACAGCAGACCTGTCCCACACTAGAAGGTTTAAGACAACAAGCTGTCAAACAGCAGAATGGGGATATCACTGATAGCCATGAAATCTATTGGGAAGATAACCTCCTCTACACTGAGTCAAGGACCCTAAACCTGGAGCTGTCAGGAGATTGGTCATCCCTTTGCAGTATAGGGAGTTTCTTCTGACTTTGGCACATGATATTCCTTTGGCTGGGCATTTGGGCCAGAGTAAAACTTGGGACAGACTTGTTCCATTGTTTCACTGGCCTCACATGTCAGAGGACACTAAGTAGTTGCGTTGCTCCTGTGTGACCTGTCAAGCCAGTGGCAAGACTGGTGGCATACCTAAAGCCCCCTTAATTCCACTCCCTATGGTTGGGGTGCCCTTTGAAAGGGTGGGGGTTGACATAGTTGTCCCCTTTGACCCTCCAACAGCTTCAGGTAATAGGTTTATCCTTGTGGTAGTGGACCATGCCACTAGGTAACCTGAAGATATTCCCTGAAGGACCACTACAGCTCCTGCAGTGGCAAAAGCCCTCCTGGGAATCTTTTCCAGAATGGGTTTCCCTAAGGAAGTGGTGTCAGACAGAGGTAGTAACTTCATGTCTGCATACCTCAAAGCTATGTGGAAGAAGTGTGGTGTAACGTACAAGTTCACTACTCCTTATCATCCACAAACAAATGGTCTGGTTGAGAGGTTAAATAAAACTCTCAAAGGCATGATCATGGGACTCCCTGAAAAACTCAGGAGGAGATGAGATGTCCTGTTGCCATGCCTCCTTTTTGCTTATAGGGAGGTACCCCAAAAAGGAGTGGGCTTTACCCCCTTTGGACTCCTCTTTGGGCACCCTGTAAGAGGTCCCCTTGCTCTTGTGAAGGAGGGTTGGGAACAACCTTTAAAAGCTCCCAAGCAAGACATTGTGGATTATGTACTTGGTCTCAGATTCAGAATGGCTGAGTACATGAAAAAGGCCAGTAAAAACCTTCAGGCCAGCCAAGAGCTCCAAAAGCAATGGCATGACCAGAAGGCTCTTCTGACTCAGTACCACCCAGGACAGAAGGTGTCGGTATTGGAGCCTGTGGCCCCAAGAGCACTCCAGGACAAATGGAGTGGGCCCCATATCATAATAGAAAAGAAAGGTGTGGTCACCTATTTGGTAGACCTGGGCCCTGCCAGGAGTCCCCTTAGGGTGCTCCATGACAATCGCCGGAAACCTTATTATGACAGGGCTGACTTAACCCTGCTCATGGCAACTAATGAGGGGCAGGAAGAAGAAAGTGACCCTCTCCCTGACCTCTTCTCCACCACTGAAGCTGATGGCTTAGTGGAGGGAGTGGTGCTTGCAGATTGCCTTACTGCTGAGCAGAAGGGCATCTGCATAAACCTCTTAGATCAGTTCTCTGACCTCTTCTCACTGATCTCAGGTACAACTATCTGGTGTGAGTACACAATCGACACTGGAGACAGTTTACCTGTCAAAAGTAAGATTTATAGCCAGCCTGACCATGTCAGAGATTGCATAAAACAAGAGGTACAGAAAATGTTAGATCTAGGAGTGATTGAGCCTTCTGAAAGCCCATGGGCTAGCTCAGTGGTGCTTGTCCCCAAACCGCATAGTAAAGATGGTAAAAAGGAAATGAGGTTTTGTGTTGACTATAGAGATCTCAATCAAGTAACCAAAACTGATGCTCACCCTATACCCAGGTGTAGGAGCCTGGACTGGCTTGTGGTGAGTACCTAGGGGTACTTACACCTTGCACCAGGCCCAGTTATCCCTTATTAGTGTATAGGGTGTCTAGCAGCATAGGCTGATAGATAATGGTAGCTTAGCAGAGCAGCTTAGGCTGAACTAGGAGACGAGTGAAGCTCCTACAGTACCACTAGTGTCATATGCACAATATCATAAGAAAACACAATACACAGATATACTAAAAATAAAGGTACTTTATTTTTTATGACAATATGCCAAAAGTATCTCAGTGAGTACCCTCAGTATGAGGATAGCAAATATACACAAGATATATGTACACAATACCAAAATATGCAGTAATAGTATTAGAAAACAGTGCAAACAATGTATAGTTACAATAGGATGCAATGGAGACACATAGGGATAGGGGCAACGCAAACCATATACTCCAAAAGTGGAATGCGAACCACGAATAGACCCCAAACCTATGTGACCTCGTAGAGGGTCGCTGGGACTATTAGAAAATAGTAAGGGTTAGAAAAATAGCCCACCCCAAGACCCTGAAAAGTGAGTGCAAAGTGCACTAAAGTTCCCCAAAGGACATAGAAGTCGTGATAGGGGAATTCTGCAGGAAAGACACAAATCAGCAATGCAACAATGATGGATTTCCAGTCGAGGGAACCTGTGGAACAAGGGGACCAAGTCCAAAAGTCACAAGCAAGTCGGAGATGGGCAGATGCCCAGGAAATGCCAGCTGTGGGTGCAAAGAAGCTGCTACTGGACAGTAGAAGCTGGAGATTCTGCAGGAACGACAAGGGCTAGGAACTTCTCCTTTGGAGAACGGATCCCCCACGCCGTGGAGAGTCGTGCAGAAGTGTTTTCCTGAAGAAAGACTGCCAACAAGCCTTGCTAGCTGCAAATCATGCGGTTAGGGTTTTTGGGTGCTGCTGTGGCCCACGAGGGACCAGGATGTCACCAATTACGTCTGGGGACAGAAGGGGCGTTGAGCAAGACAAGGAGCCCTCTCAGCAGCAGGCAGCACCCGCAGAAGTGCCAGAAACAGGCACTACAAGGATGCATGAAACGGTGCTCACCCGAAGTCGCACAAAGGAGTCCCACGTCGCCGGAGGACAACTTAGGAGGTCGTGCAATGCAGGTTAGAGTGCCGTGGACCCAGGCTGGTCTGTGCACAAAGGATTTCCACCGGAAGTGCACGGAGGCCGGAGTAGCTGCAAAAGTCGCGGTTCCCAGCAATGCAGTCTGGCGTGGGGAGGCAAGGACTTACCTCCACCAAACTTGGACTGAAGAGCCACTGGACTGTGGGAGTCAATTGGACAGAGTTTCTGGATTCAAGGGACCTCGCTCGTCATGCTGAGAGGAGACCCAAGGTACCGGTGATGCAGTTCTTTGGTGCCTGCGGTTGCAGGGGGACGATTCCGTCGACCCACAGGAGATTTCTTCGGAGCTTCCAGTGCAGAGAGGAGGCAGACTACCCCCACAGCATGCACCACCAGGAAAACAGTAGAGAAGGCGGCAGGATCAGCGTTACAGAGTTGCAGTAGTCATCTTCGCTACTTTGTTGCAGTTTTGCAGGCTTCCAGCGCGGTCAGCAGTCGATTCCTTGGCAGAAGGTGAAGAGAGAGATGCAGAGGAACTCGGATGAGCTCTTGCATTCGTTATCTAAGGAATCCCAAGAGACAGAGACCCTAAATAGCCAGAAAAGAGGGTTTGGCCACCTAGGAGAGAGGATAGGCTAGCAACACCTGAAGGAGCCTATCAGAAGGAGTCTCTGACATCACCTGATGGCACTGGCCACTCAGAGCAGTCCAGTGTGCCAGCAGCACCTCTGTTTCCAAGATGGCAGAGGTCTGGAGCACACTGGAGGAGCTCTGGGCACCTCCCAGGGGAGGTACAGGTCAGGGGAGTGGTCACTCCCCTTCCCTTTGTCCAGTTTCGCGCCAGAGCAGGGCTAAGGGGTCCCTAAACCGGTGTAGACTAGCTTATGCAGAAATGGGCACCATGTGTGCCCATGAAAGCATTTCCAGAGGCTGGGGGAGGCTACTCCTCCCCTGCCTTCACACCATTTTCCAAAGGGAGAGGGTGTAACACCCTCTCTCAGAGGAAGTCCTTTGTTCTGCCATCCTGGGCCAGGCCTGGCTGGACCCCAGGAGGGCAGAAGCCTGTCTGAGGGGTTGGCAGCAGCAGCAGCTGCTGTGAAACCACGGGAAAGGCAGTTTGGCAGTACCAGGGTCTGTGCTACAGACCACTGGGATCATGGGATTGTGCCAACTATGCCAGGATGGTATAGAGGGGGCAATTCCATGATCATAGACATGTTACATGGCCATATTCGGAGTTACCATTGTGAAGCTACATATAGGTAGTGACCTATATGTAGTGCACACGTGTAATGGTGTCCCCGCACTCACAAAGTCCGGGGAATTGGCCCTGAATAATGTGGGGGCACCTTGGCTAGTGCCAGGGTGCCCACACACTAAGTAACTTAGCACCCAACCTTTACCAGGTAAAGGTTAGACATATAGGTGACTTATAAGTTACTTAAGTGCAGTGTAAAATGGCTGTGAAATAACGTGGACGTTATTTCACTCAGGGTGCAGTGGCAGGCCTGTGTAAGAATTGTCAGAGCTCCCTATGGGTGGCAAAAGAAATGCTGCAGCCCATAGGGATCTCCTGGAACCCCAATACCCTGGGTACCGCAGTACCATATACTAGGGAATTATAAGGGTGTTCCAGTAAGCCAATGTAAATTGGTAAAATTGGTCACTAGCCTGTTAGTGACAATTTGAAAGAAATGAGAGAGCATAACCACTGAGGTTCTGATTAGCAGAGCCTCAGTGAGACAGTTAGTCATAACACAGGTAACACATTCAGGCACACTTATGAGCACTGGGGCCCTGGCTGGCAGGGTCCCAGTGACACATACAACTAAAACAACATATATACAGTGAAAAATGGGGGGTAACATGCCAGGCAAGATGGTACTTTCCTACACAACCCCCCCCCCCCTAACGAAGGACAATAAGACTAGCCATGACCTGATGAGTCTTCATTGTCTAAGTGGAAATATCCGGAGAGTCCATCTGCATTGGAGTGGCTACTCCCAGGTCTATGTTCCACTGTATAGTCCATTCCCTGTAGGGATATGGACCATCTCAACAATTTAGGATTTTCACCTTTCATTTGTTTTAGCCAAAGTAGAGGTTTGTGGTATGTCTGAACAATGAAGTGAGTGCCAAACAGGTATGGCCTCAACTTCTTCAGTGCCCAGACCACAGCAAAGGCCTCCCTCTCAATGGCAGACCAACGCTTTTCTCTAGGGGTCAACCTTCTACTAATAAAAGGAACAGGTTGATCCTGGCCCTCAGAATTAAGTTGTGATAGGACTGCCCCTACTCCTAATTCAGATGCATCAGTTTGGACATAGAATTTTTTAGAGTAACAAGGGCTTTTCAGGACAGGTGCAGAGCACATGGCCTGCTTCAGCTCCTCAAAAGCTTTCTGACAGTTTGCTGTCCATAATACCTTTTTAGGCATTTTCTTGGATGTGAGGTCATTAAGAGGGGCTGCAATGGAGCCATAGTTCTTAATGAACCTCCTGTAATACCCAGTGAGGCCTAGGAAGGCTCTCACCTGAGTCTAAGTAGTAGGGGGAACCCAATCTATAATAGTTTGGATTTTCCCCTGAAGTGGTGCAATCTGTTATCCACCAACAAGGTGTCCCAGATAAACCACCTTCTCCTGCCCTATCTGGCACTTTGAAGCCTTGATAGTGAGGCCTGCCTTTTGCAGGGCCTCTAAAACTTTCCATAGGTGGACCAGGTGATCATCCCAATTGGAGCTAAAGACAGCTATATCGTCCAGATATGCTGCACTAAAAGCTTCCAGCCCTTGCAGGACTGTGTTCACCAACCTCTGAAAAGTGGCAGGTGCATTTTTCAATCCAAAAGGCATTACTGTGAATTGGTAATGGCCTCCAATGGTTGAAAATGCAGTTTTAGGTTTAGCATCTTCTGATAATTTGATCTGCCAATACCCTGCAGTCAAATCAAAAGTGCTTAGATAGTTGGCAGATGCCAGTGTATCTATGAGCTCATCTGCCCTGGGTATAGGGTGAGCATCAGTTTTGGTTACCTGGTTGAGACCTCTGCAGTCAACACAAAATCGCATTTCTTTCCTTCCATCCTTGGAATGAGGTTTTGGTACAAGTACCACAGGAGAAGCCAATGGACTTTCAGAGTGCTCAACCACTCCCAGTTCTAACATTTTCTGCACCTCTTGCTTTATGCAGTCCCTGACATGGTCAGGCTGCCTATAGATTTTACTTTTGACAGGCAAGCTGTCTCCAGTATCTATAGTGTGCTCACACCAAGAAGTGGTACCTGGCACAGTAGAGAAGAGTTCAGAAAACTGACCCAGGAGATTTATGCAATGGTTTTTCTGCTCAGCAATAAGACAATCAGCCAAAACTACACCTTCCACAAGACCATCTTGTTCTGTGGAAGAGAAGAGATCAGGTAGAGGATCACTGTCTTCTTCCTGTCCCTCATCAGTTGCCATGAGCAGGGTGAGATCAGCCCTGTCATAGTAGGGTTTAAGGCGATTGACATGGAGCACCCTAAGGGGACTCCTGGCAGTGCCTAAGTCAACTAAGTAGGTGACTTCACCCTTTTTCTCAACAATTGTGTGGGGTCCACTCCATTTATCTTGGAGTGCTCTTGGGGCCACAGGCTCCAAGACCCACACTTTCTGCCCTGGTTTGTACTGAACTAAAACAGCCTTCTGGTCATGCCATTGCTTTTGGAGCTCTTGGCTGGCCTGAAGGTTTTTACTGGCCTTTTTCATGTACTCAGCCATCCTTGATCTGAGGCCAAGTACATAATCCACAATATCTTGCTTTGGGGCTTTTAAAGGTTGTTCCCAACCCTCCTTGACAAGTGTTAGTGGACCCCTAACAGGGTGTCCAAAGAGGAGTTCAAAGGGGCTGAAGCCCACTCCTTTCTGGGGTACCTCCCTGTAGGCAAAAAGGAGGCATGGTAAAAGGATATCCCATCTCCTGCGGAATTTTTCAGGGAGTCCCATAATCATGCCTTTGAGAGTTTTGTTAAATCTCTCCACCAGTCCATTTGTTTGTGGATGATAGGGTGTAGTGAACTTGTAAGTCACACCACACTCTTTCCACATGGCCTTTAAGTAAGCAGACATGAAATTGCTTCCTCTGTCTGAAACTACCTCCTTTGGGAAGCCCACCCTGGAAAATATTCCCAGGAGGGCCTTTGCCACTGCAGGTGCTGTAGTGGTCCTTAGAGGGATTGCTTCAGGATATCTTGTGGCATGGTCCACTACCACCAAGATAAACCTATTGCCTGAAGCAGTAGGAGGGTCAAGGGGGCCAACTATGTCAACCCCTACCCTTTCAAAGGGAACCCCAACCACAGGCAGTGGAATAAGGGGTGCCTTTGGGGTGCCACCTGTTTTGCCACTGGCTTGACAGGTTTCACAGGACTTACTAAATTATTTTGTGTCCTCAGACATTCTAGGCCAATGAAACAAGGGAACAAGCCTGTCCCAAGTTTTCATTTGTCCCAGATGTCCAGCCAGGGGAATGTCGTGGGCTAGAGTTAGGAGGAATTTTCTGTACTCCTGAGGAATCACTAACCTCCTGGCAGATCCAGGTTTAGGATCCCTTGCTTCAGTGTACAAGAGGTTGTCCTCCCAGTAAACTCTGTGAGAGTCACTGACATCCCCATTAGCTTGTTTGACAGCTTGCTGTCTTAGACCCTCTAGTGTGGGACAGGTTTGCTGTGCCACACTCAGCTCCTCCCTGGCAGGCCCCCCTTCACCCAAAAGCTCAGCAGTGTCTGCTTCCAGCTCCTCTGGTGTAGGTTCTGCACAGGGTGGAAATTCTTCTTCCTCAGAAGTCGAATCCACTGTAGAGGGAGGGATAGTAGGAAGTGCTTTACTTCCACTAGCCCTAGCTTTAGGGAGCACTTGGTCCATTGTTCCAGGATCCAAGTCACCCTGTCCTTTTTGCTTTTTGGCCTGAGCCCTGGTTAAAGCAAAAATATGCCCTGGGATGCCCAGCATTGCTGCATGGGCCTCCAACTCCACATCTGACCAAGCTGATGTCTCCAAATCATTTCCTAGTAGACAGTCTACAGGTAAATCTGTGGCTACCACAACTTTCTTTGGACCAGTAACCCCCCCCCAGTTGAGATTTACAACAGCCATGGGGTGGCTAAGTGTGTTGTGAGCATCGGTTACTTGGTACTGGTGACCAAGTAGGTGTTGTTCAGGGTGGACCAGTTTCTCTATCACCATTGTGACACTGGCACCTGTGTCCCTGTAGGCCTGAACCTCAACACCATTTATTAGGGGCAGCTGCTTGTACTTATCCATATTAAGGGGACAAGCAACTAAGGTGGCTAAATCAATAGCCCCCTCAGAGACTAACACAGCCTCTGTGGTCTCCCTAACAAGACCAACCCCAACTAAGTTACCAATAGTGAGCCCAGCTACTCCCTTGGATTGGCTATTAGTAGGTTTGCTCCCACCACCACTGCTATTAGTAGGGACACTAGGTGTAGCAGTAGGGGTTGTAGTGGTAGGAGGCTTGGTGCTTTTCTTTGGACAACTGGGATCTGTTGTCCAATGGCCTTTTATTTTACATAAATAGCACCATGGTTTCTTTTCTTTGTTTTGATTAGAAGAGGATTTGGGCCCACCACCCCCCACCAGAGTGTTTTTGTGGGCCTGATGAAGGCTCATTTTTAGATTTGTCCCCACCCTTGTCAGAAGACTTACCATCCTTCTTCTTGTTGCCATCTTTGTCACCCCCTGTATGAACTTTTCTGTTCACCCTTGTTCTGACCCATTTGTCTGCCTTCTTTCCCAATTCTTGGGGAGGGGTCAGATCAGAGTCCACCAGGTACTAGTGCAACAAATCAGACACACAATTATTAAGAATATGCTCTCTCAGGATCAAGTGATACAGGCTGTCATAATCAGTAACTTTACTGCCATGTAACCACCCCTCCAAGGCCTTCACTGAATGGTCAATGAAATCAACCCAGTCTTGTGAAGACTCCTTTTTGGTCTCTCTGAACTTTATCCTGTATTGTTCAGTGGTTAAGCCATAACCATCCAGGAGTGCATTCTTAAGAACTGTAAAATTATTGGCATCACTTGCTTTCACAGTAAGGAGCCTATCCCTACCTTTTCCACTAAATGATAGCCATAGGATAGCAGCCCACTGCCTTTGAGGGACATCCTGTACAACACAGGCCCTCTCAAGTGCAGCAAACCACTTGTTAATGTCATCCCCCTCCTTATAAGGGGGAACTATCTTGTGCAGATTCCTGGAATCATGCTCTTTTGCAGGATGACTATGGGGAATACTGCTGCTGCCACCATGGGTTTCAAAACCCAACTTCTGTCTTTCCTTCTCTAGTTCTACGGACTGTCTATCCAAATCCAGCTGTTGCTTCTTAAGCTTCAGTCTGGTTTGTTCCACTCTCAACTTATTGAGCTCCCTTTCTAACAATCTGTCATCAGGGTGGGTGGGAGGGACATGTCTAGAAACAGAGGTATGATGAGAATTGACAGAAGGAGACCTGTCCCTTACAGAAGGCACCCTAACAGCTTGGTTAACAGAAACATCACTTCTACTGTGGTGAGAATGAATGCTCTTGCTATGATGTGAGACAACACTATCTGTATGGTGTGACTCAACCTCAGTACCAACTATGCTAGGCTGTCTAGTATTGGGCAGGCTAGGAAGTTTCTTTCCTGAATCTTTTCTTGGGGAGTCCCTGGATCAGATTGGGAACCATTAGCTACTTTTTCAACAGATGGGGCCCTTTTGGCCTTATCTTGTTCTCTAAGCATGTTAAGCAATAATTCCAAAGAAGGATTCTTCCCTACAATCAAACTTCTTTCTACACAGAGACTCCTTGCTCCTTTCCAGCTAAGGTGGTCATATGCAAGTTTGGACAGATCAACATTTTGGCCTGTGCCAGACATTTTTAGACAGGGAGTTTAAGTGATAGAAAAAGAGAAAAAAGTTTTCAGAACTTTTAGAAAGACAGAAAAAAAACTTTTTAAACTTTTAAGAACTTTTTAGAAAGTTTAGAGGTACTTTTCAGCACTTTAGAAAAGAGGTGAGAAAAGAAATGCAAAACTTTTTGGTTAGGTGTACATACACTGAACTTGTTTTCTATATTTTTCTCTTATGAAAAGTACACCGACAACAGTGGTAAGTAGTCTCAAAGCACTTATCCCACCGCTGCACAACCAATGCAGGAGGCTGGACTGGCTTGTGGTGAGTACCTAGGGGTACTTACACCTTGCACCAGGCCCAGTTATCCCTTATTAGTGTATAGGGTGTCTAGCAGCATAGGCTGATAGATAATGGTAGCTTAGCAGAGCAGCTTAGGCTGAACTAGGAGACGAGTGAAGCTCCTACAGTACCACTAGTGTCATATGCACAATATCATAAGAAAACACAATACACAGATATACTAAAAATAAAGGTACTTTATTTTTTATGACAATATGCCAAAAGTATCTCAGTGAGTACCCTCAGTATGAGGATAGCAAATATACACAAGATATATGTACACAATACCAAAATATGCAGTAATAGTATTAGAAAAAAGTGCAAACAATGTATAGTTACAATAGGATGCAATGGAGACACATAGGAATAGGGGCAACACAAACCATATACTCCAAAAGTGGAATGCGAACCACGAATGGACCCCAAACCTATGTGACCTCGTAGAGGGTCGCTGGGACTATTAGAAAATAGTAAGGGTTAGAAAAATAGCCCACCTCAAGACCCTGAAAAGTGAGTGCAAAGTGCACTAAAGTTCCCCAAAGGACATAGAAGTCATGATAGGGGAATTCTGCAGGAAAGACACAAATCAGCAATGCAACAACGATGGATTTCCAGTCAAGGGTACCTGTGGAACAAGGGGACCAAGTCCAAAAGTCACAAGCAAGTCGGAGATTGGCAGATGCCCAGGAAATGCCAGCTGTGGGTGCAAAGAAGCTGCTACTGGACAGTAGAAGCTGGAGATTCTGCAGGAACGACAAGGGCTAGGAACTTCCCCTTTGGAGGACGGATCCCCCACGCCGTGGAGAGTCGTCCAAAAGTGTTTTCCTGAAGAAAGACCGCCAACAAGCCTTGCTAGCTGCAAATCGTGCAGTTAGGGTTTTTGGGTGCTGCTGTGGCCCAGGAGGGACCAGGATGTCGCCAATTGCGTCTGGGGACAAAGGGGGCATTGAGCAAGACAAGGAGCCCTCTCAGCAGCAGGCAGCTCCCGCAGAAGTGCCAGAAACAGGCACTACGAGGATGCGTGAAATGGTGCTCACCCGAAGTTGCACAAAGGAGTCCAACATCGCCGGAGGACAACTTAGGAGGTCGTGCAATGCAGGTTAGAGTGCCGTGGACCCAGGCTGGAATGTGCACAAAGGATTTCCACCGGAAGTGCACGGAGGCCGGAGTAGCTGCAAAAGTCGCGGTTCCCAGCAATGCAGTCTGGCGTGGGGAGGCAAGGACTTACCTCCACCAAACTTGGACTGAAGAGTCACTGGACTGTGGGAGTCACTTGGACAGAGTTGCTGGATTCAAGGGACCTCGCTCGTCGTGCTGAGAGGAGACCCAAGGTACAGGTGATGCAGTACTTTGGTGCCTGCGGTTGCAGGGGGACGATTCCGTCGACCCACGGGAGATTTCTTCGGAGCTTCTAGTACAGAGAGGAGGCAGACTACCCCCACAGCATGCACCACCAGGAAAACAGTCGAGAAGGCGGCAGGATCAGCGTTACAGAGTTGCAGTAGTCGTCTTCGCTACTTTGTTGCAGTTTTGCAGGCTTCCAGCGCGGTCAGCAGTCGATTCCTTGGCAGAAGGTGAAGAGAGAGATGCAGAGGAACTCGGATGAGCTCTTGCATTCGTTATCTAAGGAATCCCAAGAGACAGAGACCCTAAATAGCCAGAAAAGAGGGTTTGGCCACCTAGAAGAGAGTATAGGCTAGCAACACCTGAAGGAGCCTATCAGAAGGAGTCTCTGACGTCACCTGATGGCACTGGCCACTCAGAGCAGTCCAGTGTGCCAGCAGCACCTCTATTTCCAAGATGGCAGAGGTCTGGGGCACACTGGAGGAGCTCTGGGCACCTCCCAGGGGAGGTACAGGTCAGGGGAGTGGTCACTCCCCTTCGCTTTGTCCAGTTTCGCGCCAGAGCAGGGCTAAGGGGTCCCTGAACCGGTGTAGACTGGCTTATGCAGAAATGGGCACCATGTGTGCCCATGAAAGCATTTCCAGAGGCTGGGGGAGGCTACTCCTCCCCTGCCTTCACACCATTTTCCAAAGGGAGAGGGTGTAACACCCTCTCTCAGAGGAAGTCCTTTGTTCTGCTATCCTGGGCCAGGCCTGGCTGGACCCCAGGGGGGCAGAAGCCTGTCTGAGGGGTTGGCAGCAGCAGCAGCTGCAGTGAAACCCCGGGAAAGGCAGTTTGGCAGTACCAGGGTCTGTGCTACAGACCACTGGGATCATGGGATTGTGCCAACTATGCCAGGATGGTATAGAGGGGGCAATTCCATGATCATAGACATGTTACATGGCCATATTCGGAGTTACCATTGTGAAGCTACATATATGTAGTGACCTATATGTAGTGCACGCGTGTAATGGTGTCCCCGCACTCACAAAGTCCGGGGAATTGGCCCTGAACAATGTGGGGGCACCTTGGCTAGTGCCAGGGTGCCCACACACTAAGTAACTTAGCTCCCAACCTTTACCAGGTAAAGGTTAGACATATAGGTGACTTATAAGTTACTTAAGTGCAGTGTAAAATGGCTGTGAAATAACGTGGACGTTATTTCACTCAGGCTGCAGTGGCAGGCCTGTGTAAGAATTGTCAGAGCTCCCTCTGGGTGGCAAAAGAAATGCTGCAGCCCATAGGGATCTCCTGGAACCCCAATACCCTGGGTACCTCAGTAGCATATACTAGGGAATTATAAGGGTGTTCCAGTAAGCCAATGTAAATTGGTAAAATTGGTCACTAGCCTGTTAGTGACAATGTGAAAGAAATGAGAGAGCATAACCACTGAGGTTCTGATTAGCAGAGCCTCAGTGAGACAGTTAGTCATAACACAGGTAACACATTCAGGCACACTTGTGAGCACTGGGGCCCTGGCTGGCAGGGTCCCAGTGACACATACAACTAAAACAACATATATTCAGTGAAAATGGGGGTAACATGCCAGGAAAGATGGTACTTTCCTACACCAGGGCAGATGAGCTCATAGATACACTGGCTTTGAGTTAACTGCAGGGTATTGGCAGATTAAGTTGTCAGAAGATGCCAAACCTAAATCTGCATTTTCAAAAATTGGAGGGCACTATCAGTTCATTGTTATGCCCTTTGGTCTGAAAAATGCACCTGCCACTTTTCAGAGGTTGGTGAATACAGTCCTGCAAGGGTTGGAAGCCTTTAGTGCAGCATATTTAGATGATATAGCTGTCTTTAGCTCCACCTGGGATGATCACCTGGTCCACCTATGGAAAGTTTAGGAAGCCCTGCAAAAGGCAAGCCTCACTATCAAGGCCTCAAAGTGCCAGATAGGTCAGGGGAAAATGTTTATCTGGGCCACCTGGGTGGTGCGGAACAGATTGCACCACTGCAGGGGAAGATCCAAACCATTATGGAATGGGCTCTCCCTGCAACTCAAACCCAGGTGAGAGCTTTCCTAGGCCTCACAGGGTACTATAGGAGGTTTATTAAGAGCTATGGCTCCATTGCAGCCCCTCTTAATGACCTCGCCAGCAAAGATGCCTAAAAAGGTATTGTGTACAGCTAGCTGTCAAAACGATTTTGATGAGCTCAAACAGGCCATGTGCTTTGCACCTGTCCTAAAAAGCCCTTGTTACTCCAAGAAATTCATAGTCCAGACTGATGCTTCTAAATTAGGGTAGGGGCAGTTCTATCACAGCTTAACACTGATGGCCAGGATCAACCTGTTGCTTTTATCAGCAGGAGGTTGATCCCTAGAGAAAAACGTTGGTCTGCCATAGAGAGGGAGGCCTTTGCTGTGGTCTGGGCCCTGAAAAAGTTGAGACCATACTCACTTTATTGTTCAGACAGACCACAAACCTCTATTATGGCTTAAACAAATGAGAGGTGAAAACCCTAAATTGTTGAGGTGGTCCATCTCCCTACAGGGAATGGACTATACAGTGGAACACAGACCTGGGTGAACCCACTCCAATACAGATGCACTCTCCAGATATTTCCACTTAGACAATGAAGACTCATCTGGGCAAGGTTAGCCTTATAGTTTCTCGTTTGGGGGGGGGGTGGTGGTTCCATAGGAAAGTACCATCTTGACTGGCATGTTACCCCCATTTTTACATGTATGTAAGTTTGTTTTTGCCTGTCTCACTGGGATACCTCTAGGCAGGACCCCAGTGCTCATAGTTTGTGGCCTGAATGTGTGTACCTGTGTAGTGCCTAACTGTGTCACCGAGGCTCTGCTAACCAGACCCTCTGTGTTTATGCTCTCTCTGCCTTTAAAATTGTCACTATAGGCTAGTGACCATTTTCACCAATTCTAATTGGCACACTGGATCACCCTTATAAAATCCCTAATATATGGTACTTATGTACCCAGGGTATTGGGGTTCCAGGAGATCCCTATGGGCTGCAGCATTACTGTTGCCACCCATAGGGAGCTCAGACAAATCTTACACAGAACTGCCACTGCAGCCTGAGTGAAATAACACACATGTTATTTCACAGCCATTTTACACTGCACGTAAGTAACTTATAAGTCACCTATATGTCTAACCCTCACCTAGTGAAGTTTAGGTGCAAAGTTAATAAGTGTGAGGGCACCCTTGCACTAGCAAAGGTCCCCCCCACATAGTTCAGGGCAATTTCCCCGGACTTTGTGAGTGCGGGGACACCATTACACACGTGCACTACATATAGGTCAATACTCACATGTAGCTTCACAATGGTAACTCCGAATATGGCCATGTAACATGTCTAAGATCATGAAATTGTCCCCCCATGCCCAATCTGGTATTGGGGTGCCAATCCCATGCATCCCCGAGGCCCCACTATGGACCCCGGGTACTGCCAAACCAGCTCTCTGGGGTTTTCCCTGCAGCTACCACTGCTGCCACCCCACAGACAGGGTTCTGTCCGCCTAGGGTCTGGGCAGCCCAGTCCCAGGAAGGCAGAACAAAGGATTTCCTCTGAGAGAGGGTGTTCCACCCTGTCCCTTTGGAAATAGGTGTTAAAGGCTGGAGAGGGGTAGCCTCTCCCAGCCTCTGGAAATGCTTTGAAGGGCACAGATGGTGCCCTCCTTGCATAAGCCAGTCTACACTGGTTTAGGGAACACCCAGTCGCTGCTCTGGCATGAAACTGGACAAAGGAAAGGGGAGTGACCACTCCCCTGTCCAGCACCACCCCAGGGGTGGTGCCCAGAGCTCCTTCTGTGTATCCCAGACCTCTGCCATCTTGAAGCCAAAGGTGTGAGGGCACAGTGGAGGACTCTGAGTGGCCAGTGCCAGCAGGTGACGTCAGAGACCCCTCCTGATAGGTGCTTGTAGGAGGCTGGCCTGGCTTACAGTGGGTACCTTGTGGTACTTACACCCTGTGCCAGGTCCAGTTATCCCTTATTAGTAGAATAGAGGTGTTTCTAGCAGCTTAGGCTGATAGAGGTAGCTATGGCAAAGCAGCTTTGGCTGAACTAGGAGACATGCAAAGCTCCTACTATACCACTTATATCATATAGCACAATATCATAAGAAAACACAATACTGAGAGTTACTAAAAATAAAGGTACTTTATTTTAGTGACAATATGCCAAAAGTATCTCAGAGGATACCCTCACTTAGGAAGTAAGTAATATACACAAATGATATGTACACAAACCAAAAACAGGTAAGTAACAATAAGAAAAGTAGTGGAAACAATGTAGAATCACAATAGGATGCAATAGGTAGACATAGGCCTAGGGGCAACACAAACCATATACTCCAAAGGTGGAATGAGAACCACAAATGGACCCCAGACCTATGGGAGGTTGTAGAGGGTCGCTGGGACTGAGAGAAGACAGTAAGGGTGTCCAAGATAGCCCAGACCAAGACCCTGAAAAGTAGGAGTAAAGCTACCCTACTACCCCAGAAAGACAGTATAGTCAAGATAAGGGATTCTGCAAGAACCACAACCACCAGCAAAACACTGAAGACGGATTCATGGACCTGAGAGCCTGTAAAGGAAGGGGAAAAAGTCCAAGAGTCACGCAAGTGTCCGGGGGGGCAGGAGCCCACTAAACCCCAGATGAAGGTGCAAAAGGGCTGCCTCTGGGTGGAAGAAGCCAAAGATTCTGCAACAACGGAAGGTGCCAGGAACTTCTACTTTGGTCAGAAGATGTCCCACGGCGTGCTGGAGGATGCAAAAGTGTTCCCACACAGAAATACTGCAAACAAGCCTTGCTAGCTGCAAGAATTGCGGTTGAGGATTTTGGTTGCTGCTGGGGACCAGGAAGGACCAGGATGGGGCCCCTTGGAGGAGGAGACAGAGGGGGCACTCAGCAACTCAGAGAGCCCCTGCAGAAGCAGGCAGCACCCGCAGAAGTACCAGAACAGGCACTTAGAAGATCTGAGGACAACAGTGAACTCAGAGTCACAAAGGAGGGTCCCACGACGTCGGAGCCCAACTCAGCGAATTGGGCAATGCAGGACAGAGTGCTGGGGACCCCGGCTAGGCTGTGCAAAAAGGAATCCATGGAAAACTGCACAGAAGCCAGAGCAGCTGCAGATCACGCAGTACACAGGATTACTGTCTGTCGTGGGGAGGGAAGGACTTACCTCCACCAAATTTGGACAGAAAGGCCACTGGACTGTGGGAGACACTTGGACCCAGCTCCTGTGTTCCAGGGACCACGCTCGTCAGGATGAGAGAGGACCCAGAGGACCGGTGATGCAGAAGTTTGGTGCCTGCATTGGCATGGGGAAGATTCCGTCGACCCACTGGAAGTTTCTTCTTGGCTTCCAGTGCAGGATGAAGGCAGACAGCCCTCAGAGCATGCACCACCAGGAAACAGTTGAGAAAGCCGGCAGGATGAGGTGCTACAATGTTGCTGATAGTTGTCTTGCTACTTTGTTGTGGTTTTGCAGGCGTCCTGGAGCAGTCAGCGGTCGATCCTTGCAGAAGTCAAAGAGGGAAGTGCATAGGAACTCTGGTGAGCTCTTGCATTCATTATCTGAGGAATAGCCCAGAGAAGAGACCCTAAATAGCCAAAATAGGAGGTTTGGCTACTGAAATAGGTAAGCACCTATCAGGAGGGGTCTCTGACGTCACCTGCTGGCACTGGCCACTCGGAGCGGTCCATTGTGCCCCAGCACCTCTGAATCCAAGATGGCAGAGGTCTGGGCCACACTGAAGGAGCCCTGGGCACCTCCCCTGGGAGGTGCTGGTCAGGGGAGTGGTCACTCCCCTTTCTTTTGTCCAGTTTCGTGCCAGAGCAGGGCTGGGGGATCCATGAACCGATGTAGACTGGCTTATGCAGAGATGGGCACCATCTGTGCCCATCAAAGCATTTCCAGAGGCTGGGGAAGGCTATTCCTCCCCAGCCCTTCACATCTATTTTGAAAGGAAGAGGGTGTAACACCCTGTCTCAGAGGAAATCCTTTGTTCTACCTCCCTGGACCTGTCTGAGGGGTTGGCGGCAGCATCTGCAGTGGAGACCCCGGAAAGGCAGTACCCAGGTTCTGTGCTAGAGACCCGGTGATGCATGGAATTGGCCCCCCAATACCAGAATGGTATTGGGGTGACAATTCCATGATCTTAGACACGTTACATGGCCATGTTCGGAGTTACCATTGTGACGCTACATATAGGTAGTGACCTATATGTAGTGCACGCGTGTAATGGTGTCCCCACACTCACAAAGTCTGGGGAATTCGCCCTGAACAATGTGGGGGCACCTTGGCTAGTGCCAGGGTGCCCACACTCTAAGTAACTTGCCACCTAACCTTCACCAAGTGAGGGTTAGACATAAAGGTGACTTATGAGTTACTTATGTGCAGTGAAAATGGCTGTGAAATAACATGGACGTTATTTCACTCAGGCTACAGTGGCAGTCCTGTGTAAGAATTGTCTGAGGTCCCTATGGGTGGCAAAAGAAATTATGCAGCCCATAGGGATCTCCTGGAACCCCAATATCCTGGGTACCTAGGTACCATATACAAGGTAATTATAAGGGTGTCCCAGTGTACCAATGAGAATTGGTAAAATTAGTCACTAGCCTGCAGTGACAATTTTAAAAAGCAGAGAGAGCATAAACACTGAGGTTCTGGTTAGCAGAGCCTCAGTTATACAGTTAGGCACCACACGGGGAACACATACAGGGCATACATTATCAGCACTGGGGTCCTGCCTAGCAGGATCCCAGTGACACTTGGGCAAAAACAAACATTCATACAGTAAAAATGGGGATAACATGCCAGGCAAGATGGCACTTTCCTACTCACCCCCTCACACGAAGGACAATAAGGCTAACCTTGCCCAGATGAGTCTTCATTGTCTAAGTGGAAATATCTGGAGAGTCCATCTGCATTGGAGTGGGTACTCCCAGGTCTATGTTCCACTGTATAGTCTATTCCCTGTAGGGATATTGACCACCTTAACAATTTAGGGTTTTCACCTTTCATTTTTTTTAGCCAAAGTAGAGGTTTGTGGTCTGTCTGAACAATAAAGTGAGTACCAAACAGGCATGGTCTCAACTTTTTCAGTGCCCAGACCACAGCAAAGGCCTCCCTCTCTATGGCAGACCAACGCTTTTCTCTAGGGGTCAACCTTCTGCTGATAAAAACAACAGGTTGATCCTGGCCCTCAGTATTCAGTTGTGATAGTACTGCCCCAACCCATAATTCAGATGCATCAGTTTGAACAATGAATTTCTTGGAGTAACAGGGGCTTTTTAGGACAGGTGCAGAGCACATGGCCTTTTTGAGCTCCTCAAACGTTTTTTGATAGCTAGCTGTCCACAATACCTTCTTAGGCATCTTCTTGCTACTGAGATCATTAAGAGGGACTGCAATGGAGCCATAATTCTTTATGAATCTCCTATAGTACCCTGTGAGGCCTAAAAAGGCTCTCACCTGGGTTTGAGTTGTAGGGGGAACCCAATCCATGATAGTTTGGATTTTCCCCTGTAGTGGTGCAATCTGTTTTCCACCTACCAGGTGGCCCAGATAAACCACTTTCCCCTGCCCTATCTGGCACTTTGACGCCTTGATAGTGAGGCCTGCCTTTTGCAGGGCCTCTAAAACTTTCCATAGGTGGACCAGGTGTTCATCCCAGGTTGAGCTAAATACAGCAATATCATCTAGATATGCTGCACTAAAAGCTTCCAACCCTTGCAGGACTGTGTTCACCAACCTCTGAAAAATGCAGGTGCATTTTTCAAACCAATGAGCATTACTGTGAAGTGGTAGTGCCCTCCAATGGTTGAAAAAGCAGTCTTGAGTTTAGCATCTTCTGATAACCTAATCTCCCAATTCCCTGCAGTTAGATCAAAAGTGCTTAGATACTTGGCAGAAGCCAGTGTATCTATGAGCTCATCTGCCCTGGGTATAGGGTGAACATCTGTCTTGGTTACTTGATTGAGCCCTCTGTAATCTACACAAAACCTCATCTCTCTCTTTCCATCTTTGGTGTGAGGTTTTGGTACAAGCACAACTGGGCTTGCCCAGGGGCTTTCTGAATGCTCAATCACCCCTAAGTCCAACATTTTCTGTAACTCTTTTTTAATGCAGTCCCTGACATGGTCAGGCTGCCTATACATTTTACTTTTGACAGGCAAGCTGTCTCTAGTATCACTTGTATGTTCACACCAAGAAGTAGTACCTGGTATAAAGGAGAAAAGAGGTCAGAAAACTGACTTAAGAGATTGACACAGTTGTCTTTCTGTTCAGCAGTAAGAAAATCTGCTAAGACCACTCCCTCGTCTACGCCATCAGCTTCAGTGGTGGAGAAGAGATCAGGGAGAGGGTCACTCTCTTCTTCCTGTCCCTCATCTGTTGCCATGAGAAGGGTGAGATCAGCCTTGTCATAGTAGGGTTTTAGGTGGTTGACATGAATCACCCTAAGGGGACTCCTGGCAGTGCCCAGGTCTACCAAATAGGTAACCTCACCCTTCTTTTCAACAATTAGATGGGGTCCACTCCATTTGTCTTGGAGTGCTCTTGGGGCCACAGGCTCCAATACCCACACCTTCTCTTCTGGATGGTACTGAGTCAGGACAGCCTGGTCATTCCATTGCTTTTGCAGCTCCTGGCTGGCCTGAAGGTTTTTACTTGCCTTTTTCATATACTCACCCATTCTGGATCTTAGGCCAAGTACATAGTCCACTATGTCCTGTTTAGGACTTTTTAAAGGTTTTTCCCAACCCTCCTTTACAAGAGCAAGTGGACCTCTTACAAGGTGCCCAAAGAGGAGTTCAAAGGGCCTGAAGCCCACTCCTTTTTGGGGTACCTCCCTGTAAGCAAAAAGGAGGCAAGGTAACAGGACATCCCATATCCTTCTGAGTTTTTCAGGGAGTCCTATTATCATACCTTTGAGAGTTTTATTAAACCTCTCAACCAGACCATTTATTTGTGGATGGTAAGGGGTGGTGAACTTGTAAGTTACACCACTCTCCTTCCACATTGCTTTTAGGTATGCAGACATGAAGTTACTACCTCTGTCTGACACCACTTCCTTAGGAAAACCCACTCTGGAAAAGATTCCCAGGAGGGCCTTTGCCACTGCAGGAGCTGTAGTGGTCCTTAAGGGGATGGCTTCAGGATACCTAGTGGCATGGTCCACTACCACAAGTATGAATCTATTGTCTTAAGCTGTTGGAGGGTTAAGGGGGCCAACTATGTCAACCCCTACCCTTTCAAGGGACACCCCAACCACTGGAAGTGGAATTAAAGGGGTCTTTGGAGTGCCACCAGCCTTGCCACTGGCTTGGCAGGTCACACAAGAGCGACAAAACTCTTTTGTGTCCTCTGACATATGAGGCCTGTGAAACAAGGGGACACGTCTCTCCCAAGTTTTCATCTGGCCCAAATGCCCAGCCAAAGGAATGTCATGTGCCAGGGTAAGAAGAAACTCTCTGTACTGCAAGAGAATGACCAATCTCCAGGCAGCTCCAGGTTTAGGGTCCCTTAACTCTGTGTACAAGAGGTTGTCTTCCCAATACACCCTATGGCTATCATTGACATCCCCATTCTGCTGTTTGACAGCTTGCTGTCTTAAACCCTCTAATGTGGGACAGGTCTGCTGTGCCACAATCAGCTCTTCCCTGGCAGGCCCCCCTGCACCCAAAAGCTCAGCAGTGTCTGCTGTCAGCTCCTTTGGTGTAGGTTCTGCACAGGGAGAGGATTCCTCTTCCTCAAAAGGGGAATCTTCTGTAGAGGGAGGGATAGTGGGCAGGGATTTACCCTTTCCACCCTTAGCTTTTGGGAGCACTTGGGCCATTGTTGCAGGATCCTAGTTTCCCTGTCCTTTTTGCTTCTTGGCCCGAGCCCTTGTCAAAGCAAAAATATGCCCAGGAATGCCTAGCATTGCTGCATGAGCCTCCAACTCCACTTCTGCCCAAGCTGATGTTTCCAAATCATTGCGCAGTAAGAAATCTACAGGTAATTCAGTGCCTACCACAACTTTCTTTGGACCAGTACCCCCCCCAGTTGAGATTCACAACAGCCATGGGGTGGCTAAGAGTGTTGTTATGAGCATCAGTCAATTGGTACTGCTGACAAGTAGATGTTGATCAGGGTGGACCAGTTTTTCTATCAACATAGTTATACTGGCTCCTGTGTCCCTGTAGGCCTCAACCTCAACACCGTTGATTAGGGGTAGTTGCTTGTACCTACCCATATTAAGGGGGCAAGCAACCAAGAGGGCAAAGTCACTGCCACCATCAGAGACTAAAACAACCTCTGTGGTCTCCCTAACAAGACCAACCCCAACTACATTGCCAATAGTGAGCCCAGCTACACCCTTAGATTGGCTATTAGTAGTAGCCTTCCCACCACCACTGCTATTACTAGGGGCACTAGAGGTTACAGTTGGGGTTGTGGTGGTGGGAGATTTGGTGTTTTTCTTTGGACAAGTGGAATCAATTGCCCAACGGCCTTTTACTTTACATAAATAACACCAAGGCTTTTTCTGATTGTTTGAAGAGGATTTGGACCCACCACCCCCAGAGGATTTTTGTGGGCCTGATGAAGACTAAGAATGTTTACTTTTGTTCCTACCCTTGTCAGAAGACTAACCATTCTTCTTCTTGCCATCCTTGTCACCCCATGTATGAACTTTTCTGTTCACTCTTGTTCTGACCCATTTGTCTGCCTTATTTCCCAATTCTTTGGAGAGGTCAGATCTGAGTCTACCAAGTACTGGTGCAACAAATCAGACACACAATTGTTAAAAATATGCTCTCTCAGGATCAGATTATACAGGCTTTCATAGTCAGATACTTTACTGCAATGCAACCAACCCTCCAAGGCCTTCACTGAACAGTCAACAAAATCTGTCCAGTCTTGAGAGGACTCTTTTCTGGTGTCTCTGAACTTAATCCTGTATTGTTCAGTGGTTAAGCCAAATCCATCCAAGAGTGCATCCTTCAAAACTTTATAGTTATTGGCATCACTTTCTCTGGCAGTAAGGAGCCTATCCCTACCCTTTCCAGTGAAATATAGCCACAAGATAGCAGCCCCCTGCCTTTGAGGGACCAACTGTACCAGACAGGCCCTCTCAAGTGCAGCAAACCACTTATTAATGTCATCCCCCTCTTTGTAAGGGGGGACTATCTTATGCAGGTTTCTGGAATGTTGCTCTCTAACAGGATTACTATCTGAAACACTGCTGCTGCCACCATGGGGAACTAACCCCAATCTCTGTCTGTCCCTCGCTCTATCCAGGGATTCCCTGTCCAAGGCCAGCTGCTGCTGTTTAAGCTTCAGTCTGGTCTCTTCCAACCTCAGCCTTCTAAGTTCCCTTTCCATTAAGTTATCCTCAGGGTGGGAGGCTTGGCAATGTTTGGACACAGAGGAGATTTGGGAATTGGCAGAGAGAGACCTGTCCCTAACTGGCTGGACCCTAGTAACATGGCCTCTAGGAGTGAAAGATGCCCTACTAATGTGTGACCTCTAACACTACCAGTGTCACTAGGAGGCCTGCTAGATGGCAGGTCTTTGAAAGAACCCTCTCAAGCTTCTTCAGTGAACTCCTCTGAGTCTGACTGGGAAGCTTCCCCTTCTACCTCCCTTTTCTGAGATGGGCCAGACTGGTTCTGGTCATCCTCTAAGAGCAGGTTAAAGAGAAACTCTTTTGATGCATTCTTACCACGGATTAAACCTCTTTCTCAGCAGAGACCCCTCAAACCTTTGTAGTTTAAACTCTCGTAAGTTGCCTGAACAACTTTGGGAGTGACCTCTACTGAAGACATGATAGAAAAGGTTTAAGAAAGTGAGAGAAAAAGTTTCAGAACTGTAGAAAGCACAGAGAAAAAACTTTTTCAAACTTTTGGAAAACTTTTAAAAGTTTTCAGAACTTTTCAGAAACTTAGTAAAAAGTTTTAGAGCAGAAAAGTAAACTGTTTTGGTTCAATGCAAATTTACTGAACTATTTGGTATATGATTTTCTTATGAAAAGTACCAAATGACAAAGTGGTAAAGCAGTTACAAGTACTTATCCCACGCTGCACCACCAATGTAGGAGGCTGGCCTGGCTTACAGTGGGTACCTTGTGGTACTTACACCTTGTGCCAGGTCCAGTTATCCCTTATTAGTAGAATAGAGGTGTTTCTAGCAGCTTAGGCTGATAGAGGTAGCTATGGCAAAGCAGCTTAGGCTGAACTAGGACACATGCAAAGTACCTACTGTACCACTTATATCATATAGCACAATATCATAAGAAAACACAATACTCAGAGTTTCTAAAAATAAAGGTACTTTATTTTAGTGACAATATGCCAAAAGTATCTCAGAGGGTACCCTCACTTAGGAGGTGAGTAAGATACACAAATTATATGTACACAAACCCAAAACAGGTAAGTAACAGTAAGAAAAGTAGTGCAAACAATGTAGAATCACAATAGGATGCAATAGGTAGACATAGGTCTAGGGGCAACACAAACCATATACTCCAAAAATGGAATGCGAACCACAAATGGACCCCAGACCTATGGGAGGTTGTAGAGGGTCGCTGGGACTGTGAGAAAACAGTAAGCGTGTCCAAGATACCCCACCCCAAGACCCTGAAAAGTAGGAGTAAAGTTATCCTACTACCCCAGAAAGACAGTATGGTCGAGATAAGGGATTCTGCAAGAACCACAACCACCAGCAAAACACTGAAGACGGATTCCTGGACCTAAGGACTTGTAAAGGAAGGAGACCAAGTCCAAGAGTCATGCAAGTTTCCGGGGGGGGGCAGGTGCCCAATAAACCCCGGATGAAGGTGCAAAAGGGCTGCCTCTGGGTAGAAGAAGCCAAAGATTCTGCAACAACGGAAGGTGCCAGGAACTTCTTCTTTGGTCAGAAGATGTCCCACGGCGTGCTGGAGGATGCGGAAGTGTTCCCACACAGAAATATTGCAAACAAGCCTTGCTAGCTGTAAGAGTAGCAGTTTATGATTTTGGGTGCAGCTTGGGACCAGGAAGGACCAGGATGTGGCCCCTTGGAGGAGGAGATAGAGGGGGCTCTCAGCACCTCAGAGAGCCCACGCAGAAGCAGGCAGCACCTGCAGAAGTACCGGAACAGGCACTTAGAACATCTGAGGACAGCAGTGAATTCAGAGTCACAAAGGAGGGCCCCACGACGTCGGAGTCCAACTCATCGAGTTGGGCAATGAAGTACGGAGTGGTGGGGACCCAGGCTAGGCGGTGCAAAAAGGAATCCTTGGAAAAGTGCACAGAAGCCAGAGCAGCTGCAGGTCACACAGTGCACAGGATTACTGTCTGGCGTGGGGCGGCATGGACTTACCTCCACCAAATTTGGACAGAAAGGCCACTGGACTGTGGGAGACACTTGGACCCAGCTCCTGTGTTCCAGGGACCACGCTCGTCAGGATGAGAGAGGACCCACAGGACCGGTGATGCAGAAGTTTGGTGCCTGCGTTGGCATGGGGAAGATTCCGTCAACCCACGGGAGATTTCTTCTTGGCTTCCAGTGCAGGGTGAAGGCAGACAGCCCTCAGAGCATGCTCCACCAGGAAACAGTCGAGAAAGCCGGCAGGAT
This sequence comes from Pleurodeles waltl, assembly GCF_031143425.1. Taxonomy (NCBI): domain Eukaryota; kingdom Metazoa; phylum Chordata; class Amphibia; order Caudata; family Salamandridae; genus Pleurodeles; species Pleurodeles waltl. The sequence goes on along the minus strand of NC_090450.1, from coordinate 404,623,012 downwards.
GAGGCACTACAATGTTGCTGGTAGTCGTCTTGCTACTTTGTTGCGGTTTTGCAGGCGTCCTGGAGCAGTCAGCTGTTGATCCTTGGCAGAAGTGGAAGAGGGAAGTGCAGAGGAACTCTGGTGAGCTCTTGCATTCATTATCTGAGGAATAGCCCAGAGGAGAGACACTAAATAGCCCAAAAAGGAGGTTTGGCTACTGAGAAAGGAGGTTTGGCTAATGAAAGAGGTAAGCACCTATCAGGAGGGGTCTCTGACGTCACCTGCTGGCACTGGCCACTCAGAGCTGTCCATTGTGCCCCAGCACCTCTGAATCCAAGATGGCAGAGGTCTGGGACACACTGGAGGAGCTCTGGGCACCTCCCCTGGGAGGTGCTGGTCAGGGAAGTGGTCACTCCCCTTTCCTTCGTCCATGTTATTTCACAGCCATTTCACACTGCACTTAAGTAACTTATAAGTCACCTATATGTTTAACCCTCACTTAGTGAAGGTTAAGTGCAAAGTTACTAAGTGTGAGGGCACCCTGGCACTAGCCAAGGTGCCCCCACATTGTTCAGGGCAATTTCCCCAGACTTTGTGAGTGCGGGGACACCATTACACGCGTGCACTACATATAGTTCAATACCTATATGTAGCTTCACAATGGTAACTCCGAATAGGGTCATGTAACATGTCTAAGATCATGGAATTGCCCCCCCATGCCAAATCTGGTATTGGGGTGCCAATCCCATTCATCCCCGGGGCTCCAGCATGGACCCCGGGTACTGCCAAACTAGCTCTCTGGGGTTTTCACTGAAGCTACCGCTGCTGCCAACCCACAGACAGGCTTCTGCCCTCCTGGGGTCTGGGCAGCCCAGTCCCAGGAAGGCAGAACAAAGCATTTCCTCTGAGAGAGGGTGTTTGTAGGAGGCTGGACTGGCTTGTAGTGAGTACCAAGGGGTACTTACACCTTGCACCAGGCCCAGTTATCCCTTATTAGTGTATAGGGTGTCTAGCAGCTTAGGCTGATAGATAATGGTAGCTTAGTAGAGCAGCTTAGGCTGAACTAGGAGACGAGTGAAGCTCCTACATTACCACTAGTGTCATATGCACAATATCATAAGAAAACACAATACACAGATATACTAAAAATAAAAAAGGTACTTTATTTTTATGACAATATGCCAAAAGTATCTCAGTGAGTACCCTCAGTATGAGGATAGCAAATATACACAAGATATATGTACACAATACCAAAATATGCAGTAATAGTATTAGAAAACAGTGCAAACAATGTATAGTTACAATAGGATGCAATGGGGACACATAGGGATAGGGGCAACACAAACCATATACTCCAAAAGTGGAATGCGAACCACGAATGGACCCCAAACCTATGTGACCTTGTAGAGGGTCGCTGGGACTGTAAGAAAACAGTTAGGGTTAGAAAAATAGCCCACCCCAAGACCCTGAAAAGTGAGTGCAAAGTGCACTAAAGTTCCCCAAAGGACATAGAAGTCGTGATAGGGGAATTCTGCAGGAAAGACACAAACCAGCAATGCAACAATGATGGATTTCCAGTTGAGGGTACCTGTGGAACAAGGGGACCAAGTCCAAAAGTCACAAGCAAGTTGGAGATGGGCAGATGCCCAGGAAATGCCAGCTGTGGGTGCAAAGAAGCTGCTACTGGACAGTAGAAGCTGAAGGTTCTGCAGGAACGACAAGGGCTAGAGACTTCCCCTTTGGAGGATCGATCCCCCACGCCGTGGAGAGTTGTGCAAAAATGATTTCCTGAAGAAAGACTGCCAACAAGCCTTGCTAGCTGCAAATTGTGCGGTTAGGGTTTTTGGATGCTGCTGTGGCCCAGAAGGGACCAGGATGTCTCCAATTGCGTCTGGGGACAGAGGGGGCGTCGAGCAAGACAAGAAGCCCTCTCAGAAGCAGGCAGCACCCGCAGAAGTGCCGGGACAGGCACTACGAAGTAGAGTGAAACGGTGCTCACCCGAAGTTGCACAAAGGAGTCCCACGCCGCCGGAGGACAACTTAGGAGGTCGTGCAATGCAGGTTAGAGTGCCGTGGACCCAGGCTGGACTGTGCACAAAGGATTTCCACCGGAAGTGCACGGAGGCCGGAGTAGCTGCAAAAGTCGCGGTTCCCAGCAATGCAGTCTGGCGTGGGGAGGCAAGGACTTACCTCCACCAAACTTGGACTGAAGAGTCACTGGACTGTGGGAGTCACTTGGACAGAGTTGCTGGATTCGAGGGACCTCGCTCATCATGCTGAGAGGAGACCCAGGGTACCAGTGATGCAGTTCTTTGGTGCCTGCGGTTGCAGGGGGACGATTCCGTCGACCCACGGGAGATTTCTTCGGAGCTTCTAGTGCAGAGAGGAGGCAGACTACCCCCACAGCATGCACCACCAGGAAAACAGTCGAGAAGGCAGCAGGATCAGCGTTACAGAGTTGCAGTAGTCGTCTTTGCTACTTTGTTGCAGTTTTGCAGGCTTCCAGCGCGGTCAGCAGTCGATTCCTTGGCAGAAGGTGAAGAGAGAGATGCAGAGGAACTCGGATGAGCTCTTGCATTCGTTATCTAAGGAATTCCCCAAAGCAGAGACCCTAAATAGCCAGAAAAGAGGGTTTGGCTACTTAGGAGAGAAGATAGGCTAGCAACACCTGAAGGAGCCTATCAGAAGGAGTCTCTGACGTCACCGGCTGGCCCTGGCCACTCAGAGCAGTCCAGTGTGCCAGCAGCACCTCTGTTTCCAAGATGGCAGAGGTCTGGAGCACACTGGAGGAGCTCTGGGCACCTCCCAGGGGAGGTGCAGGTCAGGGGAGTGGTCACTCCCCTTTCCTTTGTCCAGTTTCGCGCCAGAGCAGGGCTGAGGGGTCCCTGAACCGGTGTACACTGGCTTATGCAGAAATGGGCACCATCTGTGCCCATGAAAGCATTTCCAGAGGCTGGGGGAGGCTACTCCTCCCCTGCCTGAACACCTTTTTCCAAAGGGAGAGGGTGTAACACCCTCTCTCTGAGGAAGTCCTTTGTTCTGCCTTCCTGGGCCAAGCCTGGCTGGACCCCAGGAGGGCAGAAACATGTCTGAGGGGTTGGCAGCAGCAGCAGCAGCTGCAGTGAAACCCCTGAAAAGGCAGTTTGGCAGTACCCGGGTCTGTGCTACAGACCCGTGGGATCATGGGATTGTACCAACAATGCCAGGATGGCATAGAGGGGGCAATTCCATGATTTTAGACATGTTACATGGCCATATTCGGAGTTACCATTGTGAAGATACTCATAGGTAGTGACCTATATGTAGTGCACTCGTGTAATGGTGTCCCCGCACTCACAAAGTCCGGGGAATTTGCCCTGAACAATGTGGGGGCACCTTGGCTAGTGCAAGGGTGCCCACACACTAAGTAACTTAGCACCCAACCTTTACCAGGTAAAGGTTAGACATATAGGTGACTTATAAGTTACTTAAGTGCAGTGTAAAATGGCTGTGAAATAACGTGGACGTTATTTCACTCAGGCTGCAGTGGCAGGCCTGTGTAAGAATTGTCAGAGCTCCCTATGGGTGGCAAAAGAAATGCTGCAGCCCATAGGGATCTCCTGGAACCCCAATACCCTGGGTACCTCAGTACCATATACTAGGGAATTATAAGGGTGTTCCAGTATGCCAATATAAATTGGTAAAATTGGTCACTAGCCTGTTAGTGACAATTTGTAAAGAGAGAGCATAACCACTGAGGTTCTGGTTAGCAGAGCCTCAGTGAGACAGTTAGGCATCACACAGGAAACACATACCTATAGGTCACAAACTTATGAGCACTGGGGTCCTGACTAGCAGGGTCCCAGTGACACATAACAAACATACTGAAAACATAGGGTTTTCACTATGAGCACCGGGCCCCGGCTAGCAGGATCCCAGTGAGACAGTGAAAGCACCCTGACATACAATCACAAACAGGCCAAAAGTGGGGGTAACAAGGCTAGAAAGAGGCTACTTTCTCACACAATCCCCCCCCAAACGAAGGACAATAAGGCTAACCTTGGCCAGTTGAGACTTTATTGTCTAAGTGGTGATAAGTAGAGAGTAGCTCTGCAATAGACTGGTTACTCCCTTTATCATCCACTATATGGTTACTTCCCTGTGGGGATGTAAACCACCCTGTTTGAAGTTTTTTAGCTAAGCAACAATGTGAAGATGTATTTTCAGAGTTTCTATCAGTAAGTTTTAGTTTAGAGCAGTGGGAATTGTCCACTGAACCTATTTGTAGTGATGGAAATGCCAGACAGGGATGCTGTCTCAGAAAAGCCATAGCTGGGCAAAAACTTTGTCCATATGGCTGGAAGAGGGAACAGGGATGCTGTTTCTCTTGGGTTGGAGCAGGGCAGGGATGCTGTCCTATGAGCTCCACACTTGGGCAGGGATGCTGTCCTAAGTGTTGTGAGGCAGTGCAGGGTTTCTGCACTAAAGTTTCTCTGGGAGGGTTGGAGGGGTATGTGGTACTGAAAATTCTGGACCCGTGTTATAAACATCGTCGTATTACAACGATGTTGGTATCAGCAGACCGAGAATGATTAGAATAGTATGCACAAGCATTGTATTCATATTCGGGTAACGAAATCACCCGAATATCAGAGTTTCCGTCCTGAACCCTCGTGTTCCATGTAAACGACAGCCATTTTGTGATTGCCCTCACATAGGCCAATGACTAATGCCGAAAACGAGTCTGAAGGACACGTACATCTTTGCTGACTCCTCCGTGACCTGGGCAAGCTGACTCCACTGCCTGAAGCCAAACCTGTTCGGCCAGTTTCTTTCCCAGTGACCGAATGAGATTAGTATCAAGGCACAACACATCATAAAACCTTTCATCACACACAAACCATGCCTAATCTTACACGCACCTGTCCCTGTTTCTTTCTTTATGACTTGCTGTACAAGGAGGAGGTGCCTGTTTATATTGGGGGTCCGTTGATATCTGATGAAAGTACTGAGCCTTGCCGGGTAATTGATTGAGGGCTGGACAAACTGAAATATGGGCTTGTCATCATAACCCTGCTATTTCTTTGTAGTGGAAATATGTGAATGGTCAACTGTAAAATAAGGAATGTTTGCCAAAAGCATAATATTTTGTATAAAAGAGAAGGTTAGCTTTGCAAGAGCAGCAGTCTCCTGAGAATATACACTGTGTTGTACTTCTAGGATACCTGTTACTGGCTGCAGCCAATAAACAAGATCTTTGACTTCACCAAGAAGACTCTGTGTTTCTGTAGTCTGAAACAGGAAGGACTCGAAGTCTTTGGGTGTGTTCCCTGGCACCACTGGGTTCTGAAAAACCCAGTACTTCAGTTGGCGCCCAACGTGGGGCGATTTCAGCGGTACCAGTCCAAGCCAGAGGTTCGTGAGGAGCTTCTTGTGAAAATTCTGGAGGGAGGCCGCCACTTCATCGACCCCTGTATGTCGACGTGGTCCGAAAGTCTTTGCTGCGAGGTTCCCCGCTTCCCGATGGCTGCAAAGGACTGCTGCCCTGACTATCGCCCTGTTTTGGACCCTTGATGATTTGGTAGAGCGAAACGATAAACGAGTCTTCTGGTGACGTCATCAATACCTCAGTTAAGTATAAGTGGAGCGTCTCCCAGTCCTTAGTTTGGTTCTTAGTTTGGTATCCCCTTGGGATCTTTGATTTGGAACTTGCAAGTACCAAAGCTGAGGGATTCGTGTATTCACGAGACTATCGTATTCGATAATCCTTTGAAGTTTGAAGCTAGACTAGAGAGCGAAGATGCCTGGTCTTAGCAGACATGGAAATTTGTTTTGTCTTGGTTATAATAGGGATTCCCGATTGGAGGACTCGTGTCCGGTTCCTCCGATTGGAACTCCAACCTATGAACTATATGTGAAACATGGCATAGGCCCCCTCACATATAATGAAGTATGGATCCGATACACCAGGAAAGATGGTGTTTTAAAATGGCCCCAATATGGTAGTTTTGACACAGAGATTCTGAATAATCTGGAGGTTAAACTTTTTAAGAAGAAAGCCCGGCCGGCGATGTTTGACTCTTTCCGCCTATGGCGTAAGGAAGCCAAACAGAAGGAAATTAAATTAGCAAAGAGAAATAAGAGGGAAGAGGGTATCTCGATAATGCAAGCTGCCATGCAGTTTAAAGATGATGAAGAAGAACAGATGAATGAGCAGTTGCACAGGCAACGTAAATTGGTGACCGATAAATGTTATCCAGTTTTTCCGCTTCTTCAGCAAGATGCAGCAAAAGAACTTGAGAAAGATCCTTTAATGTCACACTTGTTGAGTTCGCCACCCCCTTATGCGCAGAATGCTACAGCACCCCGGCAACCTTTAGCTGTGCAACCTCCGGTTATTGTGCCTCAGGTTCTTCCACAGCCGCCAGCTCCTCTTCAGTTGGCTCCTACTACTATGGCGCAGCCCCTTCAAGGGCCGCCAACTTCGCTACCTGCTCCATCTGTACCTCCTACGACTTTATGTACTACATCGACTGCCTCGTCTGGTGTTCTTCCTGATACTGCCTCTGCGTCTGCCTCTGCGTCTGCTTTGCCTCCCTCTGTTTTTCCTCCTGTTCTTTCATCAACTTCTCCTTCTGTCCGACAGAGAATGACAGATACTGTTGCCAGCCTTATATTTCCTCTCTTTGGGTCGTCTGGTGTGACCCCAGATTCGGAGCGTAAACAGTCGCGTAGTCAACTGCCTAATTCTCAAGAGAGAGAAATGTTTGACCGTATGGCGCGTAAATGGGTTGTTTACCCTTTAAGATACGATGTAGAGTCTGTTATGGATGTCTTTCGTCAACGGGAAGCACCGAAACAAAGATACGTTTTTGAGAAAATGTGTGCATTCCTTTGTGAGGAATTGGAGGATAATGATTTGGAAACAAATCCGCCTGATTTGTGCCGTGTACGGTTTGAGTTTGAAAAAGGCACGATTGTGGGTCCCGATGTTGAGAAAGCAGTTGCGACGTTGTTGTCCTTTAGGAATAAGGATCCTTCTCAGTCATTGTTCCAACATGACTCCTCTGTTAAAAAAAAGGTGCGACAGTACCCAATGACAGAAGTCCCTCCGGTATGGAAGGAAGCCGTTGCGGCTGATGTTGCTAATCAAATTGATGCTGTCCCAGCTAATTTTCAGCGTGTTTGGGTACATGTTCCGTGGAAGTGAGCTGAAGTGTTAGCCCTTAAGCAGACTTTGCCTGATCCCCGTAAAAACCCTGCAGGGTATTATAAGGAATTATTACAGACTGCAGACTCATGCATTATGAATTTAGCCGACATAGACATGTTATTTGGGAATGTTGTTCCACAGCCTTTGTGGGGATTGATTCGCCATACAGATCATGCACAAGCGTTAGGTGACTCATGGGCTAATATTAGTGCTTCAAATGATAGACAAGTTGGTGGTGCCAAGCCTGAGCCTTTGGTAGCAGAACTGCCTGCTAGGATCATTACTTACATGAAGACTTTAATGCCTGCGATGCGTGTGAATTGGGATAAATTGTCTGCGTGTAAGCAGAAGAAAGATGAAACAGTGTCTGATTTCTTCACCAGGTTTGAGGAAACGTTTATCGACCACAGTGGTCAAGATATGAGTACAGAAGGTGGTCAACGGTTGTTCATCGACAAGTTTGTGCACAATTTGCTTGCCGAGCTGTGTAAGAAATTGAAGGATTCAGTGAGTTCTTGGGCCGTTTCCTCTTCAGCACAAATATTGGCTACTGCACAGTACTACGAAAATAGGGATAAAGATGAGAAGGATAGAGCAGACAAGAAAACTAAAGAATTAAAGACGAAGGTTCTTTTACAACAGGCGTATCCGCCACGTGGTGGTCAGAGTAACTATCAGCAACCTCAACAGTTCCAGAGAAACCCGCAAAGGTTCGAGTTTTCTCAACCACGTGTTCCTGTAGGTCCCAATCAGTGTTCATATTGTAAAGAAAAGGGTCATTTCAAGTATAGTAGTCCTATTTTGTTACATCGTACGAATGGTGCTTCTGGCGCAAGAGGTCGAGGTGTTCAACAAGCTCCTAGAGGTAGAGGACGTGGAAATTTTCCCCAGTTCCTTTCCGTCTCAAAACTCAATGAATAGTTTTGACCAGCAACATAACGCGTCTGGTAGGACGGCTCAGTACTATGCTGACGACTACTATGCAGAAGATGAGAACTTGGAAGGTAATAATTGCTAGGACAGCCATAGACGAAGAGAGGGAGTTTTTTTAGTTCCAGTAGATCAGAATGGACCTTATGTTAAGGTGATTACCTCAGGTGTGTCGGAGCCTTTTCTGTTGGATACTGGTGCTACAAAGAGTTCTATTATGCACTCAAAACTCCCTGGCGCACCTTTGTCTGGCGAGATGAATGTTTCAGTAGGTTTTTCTGGCGCCCCGGTAAGGAACCCGATTTCTAGTCCTATGTCCCTTTCTGTTGGACCTTGTGAATTGGAAGCACCCCTTATTCTGACGACAGGTTGTGGTGAAAACTTGTTAGGACTGGATTTGTTGAAAAGATTGTATGCAACATTATATTGTTCTCCTTCGGGAGTACAACTTACACTGGGTAGGAAAATGGTCTCTCCAATGTATTTGTCTAAGGATAAACTTCCGACCGAATTGTCGTTTCTTCCTGATACCATTTGGGCTACTGGTCCTAATGACGTGGGTCTGTTGGAAATACCGCCTTATGTTGTGATATTGAAAGCCAATGTTAAATTACCACGCATTCAACAATACAAGATCTCTAGTGAAGGTGAAAAGGCGTTGCTAGCGATCATTTATGATTTAATTGAAAAAGATGTAATTGAAGAGACAAGAGGCAACGTTTGTAATAGTCCTGTTCTGCCTGTTTTGAAACGTACTGACCCCTCTAAGCCACCTGCTTACAGGCTTGTGATTGATCTTAGAGAGGTAAATAAAATAGTTGTGCCACAGTTTCCAGTTGTTCCTAATATCACTGCCCTATTGACTATGATTCCAGCTTCCGCCACCTGGTTTTCGGTGATTGACTTAAAGAATGCTTTCTTCAGCATCCCGATTGCAAAGGAGAGCAGGGATATTTTGGGCTTCAGTTTAGGAGGCCGAAGTTTCCGCTTCAAACGCGCTCCACAAGGCTACTGTGAAAGTCCATCAATATATAGTCAGGCTTTAAAAACACAGCTTGATGCAATTGTTTTACCTGACGGCGCTACCCTTATTCAGTACGTCGATGATTTGCTAGTCGCTACAGATACTGAAGAGATTTGTAAAGAAGCCACCTTGTCGTTGTTGCATCATTTATCTGATTTACATCACAAAGTGTCCCTTTCAAAACTGCAATATTGTCGACAAGAAGTGACCTACTTAGGTCATCTCTTATCGAAGGAGGGAAGGAAACTGACCTCAGAAAGAATTCAGGCAATTGCAAAATTGAGTGTGCCAAGGACACAGAGAGAAGTACGTGCTTTCTTGGGCATTACATCATACTGCAGACAATGGATACCAAATTTTTCTTTGCTGGCCAAACCTTTGGTAGCATTGACCTATAAAGATACACCGAACCCCGTTCCGTGGTCTGAAGATTGTCAGAAAAGTTTTTCCGAATTGCGTAATGCATTGTGTTCGGCTCCTGTGTTGGGTACCCCCGACTACAGTAAGCCCTTTACACTGTATGTCCATGAGAAAGAGGGTTGTGCATTGTCAGTGCTGACACAGTCTTTTGGAGACAAGCAGCGCCCATGCGCATATTTTTCGTCAACTTTGGATCCGGTAGCTAAAGCATTGCCGAGTTGCTTGAGAGCCACAGCGGCCGCAGCTGTTTCTATTCAACAGTCTGCTGGGTTAGTGATGAATAATATGTTGATTGTGATGGTTCCACATGCAGTGGACACGTTGTTAAACAGGACCAAGACACAGCATTTAACTAGTGCTCGATTGTCAGGTTACGAGTTGACACTGTTAGCGAGTCATGTGCACATAAAGAGGTGCAATACGTTGAATCCAGCCACGTTATTGTCGATTTCAGTAGAGACAGATGATGCTGAACAACATGATTGTTTTCTTAGGACAGAAGAAGAAACGAAAGGGAGAGTAGATCTTAAAGATACTCCTCTTGTAAAGTGTGATGGTACCTTATGGGTGGATGGTTCATGCTTCAAGCTTCCGAATGGTGATACTACTGCAGCATATGCTGCCACAACTTTGCATACGATTGTTGAAGCTGCACGTATACCACATAATTCAGCTCAAGCAGCAGAGCTGATTGCACTTACGAGAGCGTGTGTGTTATCGAAAGGAATGAAAGTGACCATATATACCGACAGCCAGTATGCGTTTGGTGTGGCCCATAGTTTTGGACGATTGTGGAAAGAACGTGGGTTCCTGACTTCGCATGGAGCTAAAATTCAGCATGGTCAGTTGGTGAATGAGCTTCTTGAGTCACTGACCTTGCCATTACAAGTTGCGATTGTGAAATGCAGTGCACACAAGAAGGTTACTGATGATGTCGGTCGTGGCAATGCATTTGCTGACGAAATCGCAAAAGAAACAGCAAAAGATGTGATGAATCGAATGTATGTTGCAGGCCCCGCAAGATGGGTTGGTGACGTTGGAATATGTGAAGATACGATAGAGGGTGTGAAGTCTCTTCAAGCTGAAGCTTCAGAGAAAGAGTTGAGTGTGTGGAAAGAAAGTACGGGTAAATTGGATGAAAATGGTTGTTGGGTTGACTTGTCAGAACATCAGCGATGGTTGTTACCCGATGCGTATGTGCTTGCAGTGGTGACAATGGCTCATGGAATGGCCCATATCAGTGTGAAAGGGATTTGTAAGTTGTTGGCTCCAGTATGGCAAAATGCTGGAATTCCTAAATGTGCAGAGAATGTGGTCAAGAATTGCATGGTGTGTCTGAAATACAATCCTGGTAGGGGAACCCCAACTCCAGCTGGTCATTTTGCGCCTCCAACGTATCCGTTCGAGGTTTTGCAGCTAGATTTCATCCACATGGAAAGGTGCAACAATCTGAAATACGTACTCATTGTTGTTTGTGCTTTTTCAAGATGGGTAGAAGCATATCCCTTAAAAGACAACACTGCCTTATCCACAGCTAAAGCCCTTGCCAAATAATTCTTCCCTAGGTTTGGAATGCCGAGAATGGTCTGGAGTGATAATGGGAGTGAATTTGTGGGTCGAGTGATGAACAAAGTATGTGAGGGGCTAGGTATCCAGCAAAAATTCCACGCTGCAAATCACCCCCAATCAGCTGGACTAGTAGAGTGCTATAATAGCACGCTAAAACTGAAGTTGGCAAAGATACAAGCGAGCTCTGGTCTTAAATGGCCTGACGCTCTGCCTCTAGCACTCCTATCAACAAGAATGACTGTGCATTCACGAGTGGGACTTAGGGGGTCATTCTTACTTTGGCGGGCGGCGGAGGCCGCCCGCCAAAGTAACCCCGTCAGAACACCGCACCGCGGTCGAAAGACCGCTGCGGTGATTCTGAGATTTGCCCTGGGCTGGCGGGCGGCCGCCAAAAGGCCGCCCGCCAGCCCAGGGCAAATCAACCTTCCCACGAGGACGCCGGCTCAGAATTGAGCCGGCGTAGTGGGAAGGTGCGACGGGTGCAGTGGCACCCGTCGCGTATTTCAGTGTCTGCATAGCAGACACTGAAATACTTTGCGGGGCCCTCTTACGGGGGTCCCTGCAGTGCCCATGCCATTGGCATGGGCACTGCAGGGGCCCCCAGGGGCCCCGCGGCACCCCCTACCGCCATCCTGTTCATGGCGGGTTTCCCGCCATGAACAGGATGGCGGTAGGGGGTGTCTGAATCCCCATGTCAGCGGAGCGCGCTCCGCCGCCATGGAGGATTCAGAAGGGCAGCGGTAAACCGGCGGGTGACCGCCGGTTTACCCTTTCTGACCGCGGCTGAACCGCCGCGGTCAGAATGCCCTTCGGAGCACCGCCAGCCTGTCGGCGGTGCTCCCGTGGCCGGTGACCCTGGCGGTCACCGGCCGCCAGGGTCAGAATCAGGCCCTTAGTCCCTATGAATTTGTGTTCGGCCGCCCGGCCAACATATGGGGAGTGCCAAGACCAACAAAATTCAGTGAGATCGAACACCCTGTACTGCTTTATTATTTGTATGAATTGACGGCTAAATTGCGTGTTCTACACCAACAGGTTCGCGATACTCTGCCTCAGGTCTCTGAAGCTCCAGGACATCTTATCGATCCTGGATCATGGGTGCTGGTCAAGAACTTCCAGTGGACAAAGAATGACCAGCCCCGTTGGACCGGCCCCCACCTCGTCCTTCTCTCAACAAGATCAGCTGTTCGAGTGGAAGGGAAAAAGAACTGGATCCACGGCGTACACTGCAAGAGGGTCCCTTTTCCTCTACCGTACGACCGGTGGGACCAGGAGGGGATCGCTGACTCTGAGACTGAGACTGTGCCTCGTTTTTTGCCATTTAGCGATGCACGTGTAAAAGGAAAAATTTCTGAACGAGAAAGTGACAATAATTTGCAAGAAGCTGTGCCACCGTCAATTCGATTGAACACTACAGAGCCTGAACTCTTGTTCCAGAACCAGACAGTACCTGGAAAAAGCCGTTATAATTTGAGACCAAGAACTAAGGACAAATAATGTTTTCCCGTGCGGCTCTCTCATCTGAGAAACTTTCTTATTTTTGTTTTTTTTTCTTTTCGAACCGCCATCCGGGTTCAGCTGTAGGGTCGTGGTTGCCCAAGTCTTTGGAGTGCAGCTGAAGACGTTAGGTCGACAGTTCTGGTCGGTCTAAGGGAGTTGCCCTGGACTGACAGAAGCATTCCCTAGCATAGAACACCCTTCCACCACGAGCAGCAATTAGAGAGGATGGAGTTTTTCAAGAATGAGAGACCTGCCAGACAGATGGACTTTAAAGCCAGAATGTGTATAATAATGACAAAGAAACGATTTTTGATATTATGTATTTTCATGTTGCTTAGTGTAATGACGTTTTTAATAGGATATGTTTTATTCTCTTTTCAAGTGACATTTGCACCCATTACACAGCCCATACCTCCTTCTACTGTTTCCTCGCATTCTTTTCACCCCCTGCCTGAACACAAGTCTGCCAGAAGATTAGAATTTGTCAACAATTCATTCATTCAGCTTCTACACCAACACCAATTAGTAGTGAACACAACTAACTGTTGGGTGTGTGGTCTTATGCCTCATACTACTGATAAAGGTATCCCTTATCTGGTCCTGCCTTTCAGCCATAATGGTTCTGTATGGGCATATAGAACGGTGTTCATATACGCGTATGAAGCCAACCCCCTATGTTCTGTGAAAGATAATCCTAAGAATAGTGCTCTAGCTAAGGGTATAGTAGATATGATTAGGGAAGATATTTCCTATGAGACTATCCCGAGAGATGAGACACCAGCATATATTGGATGGAACATAACAGGATATGGAGTTACTCTGAGTGGGAACCAGCGAGCAAAGAGATCCTTTCCGATTTGGATTGTACCCCAACAGGGTCACCTATGTCTGCAAGGTAATGGCAAGAATCCCAGAGCTCAGTTAGGGAAAAGTATCTGCACTGAAACATATGTTTTTGCGTCTCAGACTTCTCCTTCGTTCTTAGCAGCTAAGGGTACCTATTTCATCTGCCATAATAGAGCTTATACATGGTTGCCCCCTGACTTCTCAGGCACATGTTTTGTTTCATTCCTGTTACCTCCCACCTACACGGCCGCAGCAGATTACCATAAGACAAGGATAGTTAGAGGTGTCATAAGTAAAGAAGACACTACAGGACAAGAATTTGGAGATTTCGTAAAGGGTTTTCTGCCGTTTTGGGGTCCTATGGTTAATAGCAGGAACATAAGGCAATTGACAAAGGTGGTTGAATCCACAGTAGTTGAAACCGCCGGTGCCCTTGGTAATTTGACTGCTGAGCTCCAGTCGGATCGCCTTATGACTCTTCAGAACAGGGTCGCATTAGACGTCATACTTGCAGACCGAGGTGGGGTATGTAAAGTGATCCAATCAAGTTGCTGTGTTTTCATCCCAGATAACGCTCCGACAGTCTACCAGGCCATTTCCAAACTGCATAAGATCTCTGAGTCTATTCACGTGGATAAAGGAGATTGGTCATTGATGGGGTGGTTCTGGGAGCTGATATCCGCCTGGGGATGGAAGACTCTGGTAGTCATTGGGATGATCTTAGCCATTCTTTCCCTGTCCTGTCTGTGTGTACAATGTGCTCCTGCAATATGTGGCCTCTGTGCTACATCGTGTGTAAGGAAACCTGTATCAAGGGACGAGCTAGGTAATAGGATGATGCTACAGCAACATCTCAACGACTTTATGAATATAGACCTGGACTCAGATTAGCGTGAGTATAGGTTATTGCCTATGTAAGGGCAAAAGGAGGGTCTGTGGTACTGAAAATTCTGGACCCGTGTTATAAACATCATCGTATCACAACGATGTTGGTATCAGCAGACCGAGAATGATTAGAATAGTATGCACAAGCATTGTATTCATATTCGGGTAACGAAATCATACGAAAATCAGAGTTTCCGTCCTGAACCCTTGTGTTCCATTTAAACGACAGCCATTTTGTGATTGCCCTCACATAGGCCAATGACTAATGCCGAAAACGAGTCTGAAGGACACGTACATCTTTGCTGACTCCTCTGTGACCTGGGCAAGCTGACTCCACTGCCTGAAGCCAAACCTGTTCGGCCAGTTTCTTTCCCAGTGGCCGAATGAGATTAGTATAAAGGCACAACACATCATAAAACCTTTCATCACACACAAACCATGCCTAATCTTACACGCACCTGTCCCTGTTTCTTTCTTTATGACTTGCTTTACAAGGAGGAGGTGCCTGTTTATATTGGGGGTCCGTTGATATCTGATGAAAGTGCTGAGCCTTGCCGGGTAATTGATTGAGGGCTGGACAAACTGAAATATGGGCTTGTCATCATAACCCTGCTATGAATGTTTGCCTAAAGCATAATATTTTGTATAAAAGAGAAGGTTAGCTTTGCAAGAGCAGCAGTCTCCTGAGAATATACACCGTGTTGTACTTCTAGGATACCTGTTACTGGCTGCAGCCAATAAACATGATCTTTGACTTCACCAAGAAGACTCTGTGTTTCTGTAGTCTGAAACAAGAAGGACTCGAAGTCTTAGGGTGTGTTCCCTGGCACCACTGGGTTCTGAAAATCCCAGTATTTCAGGTACTCCATGTTAACCAAAATGGTGCTGTTTTTGTCACCAATGTTAGTTATCCCACAGAGAGGTACTTCTACCTCAGGGAGTACAGCTTTGCCAGCTGATGATTCCCTTGGAACAGGTGCCACCCTAGGAGAGGTTTCTCCTACCACAGGAATTATATCCTGATTGGCAGGGTGGTTAGGGGATACTGTGATACCCTTTTTACCTGTTGTTGGAGAGGGATCCTGAGTTTTCAGGCCTTCTCTCCTTTGCTTTTTCATTTCAGTAGAAATTAGAGGGAACAATTCCTCTGGGATGGCTGCATGGGCATAAAACTCTACATCAGCCCAACCTGAGGCCTCTAGGTCATTACCTAAGAGACAGTCTACAGGTAAGCTAGGTGATACCACCACCTGCTTAGGGCCAGTAACTCCACCCCAACTAAACTGAATTATAGCTAAGGGAAGAAACTTAGTGGAGTTATGGACATCAATAATTTTATACTGTTGTCCAATGATGTGTTGTTCAGGAGCCACTAGGTTTTCAGTCACCAAAGTGATACTGGCACCTGTGTCCCTGTAGGCCAAGGCCTCAACACCATTTATTGAAACTGTCTGCCTGTACTTATCCATTGTAAGGGGACAAGCAGCCAGTGTGGCAAGGCCAATGCCACTAGGTGTGACAGAAACTGTCTTGGGACTGACTACCCCAGTTTCTATTATGGACCCATAAGTGAACCCAACTACACCCTTAACTTGACTGTTGCCAGCAGTCCCACCACTAGTACCACTACTGCTAGGGGCACTAGAGCTTGATGTATTAGTGGTGGTAGGCTCAGGGGGTTTACCTGGACAGGACTTATCCCCTGGCCTATGGCCTCTGTTTTTACACACAAAGCACCAGGGCTTTTTTATGTGTGCAGGTTGAGAAGAAGAGGAAGAATTTGTTTTATCCCCACCCTCTGAAGAGTGTTTAAGATTTGAAGTGGGATCTTTGGTTTTACCCTTATCCCCATGCTTATCTTGAGATTTTTCACCATCTTTCTTCTTGCCATCCTTGTCACCACCTGTATGAACTTTTCTGTTCACCCTTGTTCTGACCCATTTGTCTGCCTTCTTTCCCAATTCTTGGGGAGAGGTCAGATCAGAGTCCACCAGGTACTGGTGCAACAAATCAGACACACAGTTATTAAGTATATGCTCTCTCAGGATCAAGTTATACAGGCTTTCATAATCAGTAACTTTACTGCCATGTAACCACCCCTCCAAGGCCTTCACTGAATGGCCAACAAAATCAACCCAGTCTTGTGAAGACTCCTTTTTGGTCTCTCTGAACTTCATCCTGTACTGTTCAGTGGTTAAGCCATAACCATCCAGGAGTGAATTCTTAAGAACTTTGTAATCATTGGCTTCACTTTCTTTCACAGTAAGGAGCCTATCCCTACCCTTTCCACTAAATGATAGCCATAGGATCGCAGCCCACTGCCTTTGAGGGACATCCTGTACAGCACAGGCCCTCTCAAGTGCAGCAAACCACTTGTTAATGTCATCCCCCTCCTTATAAGGGGGAACTATCTTGTGCAGATTCCTAGAATCATGCTCTTTTGCAGGATGACTATTGGGAATACTGCTGCTGCCACCATGGGTTTCTAAACCCAATTTCTGTCTTTCTTTCTCTACTTCTAAGGACTGCCTATCCAAATCCAGCTGTTGCTTCTTGAGTTTCAGTCTGGTTTGTTCCACTCTCAATCTATTGAGCTCCCTTTCTAACAATCTGTCATCAGGGTGGGTGGGAGGGACATGTCTAGAAACAGAAGTATGATGAGAAAGGACAGAAGGAGACCTGTCCCTAACAGAAGGCACCCTAACAGCTTGGCTCACAGAAACAGCACTTCTACTATGATGAGAAGGAATACTCTTACTGAGATGTGAGACCACACTATCTGTATGATGTGACTCAACATCAGTTCCAACTATGCTAGGTTGTCTGCTAGGGGGCAGGCTTGGAAGTTTCCCTCCCACTTCTTTAGCTAGGGGTGCCCTAGAATCAGAGTGGGAACCATCAGCTAACTTTTCAACAGTAGTGCCAGCTTTGGCCTTATCCTGTTCAACAAGCATATTCACTAACAGTTCTCTAGAAGGATTCTTCCTTACACTTAAACCTCTATCTATGCAGAGACTCCTTGCTTCTTTCCAGCTAAGGTTATCATAAGCAAGTTTGGACAGATCAACAGTTTGGCCTGTGCCAGACATTTTAGACCGTGTTTAAGTGACAGAAAAAGTGAAGAAAAAGTTTTTCAGAACTTTTGGAAAGACAGAAAAAAACTTTTAAAACTTTTTAAGAACTTTTTAGAAAGTTTAGAGGTACTTTTCAGCACTTTAGAAAAGAGGTGAGAAAAGAAATGCAAAACTTTTTGGTTAGGTGTACATACACTGAACTTGTTTTGTATATTTTTCTCTTATGAAAAGTACAATGACAAAAGTGGTAAGTACTTATCCCACCACTGCACAACCAATGTAGGAGGCTGGACTGGCTTGTAGTGAGTACCAAGGGGTACTTACACCTTGCACCAGGCCCAGTTATCCCTTATTAGTGTATAGGGTGTCTAGCAGCTTAGGCTGATAGATAATGGTAGCTTAGCAGAGCAGCTTAGGCTGAACTAGGAGACGAGTGAAGCTCCTACAGTACCACTAGTGTCATATGCACAATATCATAAGAAAACACAATACACAGATATACTAAAAATAAAGGACAATATGCCAAAAGTATCTCAGTGAGTACCCTCAGTATGAGGATAGCAAATATACACAAGATATATGTACACAATACCAAAATATGCAGTAATAGTATTAGAAAACAGTGCAAACAATGTATAGTTACAATAGGATGCAATGGGGACACATAGGGATAGCGGCAACACAAACCATATACTCCAAAAGTGGAATGCGAACCACGAATGGACCCCAAACCTATGTGACCTAGTAGAGGGTCGCTAAGACTGTAAGAAAACAGTTAGGGTTAGAAAAATAGCCCACCCCAAGACCCTGAAAAGTGAGTGCAAAGTGCACTAAAGTTCCCCAAAGGACATAGAAGTCGTGATAGGGGAATTCTGCAGGAAAGATACAAACCAGCAATGCAACAACGATGGATTTCCAGTTGAGGGTACCTGTGGAACAAGGGGATCAAGTCCAAAAGTCACAAGCAAGTCGGAGATGGGCAGATGCCCAGGAAATGCCAGCTGTGGGTGCAAAGAAGCTGCTACTGGACAGTAGAAGCTGAAGGTTCTGCAGGAACGACAAGGGCTAGAGACTTCCCCTTTAGAGGGTGGATCCCCCACGCCGTGGAGAGTTGTGCAGAAGTGTTTTCCTGAAGAAAGACCGCCAACAAGCCTTGCTAGCTGCAAATCGTGCAGTTAGTGTTTTTGGATGCTGCTGTGGCCCAGGAGGGACCAGGATGTCGCCAATTGCGTCTGAGGACAGAGGGGGCATCGTGCAAGACAAGGAGCCCTCTCAGAAGCAGGCAGCACCCGCAGAAGTGCCGGAACAGGCACTACGAAGTAGAGTGAATCCGTGCTCACCCGAAGTTGCACAAAGGAGTCCCACGCCGCCGGAGGACAACTTAGGAGGTCGTGTAATGCAGGTTAGAGTGCCATGGACCCAGGCTGGGCTGTGCACAAAGGATTTCCGCCGGAAGTGCACGGAGGCTGGAGTAGCTGCATAAGTCGCGGTTCCCAGCAATGCAGTCTGGCGTGGGGAGGCAAGGACTTACCTCCACCAAACTTGGACTGAAGAGTCACTGGACTGTGGAAGTCACTTGGACAGAGTTGCTAGATTCAAGGGACCTCGCTCGTTGTGCTGAGAGGAGACCCAGGGTACCGGTGATGCAGTTCTTTGGTGCCTGCGGTGGCAGGGGGACGATTCCGTCGACCCACAGGAGATTTCTTCGGAGCTTCTAGTGCAGAGAGGAGGCAGACTACCCCCACAGCATGCACCACCAGGAAAACAGTCGAGAAGGCGGCAGGATCAGCGTTACAGAGTTGCAGTAGTCGTCTTTGCTACTTTGTTGCAGTTTTGCAGGCTTCCAGCGCGGTCAGCAGTCGATTCCTTGGCAGAAGGTGAAGAGAGAGATGCAGATGAACTCGGATGAGCTCTTGCATTCGTTATCTAAGGAATTCCCCAAAGCAGAGACCCTAAATAGCCAGAAAAGAGGGTTTGGCTACTTAGGAGAGAAGATAGGCTAGCAACACCTGAAGGAGCCTATCAGAAGGAGTCTCTGACGTCACCTGCTGGCCCTGGCCACTCAGAGCAGTCCAGTGTGCCAGCAGCACCTCTGTTTCCAAGATGGCAGAGGTCTGGAGCACACTGGAGGAGCTCTGGGCACCTCCCAGGGGAGGTGCAGGTCAGGGAGTGGTCACTCCCCTTTGTCCAGTTTCGCGCCAGAGCAGGGCTGAGGGGTCCCTGAACCGGTGTAGACTGGCTTATGCAGAAATGGTCACCATCTGTGCCCATGAAAGCATTTCCAGAGGCTGGGGGAGGCTACTCCTCCCCTGCCTGAACACCTTTTTCCAAAGGGAGAGGGTGTAACACCCTCTCTCTGAGGAAGTCCTTTGTTCTGCCTTCCTGGGCCAAGCCTGGCTGGACCCCGGGAGGGCAGAAACCTGTCTGAGGGGTTGGCAGCAGCAGCAGCTGCAGTGAAACCCCTGAAAAGGCAGTTTGGCAGTACCCGGGTCTGTGCTACAGACCCGTGGGATCATGGTATTGTACCAACAATTGCCAGGATGGCATAGAGGGGGCAATTCCATGATCTTAGACATGTTACATGGCCATATTCGGAGTTACCATTGTGAAGCTACACATAGGTAGTGACCTATATGTAGTGCACTCGTGTAATGGTGTCCCCGCACTCACAAAGTCCGGGGAATTTGCCCTGAACAATGTGGGGGCACCTTGGCTAGTGCCAGGGTGCCCACACACTAAGTAACTTAGCACCCAACCTTTACCAGGTAAAGGTTAGACATATAGGTGACTTATAAGTTACTTAAGTGCAGTGTAAAATGGCTGTGAAATAACGTGGACGTTATTTCACTCAGGCTGCAGTGGCAGGCCTGTGTAAGAATTGTCAGAGCTCCCTATGGGTGGCAAAAGAAATGCTGCAGCCCATAGGGATCTCCTGGAACCCCAATACCCTGGGTACCTCAGTACCATATACTAGGGAATTATAAGGGTGTTCCAGTATGCCAATGTAAATTGGTAAAATTGGTCACTAGCCTGTTAGTGACAATTTGTAAAGAGAGAGCATAACCACTGAGGTTCTGGTTAGCAGAGCCTCAGTGAGACATTTAGGCATCACACAGGGAACACATACCTATAGGTCACAAACTTATGAGCCATGGGGTCCTGACTAGCAGGGTCCCAGTGAGACAGTGAAAACACCCTGACATACACTCACAAACAGGCCAAAAGTGGGGGTAACAAGGCTAGAAAGAGGCTACTTTCTCACAGTGTTATACCCTCTTCCTTTGGAAATAGGTGTTAAGGGCTGGGGAGGAGTAGCCTCCCCCAGCCTCTGGAAATGCTTTGAAGGGCACAGATGGTGGCCTCCTTGCATAAGCCAGTCTACACCAGTTCAGGGATCCCCCAGCCCCTGCTCTGACGTGAAACTGGACAAAGGAAAGGGGAGTGACCACTCCCCTGTCCAGCACCACCCCAGGGGTGGTGCCCAGAGCTCCTCCAGTGTGTCCCAGAACTCTGCCATCTTGAATGCAGAGGTGTGAGGGCACAGTGGAGGCATCTGAGTGGCCAGTGCCAGCAGGTGATGTCAGAGACCCCTCCTGATAGGTGATTACCTGGTTAGGTGGCCAATCCTCCTCTGAGGGCTATTTAGGGTCTCTCCTGTGGGTTTCTTGTCAGATAACGAATGCAAGAGCTCATCAGAGTTCCTCTGCATCTTTCTCTTCGACTTCTGCCAAGGATCGACCGCTGACTGCTCCAGGACATCTGCAAAACTGCAACAAAGTAGCAAGATGACTACCAGCAACATTGTAGCACCTAATCCTGCTGACTTTCTTGACTGTTTCCTGGTGGTGCATGCTCTGAGGGCTGTCTGCCTTCACCCTGCACTGGAAGCCAAGAAGAAATCTCCAGTGGGTCGACCGAATCTTCCCCCTGCTAACGCAGGCATCAAACCTCTGCATCACCGGTCCTCTGGGTCCCCTCTCATCTTGACGAGCCTGGTCCCTGGAACACAGGAGCTGGATCCAAGTGACCCCGACAGTCCAGTGGTCCTTCTGTCCAAATTTGGTGGAGGTAAGTTCTGCCTCCCTACGCCAGACAGTAATCCTGTGTACTGCTTGATCTGCAGCTGCTAGGGCTTCTGCGCACTTTTGCAAGGAATCCTTCATACACAACCCAGCCCAGGTCCCCAGCATCCGTCCTGCATTGCTCAACTCACTGAGTTGACCACCGGCTTCGTGGGACCCTCTTTTTTGTGTTGAGACAACCGATGTGCTCAGATTTCTTGAACGCCTGTTCAAGAGCTTCTCCAGGTGCTGCCTGCTTCTGCGTGGGTTCTCTGTGTTGCTGGGTGCCCCCTCTGTCACCTCCTCCAAAGGGTGACCTCCTGGTCCTTCCTGGGCCCTGGCAGCACCCATTTTCTTCAACTGTGACTCTTGCAGCTAGTAAGGCTTGTTTGTGGTATGTCTGTGTGGAAACAACTCTGCATCCTCCAGCACACCGTGGGACATCTTCTGTGCAAAGGAGAATTTCCTGGCTCCTTCCGTTGTTGCAGAATCTTCAGCTTCTTCCACCCGGAGGCAGCCCTTTTGGACCTTCATCCGGTGTTTAGTGGGCTCCTGCCCCCCCGGACACTTGCGTGACTCTTGGACTTGGTCCCCTTCCTTTACAGGTCCTCAGGTCCAGGAATCCATCTTCAGTGCTTTGCACTCAGTTGGTGCCTTTGAAGAATCCCCTATCACAACTTTAGTGTGTTTCTGGGGTAGTAGGGTAACTTTACTCCTACTTTTGAGGGTCTTGGGGTGGGGTATCTTGGACACCCTTAGGGCCATATTTATACTTTTTGATGCAAAACTGCGCTAACGCAGTTTTGCGTCAAAAAAATTAGCGCCGGCTAACGCCATTCTGAAGCGCGATGCGGGCGCCGTATTTATTCAATGACGTTAGCCGGCGTTAGCCGCCGGCGCTGCCTGGTGTGCGTGAAAAAAAACGACGTACACCAGGCAGCGCCGGCGTAGGGGGATATGGAGCTTGGGCGCCAAAAAATGGGTCAAGTCAGGCTGAGGCAAATTTTTCGCCTCAACCCGATTTGCGCCATTTTTTCCGACTCCCAACCCCCAT
Source organism: Pleurodeles waltl (assembly GCF_031143425.1). Taxonomy (NCBI): domain Eukaryota; kingdom Metazoa; phylum Chordata; class Amphibia; order Caudata; family Salamandridae; genus Pleurodeles; species Pleurodeles waltl. The sequence continues at coordinate 404,600,478 of NC_090450.1, read as the reverse complement.
TGAAATGACTCCTGTCTTAGCAAAGACAGGAGTCATGCCCCCTTGCCCAATGGCCATGCCCAGGGGACTTATGTCCCCTGGGCATGGTCATTGGGCATAGTGGCATGTAGGGTGGCACAAATCAGGCCCCCCTATGCCACAAAAAAATAAATAAAAAAAACTTACCTGAACTTACCTTAATGTCCCTGGGATGGGTCCCTCCAGCCTTGGGTGTCCTCCTGGGGTGGGCAAGGGTGGCAGGGGGTGTCCCTGGGGGCTTGGGAGGGCACCTCTGGGCTCCTTTCGAGCCCACAGGTCCCTTAACGCCTGCCCTGACCAGGCGCTAAAAAACGGCGCAAAAGCGGCTGGACGTCATTTTTTTTTTACCCGCCCACTCCCGGGCGTGAATTTTGCCCGGGAGTGTAAATACGGCGCACATGCCTCGGAGTCAATTTTTTAGACGGGAACGCCTACCTTGCATATCATTAACGCAAAGTAGGTGTCCACGCTAAAAAATGACGCAAACTCCATGGACTTTGGCGCTAGACGCGTCTAACGCCAAAGTATAAATATGGAGTTAGTTTTGCGTCAGAATTGCGTAAAAAAAAACTACGCAATTCCGGCGCAAACAGATTATGAATATGCCCCTTAGTGTTTTCTTACACTCCCAGTGACCCTCTACACACTACACTAGGCCTGGGGTCCATTCCACTTTTGGAGTATATGGTTTGTGTTGTCTCTCGGCCTATTGTGTCCTATTGCATCCTATTGTATTCTATAGTGTTTGCACTACTTTTCTAACTGTTTACTTACCTGATTTTGGTTTGTGTGTATATTTTGTGTATTTTACTTACCTCCTGAGGGAGTGTATCCTCTGAGATACTTTTGGCATATTGTCACGAAAATAAAGTACCTTTATTTTTTGTAACTCTGAGTATTGTGTTTCTTATGATATAGTGCTATATGATATAAGTGGTATAGTAGGAGCTTTGCATGTCTCCTAGTTCAGCCTAAGCTGCTCTGCTATAGCTACCTCTATCAGCCTAAGCTGCTAGAACACTACTAATCTACTAATAAGGGATAACTGGACCGGGCACAAGGTGTGAGTACCATCAGGTACCCACTAGAAGCCAGGCCAGTCTCTGACACGTGGCACACTTTCGACAGAGATCCACGCAAAGTTCCACACCAAGGATTTAAGGTCCTTTGTTCAGCTGGCATAACACGGTCCCTGTAGCCAGCCAGCGCTCCATCACGGTCAGCCTGAACTTCTGACTTTGTCGTGGTTCTGTGTGACCAGAAAGCCCGAAAAGAAATTTGTGCTTTTTGGGGCTATTCTTTCTCAGAACTTTGAAGACCAATTTCTATTGTTCTACTAATTGGATTTTTGTTGTTTTGGTCTTGTTTTATTTATTAAATATTTATCTATGTTTCTAAGCTGGTGTGGAATCTTTTTTGTGTTTTGGTCACTGTTTTACTGTTTGAAGAATTGCACAAACACTTTACACACTGCCTCTAAGTTAAACCTGACTGCTCTGTGCCAAGCTACAAGAGGGTGAATAAAGGTTAATTTAGGGTGTACCTTACCCTGACTAGTATTGTGCTTGCTGCTTGAGGAGAGCTCATACCCCAGTCAACCACAAACTAAATTTCTAACAGTTAAATACACTTTGTTTTTGTTGTCTTAATGTTATAAATCATTAGTTTTTTAATATTTGTATAGGCTTGCCATCCCTGTTCTTCCCTAACATGTTTTGTTGCAAAGGACCAACTTTTTTCATGGTACTTCCCCAATGTATTTCCTTATTTTACTAAACCCATTTTTTGTTCATCATAGCACTCTGTGTACTTTACCCTTGCTAACCAGTGGCAAAGGTTTTGAGCCCTCTCTTTAAAACATGTTAAAACTGGCATCACCTGATGGGCACTTTTAATTTGCTTGTAACTCTCAAGTATAAAGTACCAGGGCCCAGGGCCTGCAGATTAAATGCTACTAGTGGGAGCTAGCACTCATTTGGCCACCCATCAAGTCTCCAGACTGACCACTGCAGGCTAGGTGTGCAGTTATAAAGTGCCCTTTCGACCTGGTAAAATAAACATTTTGCTAGACCTAAAACGTCCTTTTCAATTATTAAAAGTCACCTTAAGATAGGCCCTAAAACTCTACAGGGCAGGAAGCGTGGTATTTCAAAGTAGGACATGTACATTTATTGTTTGACATGTCATACATTGAAAAACCTCCAAAGTTATTTTTCACTGTGGAAAGGCTGGCACTCTAATGGGTTAACACTAGTTTACACTATTACATTTAATACGTGCTAAATTCAATTCAGCTACAAAACTATTTCAAGGACTCATTTTGATAGTAATTTAAAATCCAACTTATTGGTCAAGTTCGATTTTAAAGCATTATTTCAGAAATTACACTTTTAGAAAGTTGTCATTTTCCTACCAAAAACCAAAAGGCTTCCCTGTCAGAGTCTAGCTATTCCCTGACTCCTGCTGGCTCTCCTGTGGTGTGATGTGTATTGCTCCCAGACAGTAGACAAAGAGCTGTGGGTGTGGGGAGGAGGTCTCCTCCCTTGACTAAATGGCTTGGAGGCTATGCCCTAGGGACCCTTCCTGAGCTTCAAAGGATGCCTACCGTATCACTGGCAGATGAAGCTCAAGCTCACACCCAGGCCTGCTCCATTTTGTCTTTTTAGTCAGGCTGGTTCCAAACCCCGCTCAGAACTTTCCCTCCTTTGTCAATGTCTACACCGGAAGCCCGCCTTTCATCAGTCCACCACCGTTGATCCTAGCTTCAGATCCAGCTTGTAGCTTAACAAGCTGACAACTTACAATAACCACTTTTTCATCATAAAAGTTTCTAAGTCAGAAGGTAAACTTTCCACTGGGACGAACCTGGTCCCTGTATCCAACTGGTGATCCATTGCTATTTGGCCTTAAATTTTGACTTTGACTTGTTCTAGTAAGACCAGATACTCATGGTTGACACTTTGCACTTTTTGGCGCTATTTTTAATTCAAATTTTTAAAATGCATATCTCCGGTTCTACTTAATGGATTGTTGTCGTTTTCATGTCATTGCATTCCATGTTTTTCTAAATTGGTTTGGGATTTTTCTAGTGTTGCGGTTTCACACAAATGCTGTTTGAGTACTGCATAAATACTTTACACATTACCAAATTAAGTCTGACTGCTTTGTGCCAAGATACCAGAGAGTTAAACATAGGTTTATTTAGAGACTTTAGCGGTTCACCCTGACAAAGATTGTGGTTAATATTTGAAGTCACCCCCGTCAACTAATACTCCAATTTCTTATATGTACGGTTTAGTGTTATGGAATGTCACTGGATGTACTCTAGGAGAAGGTGTGTTGTCTCTCCCTTCTGGCTTAACCAGCCACACTGTTATTTAATTTAATAATTAGGTATGTGGTTTAGTCGTTGCCTTTAGACCTTGCACTGTTTTTCTTTTTGCTTACTATTGATCTCTTTGTCTTTCTTCTATTCATTTTCTTTTCTGTTGCAGTGTCTACATTTTCTCTTTATTCAAGATTAAGTTAATATCTGGTTATTATTGTATCCTTCTTTAGAATATGTTGGAAATATATATGTTGGAAATATAATGTGATGAAACTTTATATTAGACTATGGGGGTCATTCTGACCCTGGCGGCCACAGGCTGGCGGTGCTCCCGAGGGCATTCTGACCGCGGCGGTTCAGCCGCGGTCAGAAAGGGTAAACCGGCGGTCTCCCGCCGGTTTACCACTGCCCGTTGGAATCCTCCAAGGCGGCGCAGCTTGCTGCGCCGCCGAGGGGATTCCGACCCCCCCTACCGCCATCCAGTTCCCGGCGGTCCGCCCGCCGGGAACCGGATGGCGGTAGGGGAGGTCGCGGGGCCCCTGGGGGACCCTACAAGTATTTCACTGTCTGCTTGGCAGACAGTGAAATACGCGACGGGTGCAACAGCACCCGTCGCACCTTCCCACTCCGCCGGCTCGATTACGAGCCGGCATCCTCGTGGGAAGGGAGTTTTTCCCTGGGCTGGCGGGCGGTCTTTTGGCGACCGCCCGCCAGCCCAGGGGAAACCTCAAAATACCCACCGCGGTCTTCCGACCGCGGTATGGTATTTTGGCGGCTCCCGCCGGGCGCGCGGTGACCGCGTCCGGCGGGAGTCAGAATGACCCCCTATGTTTGAAGATTCAGGGTAGCTTTGGGAAAGGCAAAGGGTTTAGGAAACCCTATTAAAAGGCAAAGAGTTATATCCCATCTTTCTAAATTAAATGTTAGTGTTGCTCTTGTGCAAGAATCATATTTGTCAGAAAATGAAGCATCTAAATTTAGGCGATATTAGGTCAGAAGAATTACTACTTCACCAGCATTAAACAGGTAGAATGGCACTATTAGTCTGTGTCATTACGCTGTTGGTATAAAGAGCACTTATCAATATCATGAATATTTTGAGGGCAGGGAATCAAGGTAAAAATTACTATTAATTATATTCATATGTCTGTTTTTAATGTTTCTGATTATTATTCTGATATTAAATGCTGGGAATTAATTCGCTTTAAACTGATGGAATTAATTAGTGATAACTTGTTTTCTGATGGAGATTGTAATCAGATTGGTGATTTGTTTGGGGCCAACAAATCCAATGTTATATTTATTCATAATAAAATGCAAAAAGTTTTAAGACAATTATTTCTCAAAGAGCTGTGATTGGCCCCTTGAAGGATCTGTAATGTAGAGGCACAAGAATATTCATTTTACTCTTCCTTTCATAAATCACAAATAAGGATATTTCTATTAGCCTCCAGCTGTCTCAATTGTTATTAAATGCAGAGATCAATGCAATTTTGATATCTGTTCACCTAATAATCATAACTGATGTGGTACTATCCATATAAAGCTCTGGCATATGGAGAATCCCTAATTCATTATTGAACAATGCTATTACCCTCTAAACTTTTTTGAGGAGCATTTTTTAACATATAAAACAACCAGAGATAAGTCTTTCTAAACTATGTGGGATTCAATCAGGTAGCAGCTAAAGTTTTTATAGTTCATTTTGTTTTAAAAAGGACAAAAGAGAATGGATCTAGACATCTATTGGATAACATTCAGAAACTAGAACATTTATATTAAACTATAAACTCTGATGCCACTTTGGATCACCTGGTATGAGCTAAAATTGAATTTAATAAGATGGGGACGTAAAGTATGTGTGTTTTGCTCCTTAGTATAAATGCAAGATATTGTAAGGTAAAATAGAGTAGGTAAATTAGTTGCTAATGACTTGAAAGTTTAAAAACGATGCACTAAAATGAAATCCTTGGCTGAGGAGGATGGCAAGAAAGTTACTAATGTAATTATGTCAGATTTGTTTGTAAAATATTTACAAGAATTTATATACACCAGAATCTCTTTGTAGTCAGTATAATATTGAAGATTCTTGATTCTCAGTCAATAAGATCCCATGTACAAATGTTACATTATTTTTATTGTTGTCTTTAGAAGCACTTTGAATGTTAAACAAAAGGTAAATCTCCCAGACCCAATGGTTTGTATGTTGAATTTTACTGCCTGTAAGATTTTTGCAAATGTTTTGGTAAAGCCTTTAGAATCATATTTACCACGAGCAATAGAACAAGAACAAACTGGATTTGAATTCATAAATTGTAGCTTATAGTATGACACCAGCAGAACATGCATTCATATATTAAATAGAGGTTCTAGACATTGTTATCCATTGGCCTCCATAACATTTGTTGCACAAAAAACATTCCATCATTGAGGTTGGAAGTTTATGTTCAAACCTTGAAATGGCATGGTTTGAGTCCCAGTTTTTTTACTTGATTCCTGTATTATATGGTTTTTGCAAAGCTTCTGTTTCTATAAATGGAACATTCTCTTCCTACTTCAAACTTGGTAAAAGCACAAGATGGCGATGCCCCCTATCTCATGTGCTATTTATTTTAGCATGAGATCTCTTTCTTGCTAAAATTAAACAAAATGCTAGTATTTCTTCATTTTTGTATTGTGATAAACAAATCCAAATGGTTTATGTTGATGATTTTATATGTTATATCTCTAACCCGGATAAACCCAATACTTATTACAACCCTGGCGGTTGGTGATAATGTGGTGGTAATACCACCAACAGGCTGGCGGTAACTACCACCAAATTATGACCATGACGGAAAGATCTCAGATAGACAGACACTTTACCACACCGACCGCCAGAGCGGAAACAACAGCTTCCACGTCGGTAGCCGCCAACAGCCAGACTGAATTCAATATTCCGCCCACCATATTAAGACCCTGCAAACCGCCACCTTTTCCGGGGCGGTACCAATGACAGCAAAAGCCTGGCGGAAACAGACCTCGGAAGGGAAAGGACTCACCTTTGGAGACACAGGGAACAACCACACCGCCATGGAAACCGAACTGCAAATCTTTCCAATGATCTTTTACGTCCTCCGCCACCATGAACACCAACGACAGCGAAGACAACCACGGTGAGTACAGACGCCTAGCACACAGGGAAGGTGGAGAGGAAAACGAGAGTGGCACACACATGCACAACCCCCACCCCCACCCCGAACACCATACCCACAATCAGATCCAATAAAAATATATATTTACCTCGTTCCCCTCAGGAATAATGCAAGGACAACACGAATAAGTGAAAGTGAGTGGAATGATATAAATACAGTAAAAATACGAACATTCAATCTAAAGGTATATACATATGTACAGTGCGTGGGCCACAGGGCCACATGGCAAAATGCAAGGCCCCACTTGTCTCCTGCACCAACATGGAGAGAACACTGCAGGGGCTTCATTTGGAAAATAGGAAGGCACCTCAGGGGGACAGGGAACAGGGGGCACCTCAGCCGGCAGATGATAGAAGACCACTGGTTCTGGAGGGGGCAACATGCCCTGTGCTTGGTCCTGGGGAGTGCAAGGCCACAGTCTCTCAAGTGGGTGACTTGCCGACATGCTCTGGAGGGGGCAACATGCCCTGTGATTGGTCCTGTGGAGTGCAAGGCCACAGTCTCTCAAGTGGGTGACTTGCCCACATGCTCTGGAGGGGGCATCATGCCCTGTGCTTCAGATCCTGTGGAGGATGGGGTGAGTGGGTGTCATACCCACTGGTTCTGGAGGGGGCATCGTGCCCCGTATTTCAGATCCTGGGTAGTACAAGGCCACAGTCTCTCAAGTGGGTGACTTGCCTACTGGCTCTGGAGGGGGCATCGTGCCCTGTGCTTCAGATCCTGGGGAGGATGGGGTGAGTGGGTGTCATACCCACTGGTTCTGGAGGGGGCATCATGCCCTGTGCTTCAGATACTGGGGAGGATGGGGTGAGTGGGTGTCATACCCACTGGTTCTGGAGGGTGCATCGTGCCCTGTGCTTCAGATCCCTGGGGGGTGCAAGGTCACAGTCTCTCAGCTGGGTGTCATTCTCACAGGATTTGCAGGGGGCCAGCTGCACAACAGCCCAGGGACGCAGGACTAGAGACCGTCCGCCGGCAGTGACGGCTGCTCAGTGGCGGAGTTGCTGTTGCTGGTGGAGGTGAGGGGAAGCTCCAGTCCATCCCCTGCAGCCTCGAACGGCTGCCCACTGCTGGTGGTGGTGGTGCTGCTGCTGATGCTGCTGGTGGGGGAAGCTCCAGCCCATCCCCTGCAGCCTTGGACAGCTGCACAACCATGGTTGGTGGTGGGGGCTCTGACTGAGTCCCAGCACCAGGCCCCTTATCTTTCCTGCCTGCTGGTGCAGGCCCCTTGCCCTTCCTGGCAGCAGCTGGGGATGGCTCCTTGCTCTTCTTGGCAGAAGCTGGGGATGGCTCCTTGCACTTCAGGGCAGCACTTGGGGCAGGGTCCTTGCCCTTCCTGGTAGCAGCTGGGGATGGCACCTTCCCCTTCAGGGCAGCACTTGGGGCAGGCTCCTTGCCCTTCCTGGCAGCAGCTGGGGATGGCACCTTGACCTTCAGGGCAGCAGCTGGGGAGAGATCCTTGCCCTTCCGGGTAGCAGCTGGGGCAGGATCCTTGCCCTTCCAGGCTGCAGCTGGGGAGGGATCCTTGCCCTTCTGGGCAGCACTTGGGGCAGGCACCCCTTCCTTGAGGGTGCCTGGTGCCCTGGATCCTTTCCCACCACGAGTGGGTGTGGAGACTACTGGGCCCGTGGACTATGTGGCTGAGGTGCTTGCCTGGGTTGTTGCCACCCTGGCCAGACTTGAAGGACAGGGGGTAGGGAAGAGGTCAATGGTGGAGAGGAAAAGCTTCTTAGGGACATTGGTGCTGGATGAGGCAGAAGTTTTGGGAGTGGAGGAAGAAGGAGTGGTTGTGGGAGGTGTCTGTCTGCTGTGTTTGGATGCAGGTGCATGGGCTGTATGCTGTTGTGAGGTGGATGGCTGTTGGGTGTCTGTGTGCTTGCGTTTGTGTACCTTGGGGAGGGAGGGACAGACACAGTGGGAGAGGACACAGGGGACGTGTGCATGGCTGTTGTGGTGGTGTCTGCCAGTGAGGTGTGTGCTCTGCTAGGTGTGCTGGTGATGGCGGTAGTGGATGATGGTGTAGTGCATGCAGGTGTGAGTGTAGGCGCAACTGGTAGGGAGGTGAAGGATGAGAAGGAAGGGGACACAGTGGAGGCAGTGGATGTTGGTATGTCTGCATCTGGATGGTGTTTGTGTGAGTGCCTGTGGGATAATGTGTGGTGCTTGTGTTTGCCTGAACCACTCTTGTGTGTTGTCCTGTGTGCATGCTCGTCTGCCTGTGTGCTTGGGATAGGTAGGGGTTGAGGAGAATGGGATTGGGAAGAGGAAGTTGGAGGGGGGGATGGCCAGATCCTGGATTGATCTCTGTTGGGCCTCCAAGCCAGCGTGAATGCCCTCCAGGAATGCATTTGTCTGTTACATTTGGGCTGCCAGCCCCTGGATGACATTCACAATGGTTGACTGCCCTACAGAGATGGATCTCAGGCGGTCAATAGCCTCCTCACTCAGGGCAGCAGGGCTTGCTTGGGCAGGGCGTGAAGTGCCTGGGGTGAAGGAGATGCCCACCCTCCTGGGTGAGCGGGCACTGGCAACTCGATGAGGGGATGCTGGGAGGGTGGTGCTGGTATGGGGGTGGCGGCTGTACCTGTAGCTGGGGTGGTCACAGAAGTGTCCACCACCACCAGGGAGCTTTCACCGGAAGAGGTATCTGTGTCCGAACTGTCCCCTCCAGTCTCTGCATTGGTGTTCCCCTCACCCTCCGTCCCACTGGTGCCCTCACCGTTGGTGGACTCTGCCTCCTGGGTCCTGTGGGATGCAGCTCCCTCCGTCGCCGGTGCCTCTGCTCTTCCGCCAGGGAACAGCCCTATGCAATGCACTACCAGTAACAATGCTAGCCACCAGGGCATGGGGAGAGACACATACCGCCAACTGCAGCACACCTGGGACCCACACAGCCCTGCCCAGTAGTGGATGCGTACAAGCTGCAAGTAGCAGGAATATCGCATCCAAACCCTGCCTAACATGGGATCTACTCTGAAATGTCAGGCCTGGCCTAGGGGCACCCACTGACACACATCCCCCACCAGGGCACCCCCTACCATGCGTAAGTTGTAATGATGGGAACTGTACTCACCCCCTTGGGGCTGCTGTGATGCCCTCAAGCGCCCACCAGCTCCGGAAAAGCCACCGCCAGTATGCTGGCCATCAGGGGGGTCTGGGTTCGACGGGCACCTCTTCCTCATTGGGAGGCCATCCCCAGCTGGGCCTCCGTCATCTTCTGTGCCCAGCATCTCAGGTCCTCCCATCGTTTCTGACAGTGGGTGCGCCGCCTGCAGTAGACCCCCAGGGCCCGTACGTCCTTGGCGACGGCACGCCTTATACCCTTCTTTTGATGGGTGCTGACCTGCAGAGAAATACACACAGGGAAAGGTATAAGTCTGACCTTCCTACCTGTTACACTTATAGCCCACCGTACCCCTTCACATCGCCATTTGCACACACAGGGCCCAGCACACAAGCTGCCCGCCACCCAGGGGCCATGCCCCAACTCCCCCTACATGAGGTCTTCACACACACCACTCCATGCATTCATGCCCCATACATTGTGCTCACAGTGTACTCACCTGTTGGTCTGGAGGCCCATACAGCAGTCCGTACTGGGGTAGGACCCCATCCACCAGTCGCTCCAACTCCGTCGAGGTGAAGGGAAGGGCCCCTTCCCCAGTCACACGGGCTATGGTAGGTTCCAGACACAGGTCACAGCCGCACATGCAGTGTTTATCCTCTCCTGTTGAAGGTCAGGTAGCAAGTGAGTGACCAGATAGAAAATGGCAGTCACGTCCACGGCAGTGCATACCGTCACCACCGGTAAACATCACCATTGGCCACTGTACCCCATAGGGGCCAATATTATCCAATGAGGCGTTGTACGGCGGTTCCAGACCACCTCCCGCAATGTCGCACAACATCAGTGGAATTACCTCACTTCCGCCTGTCCCTCCACACAGGACAGGTGGATGCCATTTCAGGGGCGGGAGGGGGCAGGCCCTGGATTATAACTGCGTCACAGTTCACAATTGGACATACTGGACAAATGCCACTTCTACGTTAAAAATTTACATCATGCATTGTAATGGTGTGGCTACAATGTACAGTTTGTGACCGCCTCAGCACTCTTTGCCCCATAGATTGCTACCGCTGCGGATGAATAGGAGATGGAGACATACCCCTGTGTGCCCCTGGTGGACTTGGCAACACTGGAGGACAGGCACATTATCCTCACCTATATACTTGACAGGGCCACAAACACGGAGATGTGTGCCCAACTGGAGCCTGACCTGATATCTGCTATCCGTCATCCCACTGCGATCCCCCCTCTTGTGCAAGCCTATCTGTGCTCCATTTCTTGGCAACTGGTTCTTTCCAAGTGATAGTGGGCTTGGCAGCAGGAATGTCACAGCCAATGTTCCCAATAGTGCTGACCAGAGTGTTGTCTGCCCTGATTAAACACATGTGCAGCTACATTGGTTTTCCCCAGGTGGAGGATTTGGCCACAGTAAAGGCTGACTTCAATGTAATGGGACATATCCCCAACATCATTGGGGCAATTGATGGAACACATATTGCATTTGTTCCCCCCCCCCGGCAAAATGAACAGGTGTTCAGAAATCTAAAGAGTTTTAATTCCATGAATGTCCAGATGGGGTGCCTGGCGGACCAGTACATCTCCCAGGTCAATGCTAAGTGTCCTGGGTTTGTGCATGATGCCTTTATCCTGAGGAATAGCAGCATCCTAAATGTGAGGGCCCAACTACAGAGGCACAGGGTGTGGCCAATAGGTGAGCGCTGGTTCCCACCTATTGGATGTTGGGGTGTGGGTATGGTATGGGCCATATCGGATAGTGTGTGGCTAAATGCTGTCCCTCAATATTTGCAGGTGACTCTGGTTACCCAAACCTATCATGGCTGATGACCCCTGTGAGGAATGCCAGGACAAGGGCAGAAGAACGATATAACAAGGCACATGGTTGTACAAGAAGGATAATAGAATGTACCTTTGGTCTCCTGAAGGCCAGGTTTCGGTGCCTCCATCTAACAGGTGGATCCCTGTGCTACTCACCCAAGAAGGTCTGTCAGATAATCGTTGCATGCTGCATATTGCACAACCTTGCCTTGAGACGCCATGTGCCTTTTCTGCAGGAGGAGGAGGCTGGAGACGGCCGTGTGGCAGCAGTGGACCCAGTGGTCAGTGATGATGAAGTGGCAGAGGATGAGGATGAGGACAACAGAACTGCAGTGATTCGCCAATAGTTCCAATGACACACAGGTAGGATAGTGTTACTTCGTCTTTCATTGACCTTTTCTTGTTTACTTTTGTCACTGGCATGCTGTTATTTCCCACTTCTATGCCCACTCACTGTACCCCTTGGCAACTCATTTTGCAGATGTTGGTGCCCCACTATCGCTCCTGGTGTGATCACTGAAGACAACTACAGGTCTTTCCTATGTGAACATTACTATACAGTTGAATTGCAATGTTTGAACCTGGTTAAACAAATACATACTTAAATCATTTCACATATTCCATACTTGTATTTATTCAAAGGGTATTTATTGAAGTGCTAAGGAGGAGTGGGGCAGGTGCATTGGGATGGGTTGATGATGGAGGAAAGTCCAGGGTATAGTTCCAGTCTATTGGTAGCACAGATGCATTGTCCAAGGGGACATAGGAAGGGGAGCAATGGCAGTTCAAGGTGGACAGGGTGACAGAGTGGGACACAAGGGTGACAATCTAGAGAGTCTCATTTCCTGGCAGAGGTCTTGGCAATAGTATCTGGCTTCTACCTGGATTGCAGGGAACGTTTGCGGGGTGGTTCACCTTCTGCAGGGGGAGGGGTGCTGGTGGCCTGTTGGTCCTGTGGCGGTACCTCCTGTCCACAGGCGGCAGAAGAGGTGGAAGGCAGTTCAGGTGTCTGGCTAGTGCCAGGGGCCCGCTGTAGTGAGGCTGCCTCCCTCCTAATGTTGGCCATGTCGGCCAGCACCCCTGCAATGGAGACCAGGGTGGTGTTAAAGGCCTGCAAGTCCTCCTTGATCCCCTGGTACTCTCCCTCCTGCAGCCGCCTGTTCTCCTGCACGTTGGCCAGGAGCTGTCCCAGCATATCCGGGGAATGTTGGAATGCTCCCAGGCTCTCTGTAAGTGCCTCTTGGAGAGTCGGTTTCCTGGGTGTGTCCTCCCCCTGGCGCACAGCACTCCTCCCAGTTTCCCTGTTGTCCTGTGCCTCTGTCCCCTGAACCGTGTGCCCACTGCCACTGACCCCAAGTCCCTGATTGTCTTGGGTATGAGGTGTGCCCTGGGGTCCCTGTAGCCGTGGACACACTGCTGATTGACGTGTCCTGGGGACAGAGGTATGGGTACTATGGGTGGGCGCTGTTGTGGTGTTTCCTGAGGGGGAGGCTCTGTGGTGGTGTGTGACTGTGGCTGGGTAAGCAACTGTCCAGAGGTACCTGATGGGCCAGGT